>NC_054372.1:88389630-88707130 GCF_017654675.1 Xenopus laevis
TGCTGAGTGTGAACTGTGGTTTTCTGAGACCAATCCGATCCCTGCAATCTACCTAAACCCCCCGAGACGGCACCGTTTGGACGAGTGACGTTACATATGGTGGAGGAGGCTTTGGCAATTAAAAAAAAAAAAAATTTTTTTTTTGTTTGGTTTTTTTTTTTTTGAAGATTTAAAGGGCCAGAAACCCAGTTCCAGCTGTGCATTATAAAGTGTTTTGCTGCAAGTCATTATGGACGACGTTCTCAAGGCCCTGATACAGGCTACGGCTGCTCAGCAAGAGGCCACCAGAGTCCAGCAGCAACAGCTGATCGCAAACCGAGAGGAGCAGCGACAAGACCGGGAGCTCCTCAAAGAGGTAGTGCAGCAGCTAGCTGCAAGGAGTGCTGCAGCACCCCCTACAGAAACTGCTAAACCAACTGCTATACGGGCTAGCTACTATCTGCAAAAGCTGACAACAAGTGATGATGTTGAAGCTTACCTTTCCACATTTGAGAGGACAGCAGAGCGAGAGGACTGGCCTAAAGAGCAGTGGGCAGGCCTGGTGGCACCTTTTCTCTCTGGGGAACCACAAAACGCCTATTTTGATCTGGATCATGTTGCCGCTAAAGATTATGACAAACTAAAAGCTGAGATTTTGGCCCGGCTGGGGGTCACCCTCTCGGTCCGTGCCCAGCGTGTTCATCAGTGGATGTTTATGGCAGAAAAGCCTCCACGCTCCCAGATGCATGACCTAATTCATCTAACTAAAAAGTGGTTGCAGCCGGAGACCCTAACAGGGCCACAGATCGTGGAGCGGATAGTGATGGACCGGTACCTTAGGTCTCTGCCTTCACCTTTGCGCAAATGGGTAAGCCATGCAGACCCAACAACTGCAGACCAGCTTGTGGAAATGGTAGAGAGGTACCTTTCTGCCGAAGAGCTACTCAGTTTTCAACAAGTGGAGCACACCCTAGCTCCCAAAGGGAAACTTCCTGGCATATCCAGCAAACTCCCTGCATGGAAAAAGGGACCTACGACCGATAAGAGCATGCTCCAACGTGGAGAATCTACAGGCACTAGACCCAGAGACTACCAAAATGTGCCAGGAGGGACCCCTCCTCGCAGAGGACCCAATAAAGACTTGGTGCGGTGTTACCGGTGCCATATGCTGGGACACTTTGCTGCCGACTGCAGCCTAACTGATGAACCTATGCAGTGTGATACTGCCTTAACAAAGAGACATACGTCAATGTATGCTCAGGTTGTATGTACTGCCCTTCCAAAGACAGGGAAGGATAAGTACCTGTGTGATGTTGTTGTGGAAGGAAAGCTAGTAAATGCATTATTAGATTCTGGTAGCCAGGTTACCCTGATGAAATCTTTGTTGATTGAAACGCCTCAGTATGGGCCTGAGACGGTAGGGGTCACATGTATTCATGGGGATACTCGCGAGTATGCTATGGCTGAAGTGGAAATCAAAACTGCCTACGGGACATTAAGGTACCCCGTAGGGTTGGTTCCCACTTTACCACATGACATAATTTTGGGGAGGAACTTCCCCCATTTCTGGAAATTGTGGGAAACTGACAAGCTTATGGACCAATCCTACTCAAAGGGAAGCCGCCCTGATTCCGGTAATAAAGTGTCTGAGGGTGTACCGGAGGGTGAGGTTACGACAGATTTTCCCTTTTCTGTATTAGCAGGGGAATCTGATGAGGTAGACCCGTTGGAGGAAGACAATGACATGCCTGACTTGGAGATTAGGAGGGATAATTTTGCTTCAGAGCAGTTAAAGGATCCCACACTGTCTAGAGCAAGGGCCAATGTAAAAATGATAGATGGGAAATCTATAGATTCTGACTCTAGACCCTCTTGTCCCTACTTAGCCCTCCAAAATGACCTACTATATCAGGTAGTAGAAAAGGGAAATGACCGGGTAGAGCAGCTGGTTGTCCCAAAACCATACCGGCGTATGGTACTTGACCTCGCACATAAACATGTGATGGGCGGACATTTAGGTGTAGAGAAGACCAAAGAGCGAATTTTGCAACGGTTTTTCTGGCCAGGAATACATGGTGAAGTCGAGCAATACTGTAGTTCCTGTCCAGACTGTCAGTATTCGGCTCCTAAGCCGCATTTTCGGAGCCCTTTGATCCCTCTCCCTGTGATAGAGACACCATTTGAGAGGATAGCCATGGATTTGGTGGGCCCAATAGTAAAGTCTGCACGGGGACACCAACATATATTAGTAATAATGGATTATGCTACCCGATACCCCGAGGCCATTCCTCTACGTAATACCTCCTCTAAATCCATTGCTAGAGAGTTGGTACATGTCTTTAGCAGGGTAGGAATCCCAAAGGAAATACTCACTGACCAAGGCACCCCGTTTATGTCCCGGGTCATGAAGGATCTGTGCAAGCTGTTTAAAGTAGTCCAACTTCGCACTTCAGTATACCACCCCCAGACTGATGGATTAGTGGAAAGGTTCAATAAAACGCTCAAAAATATGCTTAAGAAGGTGGTAGACAAGGATGGGAAAAATTGGGATTACCTGTTACCCTATTTGATGTTTGCCATAAGGGAGGTCCCTCAATCCTCTACGGGATACTCACCGTTTGAGTTGCTATATGGTAGGCACCCTAGGGGCTTGTTGGACATAGCAAAGGAGACTTGGGAGGGACAACCCACCCCCTTTAAAAGTGTCATTGAGCATGTATGCCAAATGCAGGACAGGATCACCGCGGTGATGCCCATAGTAAGAGAGCACATGGAGCAGGCGCAAGAAGCTCAACAGAGGGTGTATAATAGGGGTGCCAGAGTACGCAATTTTTCCCCTGGTGATCGTGTACTTGTGTTAATACCCACGGTAGAAAGCAAATTTTTGGCAAAGTGGCAAGGACCCTTTGAGATCCTTGAAAAGATTGGTGAAGTAAATTATAAGGTTCGCCAACCAGGTAAAAGAAAACCCGAGCAAATTTACCATGTCAATCTTATAAAACCCTGGAAAGAAAGAATGTCATTGTTCACCAAACCTACTTCATCTCTAAGGGCAGAACCCTTAGTGCCAGAGGTTAACGTATCAGACTCCTTGTCAGACACTCAGAGGAAAGAAGTACAGACCTTTGTAACCCAGAATAGGGATGTTTTTTCTGAGAAACCTGGACGAACCTCTTTGGTAAAGCATGACATCATAACTGAACCTGGGGTAAAGGTTAACGTAAAACCTTATAGGGTGCCTGAAGCTAGACGAGAAGCCATATCTCAGGAAGTTAAAAAGATGTTAGAGTTGGGAGTCATTGAGGAGTCGCATAGCGAGTGGTCCAGTCCCATTGTTTTAATACCTAAACCGGATGGGAGCTGGCGCTTCTGTAACGACTTTCGAAAATTAAATACGGTCTCCAAATTTGATGCCTACCCTATGCCTCGTGTGGACGAGTTAATTGAGAGATTAGGGACGGCTAGATACCTGACAACCTTAGATTTGACCAAGAGCTATTGCTATGTAGCATAGGCCTGGAAGAAGCCAAGTATTTGGGGTATAACATTGGTAGAGGGCTAGTTAAGCCTCAGCTTAACAAGGTGCAGGCCATTCAAGAATGGCCTAGACCAGTCACAAAAAAACAGGTTCGAGCTTTTTTGGGGATCACTGGTTACTATAGACGGTTCATAGCTAACTTTGCTACTATAGCTGTCCCTCTGACTGACCTTACAAAAGGGACCAAGTCCATAATGATCAAGTGGAACTCTGAGGCAGAGCAGGCCTTTCAGACCCTGAAAAAAGCCTTATGTAGCCAACCAGTACTGATAACCCCAGACTTCACACAGACATTTATTGTACAGACTGATGCATCCGATGTGGGGGTCGGAGCAGTACTATCCCAAATCAGAGAAGGTGCAGAGCATCCTATAGTTTTCCTGAGTAAAAAGCTGAACATCCATGAGAGAAACTATGCTACAGTAGAGAAGGAATGCTTAGCAGTGAAGTGGGCTCTGGAGGAGCTTAGATACTATCTGTTAGGCCGCCAGTTTACATTAATTACTGACCACGCCCCCCTTAAATGGATGTGTGAAAATCGTGAAAAGAATAGAAGGGTGACAAGATGGTTCCTGGCCCTTCAGAACTACAAGTTCACAGTGGAGCATAGACCGGGGTCCCAGCTGGGAAATGCAGATGCCTTATCCCGGGTACACTGTCTTGAGGCTAATTGTGTTCCGACCCCCTACGTCGAAACAGATGGGGAGGGTGTGTGAGAGAAATGCTGGATTAGAGGTGGAAGGTGTTTATATTTCTCCCAGATTTCTCTCTTATATATACTAAGCTCCAGGGAAAGTATGTCAGCAGTGAAAGAGTGTTCTTTCACTGCATTTGGCTTTTGGAAAAGCCGGTAAAAAGGGCCCTGGAGTGAATGGAAGTGAGCGGGTGGGACTTCCATTCACCAGGCTATCCAGGTTTTGGTGAAGCCTGGCTAATTAGTGGCCTCGTTAGACTTCAGGGGAAACCCCTTTAAACAGTGTGTCTCAGAGTTACTCTCTCTCTCTCTTCCTGGGGAACTGCCTGCATGCAGTAAGGGGAGAGCCGGACACAGTGAGTAACCAAACAAACAACTGTTTTTTGTAGAGTTGGATGCTAGATCCTCTCTATTGTATAGAGAGGGAGCGACTGTATGTTACTTAGAGCCGGACAGGCTAGGATTTCTTTTTATGTTTTGTTTTCCAATATGCTCCTGTGTGCCGGTTATATGTGAATAAAGCTGATTGCGGTCAGCCTAAAACTCAATGCTGAGTGTGAACTGTGGTTTTCTGAGACCAATCCGATCCCTGCAATCTACCTAAACCCCCCGAGACGGCACCGTTTGGACGAGTGACGTTACTATATATATATATATATATATATATATATATATATTGTGTTTTTTTTGTGGAGGATGAAAGGTAGTGTTAACATAATGGGTAATTGGAATGGTCCCCATGATCCCTGTTAGTTTGTAATATAAACTATCTGCTTACAGTAGAAAATGGTAATTATAAGGTGCATGAAAACTGATATTTAACTTAACATTATCCCTGCACTGGAAAGCTTTTTTTATTTTTTTATAACATTTTGACAATCTGTGTGTGTCCTTTTGCTGCAAACCATGTTTGGCCTGCTTTGAACATTTCTTGTACAACTTTTAATATTATAAGTCTGAAATGTAAGGGTTGATGTAACCATAGATTTGTATATTTAACATTAAACACTGCACATCCATGTCACCATAAGATTATTAAAGGAGATATAAACCAAAAATACAACTCACTTCATGTAAGGAAATGTAATTCAAAGAAACTTTCCAGTATCATCCATTAAAAATGTTCAGTTTTTGTTTGTCAATATAACTGCTATTCAGCCCAGAGGTTTAGAATCCATGTAAATTGACTTTGGCTTGAAGCAGAGTAAAATAAATATTTTCTGTAACTGTCCATGCTGTTTAAATTCATGACAAGCAAACTTTGATTACTGCAAAACCTAGGAAATGTTTGATTTTTTTTTTTTAAACACTTAATTTTTGATGATCGGCTAGATTAAAGTCATTATAAGGCACACAGACTAACTTGACTTGTTTAGATGCAAATTACTGAATCCTCTACCAAAGATTCACCAAGTTTGCATTTTCAGATAGGGTTATTGTCTCTATTTTTAAGACGCTTGTTAAAGGAAAACTATATCCCCCCAAACAATATAGGTCTCTATAAAAAGATATTGCATAAAACACTTCTTCCTGTTTGAGTTGTATTATTTCTGGTCAGGTGATCTCTGAGGCAGCACAGAGACCATCACAAAATGGTGGTTCAAGGCAAGAGATATAAAAGGGCAATATTTACTTAAATATATATTCCAGTTTGATAAGATTCTTCACTATCTGTTGCTCAAGTATTCATTTTGGGGCTATAGTTTTCCTTTACATGCACATTCAGCAATTATTAAAACCTGTCAAATAAGTTTGTTCAGAATGAAGTCACATGACTCCTAGATTCACTACATACTTAATAAAATGTTTTGAACTGGGTTTGTTGCATATGAAATAGAGATGCACAGAATCACAGATTTGCTTTGGGATTTGGCTGACTCTGAGCCTTTGATTTTTAGTTATTTTTGTTCATGTCCGCTGCCCCTCCACCCCATGGTCGCTGGTCGATATGGTGCATCCATGACTTTCTTTAGCAAATGCCATGCTATACTTTATGCATTAAATATAAATGTGCCCAGATATGAGAAATGTTTTCCTCATGGTCTTGGCATAAAAAATGCTGACCGCAATATGCTGGCTATAATCTTTTCCTAATTTAAGCTCTTCATCATACCCCCATGTGTAATTCAAGGCACAATGTTTGCCCTGATACAATAACCCATATCAAGCAATAAGATGTTTGCTTTTAAAGAGGCAGCCTTTAAATGCTACCTGCTGATACCATAGTGTAGAGGTGTGGATCATGAACTGTTGTTTCTTTTTTACACAAGCATAGAGTGTAGTGCTACACAATCAATCTCACCGCTTTTTGTAGCGTCAGGTGCCAGCTGCGACTCTGTCTGCCCAGGTCCAGTACAAATTCCAATACAAATTCCAGCAGCACTCCGGTAAAGTGAAAGAAATTTATTTGTGCAAATGAAGCAACGTTTCGGGCATAACCAGCCCTTTATCAAGCTGTTTCTTTTTTAGGCATGGATGAAACAGATTGGATGAGTAATACAACATAGAGGCAAGGGATCAATATGCTGCTCTTAGAAAGAGTTCACTTTTAAGTTATTTGGGTAGTTCCAATTCCAATTTACAATTCTCTTGATTTATTTATTTTAAATAGTTCTTGCCACCTTCTGACCCTTTTCAGCTTTCAAATGGGGGTCACCTAGCAGTGAAAACTGCCGAACGTTTGTTAAACTTTTCTTTTCAACCAGGCTGTGGTTACTAGGATAATTAGGACCCTATCTACTTGGCTGCTGAACAAAAAAACAAACTTGTTTTGTTTGTTTGGTTTTTTTTGTTTTTTTTAAGTTAATTTTATGTTGAATTACCCCTTTTGCTTGCTTGTATGATATGGAAAGAACTAAACTGTTTTCTACTCTAGAACCTTGTTAACCATGAAACTTAGTCTTTTGTAACAAGATTGCTAGACTAATTGGGTTGATTTGGGAAGAGTTTAGAAAGGCAATAAAACAAGATGAAATAGCACTTCCATGTAAGGAAATCTACAGCAGCTGGTATATTGCTGTAGCAGGGAAAGTTCATCTGCAGAAATAGAATTTGAGAAACTGTGTGGGTATTGGGTTTTCAAGAGATTAAGTAGTTTAGGCAATAGAGCAAGTTTGTTCTGAATTTATATTCTTATGACCAGTAAAGTAACTGAAATAAAGCAGTATTGGACTGTTGTCTCAATGTTCTTAATGTGTGAATTTCTTATTTTCTAGTGTTCTGGACTTTTTTCCCCATAAGACGACTATGGCGTTAGGCATCGCCATGAAGTTTTACTTGCGTTCCTCACTGAGACGAGACCGTGTTGAATGCAGGATTACCCAGTCTAATGAGCCCTTGAGACCATGCATCCAGACAACTGATAAAACGTTGCTGAGTGAACTGAGCAACCAAGAAAATAAAGTAAAAAAGAGGGTTTCATTTGCAGACAGTCGAGGTCTTGCACTTACCATGGTGAAAGTATATTCTGATTTTGATGATGAACTGGAAATTCCTTTTAATATATCTGAATTAATTGATAACATAGTCAACCTGACAACTGTGGAGAAGGAACACTTTGTCTTGGACTTTGTGCAACCTTCTGCCGATTACTTGGACTTCAGGAATCGATTGAAGGCAGACAGTGTTTGTCTTGAAAACTGCATGCTTAAAGACAAAGCTCTTGTTGGTACTGTAAAGGTTAAAAATCTTGCCTTCCAAAAGTGTGTAAAGATAAGAATAACCTTTGATAGTTGGCAAACGTACACAGACTATGACTGTCAGTATGTTAAGGACTCTTATGGTGGTTCCGATAAAGATACTTTCTCATTTGATGTCAGTTTGCCAGATAGTATCCAATCCAATGCAAGGCTAGAATTTGCTGTGTGTTTTGATTGTGAAGGAAGAATTTTTTGGGATAGTAATAAAGGTTTAAACTACAGAATTGTTAGACATGGTCATAGGATTCCCTATGATCCTGTATGCGTGTCTGTTGATCAGTATGGGAGTCCTAGGTGCTCTTATGGCATTTTCCCTGAATTACCAACCTACTCTGGATTTGATAAACTAGGACCTTATTATTAAAATTGCATTAATATAAATATATGGGAGGAGATCGCCAAAGAAGTTTGTGGTGGTGCCAATCCCAATAAGGTAAAGTTGGGATTTGATGTGAAATATGTCCTTGTTGGGACTGGTAATGCACAATGAACTGATAACCTATACTAGGTTATAATGCTGTCTTGTATCTAGCTTTCCTTTTTAAGGGATGTTTGTTGTCCTAATACTTATCCAAAGTAGCACCTTGCACCAAAGTAATGATGTGGTGAAGCAAGGAAAAGTGATAACCTACAGTGCTGCTAGCCTTTTCCTTTTTGTTGCTGCTACCTATCCACTTTGTTACTTTAGTACTTTAGTATTGTCTCCCTCGACATTACCAGTTGGAAACCTTTTCATGTTCCTGGGATTTCTGATATTTATGCCACATTTTATCACACTAAAAAGCTGTCCATGTTTTCCTCTTGTTATGGTTTTTACGATATTTCACTCTTCTCAGATGAAAGGATGTGGTTGGGCGTCTTCATGTAAATGTTTTGAATGTTTCACTGCCTCACTTTGTGCACAAATTTTGCACCAGGGCCAGAGTATTCATTGACATGCCCCTTTAGATTTGGTACTGTACTGCAGCATTAAGTATTAAGTGTTTTGATCTAATGGACTGGCAAGTTTTTTTTCTGCACTTTAACCAGGTCTCTGTAAAGTGTCCAGGATCCTCTAGAAAGTTGATGTAAAAATGTATTGCATCTCTCAACTGATCTGTGCCTTCAAGAATTTCCCCTAATGTTTAGTTTTTAATATCTGCATTTTGTTTGGCTCAATTAGCACTCATTGTTGTCATCCTCCCCCCCCCCCCCCCCAATTTAAGGAAACAAATGCAGTTCCATATTCCCCCATGCAAATGTAATGGCCCCCTTTGGTTTCCTCCGGTGCTTTTATCATGCAAGCAGGTTAATGTGCTTATTAAAGTCCAGTGTTAGTAGAGCAAGAGAATTTACAGATAGAATAGGCCACCAAAAACCATGACATGTTTTATGATTGTGGCCATATTTTTTTCTGAAATGAAGCATTCTGACTATGGGCCTGTAGTGATTTATGTGCCGAGGTACACCCTATATGTAAAAATGTCTTGATATGTACCATAAGCATTCAGGTTGGCTGCTGGTCGTCAAATATTTTTATCTACGATTGCTGTACATGGAACTGTGTGGTTTGCCATATGGCATGACGTTTGTGCACTTAAATTATATTGTCACCTCTCCTTGATTAACAGCAGTGGCGTCTTTCTCTAAGGGCAAAGACACACACTCGGATTCGGGGAGATTAGTTGCCTATCGATAAATCTTCTTCGGGGCGACTAATCTCCAGAACTGCCTCCCGCTGGCTAGAATGTAAATCGCCGGTGGGATGGAAATCGGCGCACTTCGTTTTCCGAAGTTGCCTCATGAGGAAACTTCTGGCGACTTCGGAAAACGAAGCGCTCAGAGTGCCATTCCGGCCGTGATTTAGATTCTAGCCTGTGGGAGGCTGTTTGGGGAGATTAAATCTCCCTGAATCTGAGCGTGTGTCTCTGCCCTTAAACACTTAAAACTTTGGGCTTAGTGGTAATAAACAAAAACAAGTTCCATTCTAAAAGAATTAGGCTAAGATCTAAGTTCATACTTGATGTTTCCAGCCCTGCTGTGTGTGGTGCATCATATCTCTACTAATCCTTTGGCACATGTGAATTGCCAGCTTTACTTGTTTTAATAAATATCTTTATCTGTAAATTTAAAATATTGGTAAGTCTTTACTGCTGACCAAGAATGTAGAAGAAGCTAGACTTAGAATCAGAAAAGGCTGATTCATTCCCAAACTATGCATTTCTAATTGCAGTCTGTGATTGTGTAGAGAAAATGTCTCTATCCCTTTCTTTGCAGTATTGTGCCTAGAAGTGCCTTTTTTCCTGCATGTTTGCATTTTTAAGACATATACATTTTTGTACACAAGTATTGTAAAATTGATGCACTTTATAATCACAAGATGAAATTTAAAATTTATTTTTTTAGAGCTGTTTTAAAGTGAAATGTAATAAAGGTAGAGCATTTAACATGGACTAGTTTGCTTTATTTTTGAGGTGGTGGTTGTTGGGGATTGTTGTGTGTTAATTATTTTTTTTTTTTTTCTTCTCTCTTCTTCCCCCCCCCCCCCTTTGTACTTAATGTGAGATGTATCGTATCACAGATAGGGTTACCACCTGGCCAGTATTTCACTCGCCCAGCTAGTAAGACACTAGCCCCTAGGCAAGTATTCACAGGCAATTTGGTGATAAATTTGTAATTGTAACCATGGTTATGTCTACCAAATTCCACCTCCAGGATAGCCAACCCAAGTTACAGGTGAATGTAATGTGTGGTTTTGTTTATCTATTTTTTAGGTTTTATTGCAGACTCAGGCTATTTACCTATAAACTGACAAGCAGATGCTAGGGGAGAAACTGGATATTCTCACTGTCACACTACCACAACCCTGGTGCCAGACATGTGTAAGCGCAGACATGTTTTTTTATTTGCAAAATTATGACTGTTACCAAACTAACACACTTTAATCAATGAAACTATTTTATTTTTTAACTTGTTCACTGTATTGGTTGCCATCACTTCAGCCCCATATTCTTTTATAATGGTCTACAACAGTATTGATTTTGCAAAGAACTGCTGTGTGTGACCAAGCCAACATCATATATAAAAAATGCTAAGTATACTCTGTTTATATAACAGACTAAAAAACGTATCAATAATCGGCCTATACATAAGACACTCGTATGCTTATCGTACCCACATCTGTTACATCAAATGCCCCTTGACAAGGCCAGAATTAAGGATAGGCAGCAGAGGCATCTTCCTAAGAAATTATGATTTTGTTGGGAGGTCACAATTCCAGAAAATGTTATTGCCCTGCTGTTCAACTACAATTAACTGTTGATAAATAGTGTTCCACTTTCATAAACCATATGCTGCTGCAACCATAGCCTTGAAAAAGTTTCCCTTAAACCTGCATCCTCAGGATCTATACTTGCAGTTAGCAAAGTTCTGACTTGCTGGCAATGGCATTGCGAGAGCAGAGTACTACTTGCACGCAGTCAGTCCAATACTCCTATCCAATGGTCCAAATTGTATCGATACATTTTTTAGATTTGGACATTATTGGTGATCAGCAAACATGATCAGCCTTTCCTGAATCCAGTTTAAAGGAAAACTGTACCTCAGAGTCTACTTGACAAACCGACAATCTATAAAAACTGGGTCTAAATTATGTATTTATATCTGTAAATTAAGCATCTGTTACCTTGAACCATAATTTTTTGGTGTTTGTCACTCACCAATAACCTATCTGGTTCGAATTGTAGCAAGCGTGGGAGTAAAAGACATGGCTTTTTCATTCACTGGCTGATCTATGTGTGCCCTTGTGTTGCTTATGAGCACAATGTCTTGAACAAGCCAATGGATGTAATTAAAATGTCAGTTTTTCTACAATGGGATGGATGGTGCTTAAAAGCACATCTTTTCTCACCTACCTCAACACACACTTCTACCAAAACACAAAGGTTTGGTTTTGTGATGACATCCCTTGCTTACAAGGGGAATATACAGAGCTCTATTTAAGCAGCATTTAAAGACATCCCATGTTTCTTCTGTGTTTAACCCTATGAAAAGTATTTCCCAGTTAATATGTTGCAGAGATGCCAATATATAGGCAAAGGTTGCACGTCTAAAATTTTGTGTTTTGGTTATTCCGTTATAGTTTTCTCTGCAACATAATCTCAAAGGAGACAATGTTATGATCACTGTTCCCAAAATGCTAATCCACACAAATGCTAGAAATTAGTTCTGTATTAGTTATTTCAAGATCCCAATCAGAGAATCATTCGAATGGGTTCTTGCATAAACTGAAAAAGTTTTTTCATTCAGCATATTCACAAACCTGCTAGCTTTTTCTGACTTGGCAACCCCATTACCCTAGTCAATATCTGGATAATTGACGTCATCCATAATAATTACTTGACCTAGTTGTAAAAAGTAGCTGAGCTTCATTCTTGTCACTTATACGAGTCTTTTTATTAGGACAGCTCTGGTGCAAGACACCATGGAGTGTAACTGTCAGTATAGCAGTGACACCTACATGTATATGTAAAAGCCCATCAGTCTACATATCTGGTAAGGATAGTGGCTACACCTCTTGACTTTTTATATTAATGTAAAATAAGTATTTCTTAATATAGTTGAAGTTTGTTTTCCTTTATCTCAAGGATCAGGATACTTTTAGTTTAAATAGAAAAATCACTGAAGCACATCATAAATTTTGTGTTCGTGGCTCCAAAAAAATTGTTTTGCAGTAACCTATTACAATGGAGGTTTAAGTGTATTGTTGTACCTTTATCTTAATTTGCTAGACTCTAAGGGGCCGATTCACTAAGCTCGAGTGAAGGATTAGAATGAAAAATACTTCGAATTTCGACCATCGAATGGGCTACTTCGACCTTCGACTACGACCTTCGACTTCGATTCGAACGTTTCGAACGAAAAATCGTTCGACTATTCGACCATTCGATAGTCGAAGTACTTTCCCTTTAAAAAAACTTCGACCCCCTACTTCGGCAGATAAAACCTACCGAAGTCAATGTTAGCCTATGGGGAAGGTCCCCATAGGCTTGCTAAACTTTTTTTGATCGAAGGATTTTCCTTCGATCGTTGGATTAAAATCATTCGAATCGTTCGTTCGATCGAACGAACGTTTAGCGCTAAATCCTTCGACTTCGATATTCGAAGTCGAAGGATTTCAATTCGAGGGTCGAATTTCGAAGTATTTTTTACTTCGAAATTCGACCCTTAGTGAATCTGCCCCTAAATGTATCCATCCCAGAATCAAATGCTTCAGCCTTGCCTTTGTAAGCTATAAGCTTTCACAATCTTCATCTGCATACCAAGGCAACCTGTAGAAACTAGCTAGTCAAGAGTCATGTGCCCTACCTTCTAAGCAACTTGGCTGTGTGTCAGTAATCAAATGTGACCTTTGTCAGAAATGGCAAACAATGGTATTATTTAATCTTCCTTCTCTGCACATAACACAAACAAAGAAACATGTCATTATATCCCAAACATAATTAATATCTACAATGCACAAACCTTTAGAGTCTCTACCTTAGGTTGAATATGGTATTTACTGCAGAAGAATCAGCCAATTAACCATTACAGGATTGCCTGACACGTCCTCGAATAAGACACCAATCATATTTATTTGACAGCATAACACTTAGTTACCAATTAATGCCATAGAAATACAGAATCTGTAAATATACTGTACTTGTCAGCATCTCGGTCACTGAGCCCAAGCCTGGACTTCCTTCATGGGCGCCCCTAAGCCACATGGTCCTAGCACCCACCAGCACACCCTCCTCCCTCGCGAGCACATGCACTGGGGAGCTACGCTTCCCCAGTGCACCTTAAACTGTGGCTGGGTGGCAAGCGCCCATAAAGTTTTGCTGGCCCAGGCCTTTGTGGCCTCGCCACAAATCTGGGCCTGACTGAGTCACTATAACACCCAACAACTACAGTGTTCAGAATAATAGCAGTGTATTAAAACTCAATCTTTAATGGCTTTTATTTCCATACATGCAAATGCATTGGTAACACTGCACATTTTATTCCAAATCAAAACAAAAGAAATGGGTCAGAAAGTGAAGAAAAGGGAATAGTAGGCTGTTCCAAAATACAGCCATGTCTGCATTCTTTACAAACTCAAACATTCACTGTATGAACTGAAAAATGTTTCAAGATGTTGCTTCCCTTTAAATCACTAAACAAATATTTAGTTGTGTAATCACTGTTTTTGAGAACATCTGTGTTGCATGGAGTCGACCAACTTCTGGCACCTGTTACATTCCCCAATTCTTCTGCATTTCTTGGTTTTGCCTCAAAACAGCATTTTTGGTGTCATCCCACAAGTTTTCTATTGGATTAAGGTTCTGGGGTTGGGCTGACCACTTAAATAGTCAATGTTGTCTGGAGCCAAGATGTTGCTTGTTTACTGGTGTGTTTGGGGTTGTTGAAACATGAATTCTTCCCTAGTAGGCCCAACACCATAGTATGAGAAATATCCCCATATCATGATGCTTGTGCCGCCATGCTTCACTATCTTCACAGTGTACTGCGGCTTGAATTCAGTGTTTGGGGGTCATCTCACAAACTGAACAATCTTGCTTTCATCAGTCCACAAAATGTTGCGCCATCTCTCTGTAGGCCATGTGTTCTTTGGCAAATTGTAACCTCTTCAGCAGGTGTTTTTTTAAAAATAGGACTGGAATGACCCATTCTACTAAGATTTTCAGAGAGAAATGCACTATAACCACATGCACAACATTTGCTGCCTTCCTTCCTTAAATAAGGGCCATAATTGACACCTGTTTTTTCGCAGAATGAACTCCACACTGCTATTATTTGGAACAAACTATTATTATTTGGAACAAGCCTCAATTAATGATTTAATTACACAGAATCATGCATGTCATGACTGTTGGGTCTGTTGGTTTCCTATTACGCTACTACACTTACCAGTAAATTATTTGCCATGTAGAAATGTAATTACTACCAAAAACAGTGATTGATTAAGTTAGTGATGTGGGACTGTTATTATTCTGAACACAGCTGTACCTTTCTTTTGGTGGATCAAACTAGCAGAAGAGCAGCTGCAGAATAGAGTAAAATAGTATACAACTTTATTACCTTTTTATCTGGGTTTGGGTGCTTTAGGTGCTTTCCTGTGGTTGTTAATTCAGCAGAAATCACATTGGCATTTAGACACAATTCTTCAGAATATATTATTTTTGCAGACAAAATAATATGGGCTGATTTGTATCAGATGGTGCATTACATGATCTAAAATAGGTTATAGCATTTTAGATTAAAACAACATTCATATACACAAAGGGGATAAGTGAAATTGCAGTTCAGCAACACCACATTTTCTGTATTCTTCTTGTAGGACAGTAATGCATTGGCGGAAACTGGATTGCCCTAAGCACAGACCTATAGAAATGTACTGTGTGCATTGCATCAACTATATACAAGAATATTGTTGAATGAAATGGAATCAGTGTCCTGAATTAACCCCCAACATGTCAGCAAAAACACTTAGGAAAATAAACTCAACGTGTCCTTTAACCCCCAGATAATTCCACTGTGGAAAACAAACTTGCACGCTACCTCTTCCTTATTTTAAAGTTATTTGTAAATGTAACTGCTATTGAAAGTAGCAACTGTCTGGATGTTTTATATTTTCTGCATTTGTGGCTCTAACACCTGAAACAATGTAGAAAAACAGCTGAGAGTGTAAAGAGGAGGTTCACCTTTAAGTTCACCTTTAGTATGTCTTAGGATGGCCAATTCTAAGCAACATTTCAATTGGTCTTCATTTTTTTTTTATTGTTTTTTAAATATTTGCTTCCTCTTGACAAAGCTGCATTGTGCAGCAAAACAGCTGTCAAGGCTACTTGCTGTGAGTGAAAGGAGAGGACCCCCTCTCCCTGCGTTCTGGACATATGGTCGACAGTGACTGCACATAGTATTGAGGTTCGATGGAGTAAGATTGTGTATCGGACAGCATGACTTCAGCACCTTGACATGGAGTCTTAAATGGAACGGTGATATAGCCAAGTATGATATTATTTAAAGGAGAAGGAAACCCTTTTGCAAAACATACCATACCATGAACAATAGCTGCCGGGTCCACTAATCGATTTTCTTTTTGTCAGGAAACCGGATAACTGCAAGGAGTTAACACATCTAGGAACGCTCAGGACTTTGTAATTCATAGGTTATCTTTGTAACCCCAGCACCATTGGATACTATCTGCCATTTTGGATTTACAGACATATACTTTGGGTTTCCGACATTACTACTGCTGACTTTATGATTTCTTGTTCTCTCACTGCATTATAGTATATGCAAATGCTCACATTATCGTAATTAGGGTTCATAGAGTGCTAGAATCAATATAGGAGGGCCCCTTCTTCTACTTAACAGCATTATTTAGTTTTTAAGTGTTTTTATATGTACTGTGATTTATTGGCACGGTGTTCAATATTGCCGGCTGGCCCGGAGGGGGTTGCACCCCAGGCAGGGGTTTTCGAAGGGGGCTTTGTGGCGGTGAGCCCAGAGCCCCCCAGTCCAACACTGATCACATAATATATATTTAAAGCATTTTAACAACTAGTATGTTCATATAAAATCATGTTTAATTATATGGTTATTGACCTGCTGCATTCCTGATTTTTATTAATGCAAGGTAAGGTGATTTCAAACGATATATTGCATTTTGACAGTGGCTTTTGAAATAAACATAAGTATGTATGGCAAAATAGCCTTTATCTATTGGTTTTAAAAATGATCGCTAGCTCTTCTATTTTAAAGTCAGATTTAAAATCTGACAATTACTACTCTTTGAGAGAATAGAAGGGTACAGAAATATATATTCCCCACATACAAGTGCAACCATAACTTTAAGTTTTGTCAAACATTTGTCCTTGGCAGGCATGTGTGTCAGGTTAGTTAATTAACAGCAACAAAAGTTAATGTTACTTTGTATGCAGTTAAAAAGCCAGGAAGCACCAGGAACTAAAATACCCAAAATGAGTTTCAAACTCTATCAAAAGTTATTCAGTTTCTAGAAAGTAAGCTTTTTTTACCACAGCGTTTTCCAAAACTTTTGGAAACCAGTCAAGAATATTTTTTTTTCCTAAGGCCAGTGTATACAATAAGTTGTATTTCATTAAACAGCAGAACTAAAAAGAGACAAACTACATTAGAGTTTAGAAGATTAGAATACAGCACGTTTACTTTTAACACTCTTTGTGCTACCTAATGTTTCTCGGCAGTATGTTTTTCCCCTAAGGCTAATGCCACATGAAGCTGATTCTCATTCTGCAGAAAAATGTAGGCCAAGAATTGGCCTCTGTGCTAACATCAGCCTTCTTGCTCACCTGCACCTGGAACCACTGTGTTGCGCTGGGTGCAGGCACATGCTGCGGATTTTGGCACTGAAATGCATTCTCGTGCCATAATCCGCCACATGTGCTTCTCTTTTTTTAGTATTACTAGTCCTTTGTCACAGACTCTGGATATATTTGCTTTCAGTAGCTAACTTAGTCTGTGACCTTTTGATTTTATAAACCGGTAATGATGTCACTAAATCATTGTTGCATGGAATTTTCAGGATCAAATCAATGTTTCCAATTAAATGCCAAATGGTAATATGTGCATAAAAGCAATGGAGGGAGAATTGTAGGATGTGAATGGAAATTAGACTGTGATACAGTATATGGACTGCATACAATATAAAAGCTTGTAGTGATAAGCAAGGATTTAATTTTAAGTTTCATGATATTCCATGTGCAAAATTTATGTAAACAGGGAAGAGAGATACCGGTAGTGAAATCTATTGTAAACCTCTGTGCTATTTAATTTTCTATGTGTATATATGTATATTTGTTATTACTGTGACAAACTGAAATCATTCATTATAGAAGGATAAGCCTATAGTTTGCATTTACTTTATAGTAAAACAATGTTCTTTTATAGAAATGTCTGATGGTGCCAACAGGCAGGAGCTTGGCAGACTTCCAGATTATGTCAAATGAATTTCATTGCCTTGAATTAGTTACAAAAGGCTGAATTCCAGCTGTGTATGGGAAGCAATATATCAAAAGAAAACAATTTTGCAATAAAAGCACTTTTTAAAATAATTGTTTATTCTTCAACTGTATCTTTTTCTTCCTAGTACTATTATAGTACAATGTTACAGTAGACAACCTATTTCTTAGAACCTTGACACAAAGGGGATCAGTTATGAAGGAAGCCACAACTGCTGCTGTGAAAAAAGTGTATGCAATGAAACTGAATATTGTGTGTTGCATATAGCACTTCAACTGACATGTTAAATAGCAATTGGCATATGCAGTTGTCTCTTGAGCAGAGCATTGCACTGAGAATTGTGTAAAAATAGGCATCAACTACTGCACTGTTTTTTGTCTTTGCTGAACACCCCAACCCCTATGTGAGCATAAAATAGCCCAAACGGATATCTCGAGGCTTCTCTCTATCGATGGCTACATGACAGTTGTAGAGCTTGTCCCCCCAGTTTGGCCCCGTTGACCCTGACAAACATCTTTTTGACAAATAATTGGTGTTGTCAATCATAAAACAAAAAAAAAATCAATCCAAGAATGGTTATTCTGCACTATGTGTAAGGTAAAATATAATCATACTGTTGTTTAAAAAAAACTTACAAAATTTACATGGGTATAATATCCATTTAAATAAAAATACCATGGGGAGGGTCACCATCAGGCTGTTAAAAGTGGCCCTGCAGTCATAAGCCTATGTATAGGGTCGGTGTGGTTAAGGGGTGGAGCAGTAAAATGTTTTTGAAATGTTATGGTGGATCAGGGGCATGAGCACATATTAAAAGGTCATTACTTGATGACTGAGGCCAACTTTTCTTTAACAGGACCAAAAAAACAGGGGACAAGATAATCATTTAGGTAATAACTGGGGGAGGGCCATGCAAACTCGGTCATGCTGTAATGTGGCACGAGGATTTGTGATGCAGGGCACTCTAGTGTGTCTCTATGTATGAAGATACAATACATTCAGACAAACCATTCCCATGCTCCTCACAGTAGCTTGTGTAAACCTCTTAGGATGTCTTGCAACATCTTAGTCATAACAAATGATATGGATAGGATCTGCACACAATAATGATGATGCAGACCAAGCTGGGCCAAGAGGCACTGGCACCAAAAGAAAGCACTTCTTGCCCCATTACCACTTGTTCCCCTCCAACTGCTTACTTCCAACTGAACTTCAAGAATGGTAGACTCAGTAAAAATCAGTATATTGTTTTTATTGCACTCCAACCCCCCAGTTGTGCCCTTTGCAGGTGCATACTCTTCCTGACCCTAGTTTTGACCATTGACCAATTTTGACCAATTTCACCATTTTAATTGGTCTCCACTTCACTTTATCACGATACATTTTGTGGAACGTAATATAAGGGTGGTGGCAGACAAGGCTACTGGGGGAGATAAGTCGCCCAGTGACAAATCGCCTCTTCTTCGGGTGACTAATCTCCCTTATGCCTTCTCGCCGGCTACAATGTAAATCATCAGTAGGATGGCACTTGGATTGCTTTGGCTTTGCGTCACTGAAGTTTCCTCGTGAGGCAACTTCAGCGACTTCGGAAAATGAAGCATCCTGCCGGCGATTTACATTCTAGCTGGAGGGAAGGCATTAAGGGGAGATTAGGAGCCCATGAAGAAGAGGCGATTTGTCACTGGGCGACTAATATCCCCCAGTAGCCTCGTCTGCCACCACCCTAAAGCAACAAACTCCAAAACTCCACCCCTCTGGAATACGAGGCTTGAAATGCAGAGATTTGGGTAAGATATGTCTTGTGTGTTTCTTTATGGGTGTTAAAGTGGAATGGTCCAAGTGATATGAAGCTAAATTCAAGCTCTCAGCTCCAGGGGCGTAACTACAGAGGAAGCAGACCCTGTGCCTGCACGGGGGCCCAGGAGGTCCTAATTCAAATACATGTCAATAAGTATTTGTAAAAAAAGATCAACCTCTAGACATTTTGGGGCGTGAAAAATAGTTTGCTGTGGGGCACAGTAATATCTAGTTACGCCACTGCTTAGCTCTGCTTCTAAATGAGATCTTCGTGAGAATGTGTCTTCATATACCATCTACCTAGATGGAGAACTTTTATGAACAGTACTCTGCATAATAATATTCCTATATGAACTATTTTATTAATAGACTTCTTAAAAGATGATTCATTGACTAAAGATTATTTTGTTTGTTAATGACATTTTCCTAGAAAATATGTTCAAAGTGCTAAATCACAAAATATGGTTAAAAAAACAAGGCTGGTGTGTATTTGGCCCCACTAAAAACAATTTTTAATATTTAAATCACAGACCCTTGCCAGGCCATTCCTTTTACTACTAAGTAGAGTTCTCTAGCTGAGACAGCCAGTCACCTTGGACTGTCATGACACTCATTCCCATTAATAAAAATCACGCCTCACTTATTGTAGTTGTCCTGTAGTTCTGTGTCAATATTGATTCAGGATTCACGAATAACAGAATATTTACAATCACTGACACAGTGTTGAGCAAATAAATAGGCACAAATAAATTATATCTTTTCCAAAAGGAAATGATGAAACTACATTTTAAACAAACAATGAAATTAGCAGTGTCATATACAGAAAAAAGATAATTAAAATTAAAAAATAAAATTAAATTGTGCACAAATGTGCACCCTAGTGCCACAGGGTTGGGTGCTTTTGATTGTTTGCTCATTGTGTATTCATGACGTACATCCAACCGATGACTTGTATCTATCATTGAAATGGTAATGACACTTACCTTTTTACAGTAGTACAATGTAACTAGAAAATGCAAGTCATTGATTAAATGCTGGATATGCTTATAAAATATAACCTATAAAATAACTACCATGTTCTTTTCTTCCATTCTTCTTTTGCCTTTGTCCCTTTCTCTCTTGCTGTAATTTTTCAGTCAGTTGGCACCCCTCTTTATTTTTACACTCTTCACCTGTTTCTTCATTTTCCTTACCTTTTCCTTATTTTTAGGTGTGTATTTTGCATTTACCCCAATTGGGGGCAGTGGGGGTAAATGTACCACAGGTGACACAGAAGTACATTTTATGGGCGTGCATGCAGTTGCTGGTGCAAAGGAGGTCCAAAAGGCCAATGGGTCCTATGTACAATTTACCCCCCTGCTATAGTTATGCTGCTTGCATTTCTATTCTTACAGCCATTTATATGTTACCTCCTATTACTTTATCTTATATTGCTCTTTATTTGAAATGTTTAAAATTTAGATTTTTAGCCTAACATTTTATGCACCTGCAACCAAAATACTTGCTATGAGATCCTACTAGTCACTGACATATTGCCTACTATAACTGGATGGTTCCACACTGGTCTCCAAGCAGGTGCTTATTTTTGAATCCCAGGCTTGGAGGCATGTTTTAGTTTAATAAAAAACAGGTTTACCCATAAGACGGTTTCAAATGTGAAAGGGAAAGGAGGCCTTAGTGTTCCCAATATAACGTTTTATTACCAAGCAGCCCAGATTATGCCTATAATCCATTTCTACCGCCCCATACTTCCGTTATGGGTGCAAATTGAAGCAGAACGTATTAAACCATTGACTCCTGCTGCCTTACCGTGGCTTTCTAAGCAAGAAAGGCCTCAATCTACTACCCCAATAATGAAAATGGCATTAGCAGTGTGGGACCAGGTTCGGAAAAAAATAGTTTTAAATTCCTCTTATTTTCCCACAATGCCAATATGTGGTAACCCTGCCTTCACCCTGGGCTTGCAAAGATGTGATTTTGAATGGTGGCAAGATCATAACATGAGATTTATATACCAATTTATAGGACTTCGAGGTATTAAAAAATGGGACTCACTTAAGGAACAAAGTAACATTCCAGAAAATTAATATTTTCGGTATATGCAAATTTACCATTACCTTAAGGAAGTGCTTAGAAACTCTACCAATATGGGAACTTTAACCCCTTGGGAACGTTTGTTTGAAGTTTCCATGTAGTAATGGAGTGATTTCACTGATATATAAGGAGATAGTTAAAAAGTCTAATTCTTCCCCTCCTTCCTATACCGAACAATGGGAAAAAGACTTAAATACCACTATTGATGAGGATACATGGCAGCAAATCTTGGTAAATATAGCTAAGAGTTCTATTAACATTTTGGCACAGGAAACTTTATATAAAGTAGTGAGTAGATGGTATTTGGTCCCTAGCAAATTGAATACATACTATCCAAACTGTAGCCCTCTCTGTTTCAGGGACTGTGGGAATAGAGGGACAATGTTACATACATGGTGGGAATGTAGGGAAGCTATGAGACTTTGGTCCAGAATATTTACTTTAATAGACTCAATTACAGGGATTAGACTTCGGAAAGATCCCATCCAGGTACTTCTTAATAAAACAATTCCAGTATCTGATAAATATCTGCGTAAATTGATTCAATTTATTTTCATTGCAGCAAAACAAACCATAGCTTCTTCCTGGAAAAAACGTTCACTCCCCATATCCATGTTTCGTACCAAAATGAACTGGATTATGGTGAATGAACGACTGTTAAGTATTATTTCAGGCAAATACAATATTTATATGAAAATCTGGACCCCTTGGATTAGGTATACCAGTCAGTGATGGATGTATCTGTTAATTGTGAAAGATGGGAGAGCCCTTAACTAGAATAAGGTTGGAACCCTGGGACGATATGACTAAATGTGAGGAGACATTTATTATTACATGACAAAATACACACGGAGACGAATACAAAGTAATAAATGGCATTACATGTTGTTACACAAGTTTATTTGTTTCTTGATATGCATATTACATTATGTTTATTTAAATGTCAATGTGGCAATGTAGCTTTATGTAATATGTTTTCATGCAATGTAATAATTCTCCTCTGTGTAGGAGAACACATACATTTTATAAAGGAAAATTGAAATGGTTTGTCAATATTGATGGATAATAAAAAAAGTTTTGAAAGAAAAAACCAGGTTTACTGCCAAATAGAGCCTCATGTAGGCTGTCAGTCCACATAGGGCTATGTTTTCTAATAGTGACAAATTACCTTTGTCTTTTTGTCATTTTGTTCCACTGTTCTCTTCCTCCGTTCGGAACCTTGTTTTTGGATATTCCCTATTGTTTTTTATTTTTCTGTTGCTTTTGTTTGGATTCCTACTTTTGTTTTTTCCAGGCCCCTCATATTGTAATGTTTCATCTTACAAATATCTCCTTCCATACCTGAGGCTGCCTGGGCTTATTTGTGTGTCATTGTGGTAGAGAAGCATTTCCTGTGCTGTGCTGTTTTTCTACATTAAATTTGTTACTTGCAGAACAATACTTTCTATATAGGGATCTAAAGGCCTATGCCTAGGGATATTTACTAAGAATTCCCCTCACCTCACTACCAGACACTTAAAAACGGTAACACCAAAAAATTAGAGTGGTTTGAAAAAATTATAATATAATGTACTGTTGCCCTGCACTGGTAAAATGTGTTTGCTGCTGTGTAGTGATGCGGGCAGCCTTTCAAGCACAGGATACACAACAGATAATTCTGAAGAATCCCATTGTATATTACAGAGCATATCTGTTATCTGCTGTGTATCCTGTGCCTTTTCTCCTTTTTCAGCTTTGAATGGATGCCCCCGTGGCTACACAGCAGCTTGTTTATATAAACTATAGTAGAGTTTATGAAGCAAACACACCAGTTCTACTAGTGCAACTTTACAATATATTTTCATTAATATAAAACACTTTCATTTGTTGGTGTTAATCCAACAGTTCTTCCATACCATGATTACGAGACTGTCCTGCACATTTGCTGATAGAGTCAGAGTAGTCAGCCGCAAGGCTTGCCTAAAGCACTGCTATTTTGTTTCTGAATCTATTGCCGTTTTGTTTCTTTAAACAAAATGAGGTTTTTCTTTTAAAATGAACCTCTCCTTTATTGAGATGTGTTGTATGTGTTAAAAGTGCAAAAAGAGAATTGCTGAAAACCACAGATATCCTGCTTGCTGACCACCACTAGCTGCTAACTGCTAAGGTTAACATTAACTAATTAGGACACATCACTCACTGTACTTCACTGAGATCATGCTTAAAATACTTTATGTATTTAAGGGTGCTATGACACCCTCTTTGCAAATCACTATATTATTATTATTATATTACTATAATATCGCTGTCTATAGTAAACCGAGAGAAAGAATTTCCACTGTCTGGACTTTGTTCCAGAAAGCTGAGGTCCTGTGCTTAAGGCACTGTTGGATCCAAATAGGGTTGGACTGGGCTGATGAGAAAAAGCCTGGTGGGTGCCCTGCTCTTGTGGGCCCTGCTGGCCCAGACCCGCTCATTCCTCCTGCAGAAACCTCCCTTCTATGGGCCAGTCGAGAGGGCCCCTGAGACAGCAGCCCCGGCAGCCCCCCCTGTCCGACCCTGGATCCAAATACAGCACTATTTGCTGTGCAAATATGTATATTTAAAGGAAAAGTAACACCAAAAAATTAAAATGATTTAAAGTAATGAAAATACAATGTACTTTTGCTGCACTGATGAAACTAGTGTGTTTGCTACTGAAGTTCTACTATAATTAATATGAACAAGCTGCTCTGTAGCCATGGGGGCAACCATGCAAATCTGGATATCCCCATTTTTCTTCTTTTTTAGAGCCTTAAACAGGATGTATAAACCTCTGAAGGAAATTGTGACACAGTCCCAATCGCCTACTAAGATCTCAGCCTGAATTTTAATGTTTAGTTGTCATATTTTTGAGATTAGGAACACTATCCAAAATAACTTACCTATTCTGCAAACCAATCCTTGTCTTATTGACACATAAGGGTAGGTCTAAATGTGGGTCTACAGTGTATTACAGGTTATTTTGAATAAACTTTTGACTTTTTGACGGTTTTACTTGATCTTTTCATTGGGTTTTTTTGGATATCATTTTCACGGATATCCATTGAGACTTGAAGAAAGGAGGTTTCAACAAAAACACCAAGTTCCTCAATTTAAAATAGTGGCAACATGTTATAAAATGCGAGGTAGTAAATGATTCCGTGGCTGGATTAAAATATGTTAGATATTGGTTATCCTCCAAAAACAGTTGCAAATTTTTATCTAACAGCATTTATTGTTGTTCTCCTTTTTTATCTTTATTTCATACATTTCTCGAACATTTCTTAGTTCAATCACTTTATGCAACGTTTCAAAAGAAAAATCATGTTTTGATGCAATCAGAAATGCAAGGAGAGCACACCTATGCATAGAGAAGCATTCCACTTTGGACTTTAAAGCTGATTTCTAAGAATAGAATGTTCTGCCAATAAATATATTTGGATCAGGATGTTCCTGGATGGAATCACAGCATTGGCCTTCAACACCAATGACCCTGAATGCAACCATCCTGACAGCTTGGATTTAAGACAGGATTTAATTTAGGACACCGAAAGACCCTATGTTTATTTGATCTACTATATCCATTGTTTGTCAGTTTCTATTTAAAGTTATTATTCATATTCTTTTAGGAGACGGAGATGGAGGGAGACTCATTATAATTATAAATATATATTCCACTGTTTGAATACAAAAAAATATATATATATATATTCCACTTATTCGGACCTGCTTGGGGTAAAGGAGCAACAAAAGTATGATTCTGAATAACCCAGGTTCATTATTTGTGCTGATCAGTCAGACTGTCTTTGTGTGGAAACTAGTACACAATGAAATCATTAAACGTCAGCTTGTTTATCGGCAATACTTTGCAAACCAAATTGGTAGCCAATTTGTCTCTCTGTCTAGCATCTCTGTCAGAATACAGTGGAAGGAAATATGAATGTTGATCCAGATCTGAGAGCCCATAGCAGCAAAGCAAACATCTGGTTGATTACTATTTGATAGAACTCCCATACCCATAGAACCATTAAAATAGAAAACGATTATTACATTGTGTCCATTAAAACTGAGACCCTGTATAATCATCTACAAACACAAGTGCAAAGTGCGAAAATGTATGTAACTGTGAATGCTTTGGCACTATTCCCAAAGGTATTTTAATGCTAATGGACTATGCTGCACAAATATGGCAGCCCCCTTATAGATGAACACGGGGGTAAGAAAGGTAATGTAAAAGCATCAGGCAGATACTTTTATGGCAAAATTATAAATAGCAGTCAAAGACAATGTTATGATAGATATAAAAAAGGGTTATTTACTGCTGTCAGTATCTCTTTAAAGGAAAACTATACCCCCCAAACAATGTAGGTCTCTATTAAAAGATACTGAGTAAAACAGCTCATGTGTAAAACCCTGCTTCATGTAAATGAACCATTATCATAATAATATACTTTTTTAGTAGTATGTGCCATTGGGTAATCATAAATAGAAAATTGCCATTTTAAAAAATAAGGGCCGTCCCCTAAGATCGTAAGATTCACTGTGCTCACATACAAACCACATGTAAGGTCACATGAGCCAATTAACAGACAGAGTTCTGCCTTTTGCTTCCTCACTTCTTCCTGTTACAGTTAGAGTTGTAGTATTTCTGGTCAGGTGATCTCTGAGGCAGCACAGATAGAGTCACGAAATGGTGGTTCAAGGCAAGAGATGTAAAAGGGCAATATTTATTAAATATATATTCCAGTTTGGTAAGATTCTTTAATATGTCATTCAATTTGATATAAACTATCTGTTGCTTAAGTATTCATTTTGGGGGTATAGTTTTCCTTTAACGCTGTCAAAAAATCATTTAAACATTATATAAACTCATTAGCATTGGTGGCTCAGGTCTGTAAAACAGATATCAAGTCTATTGTAAGGCCTTTAAAAAGTCTTCTTAAGCTGGCCATAGACGCAATGATCAGATCGTACGAATCGTGGATTCGTACGATTTTCGGACCATGTGTGGCATCCCGACATTTTTCATCCGGCGGAGATCGGACATTTGGTCGATTGGACAGGTTAGAAAATTTCTGTCGGCTGACGATAATATCTCTGCATGTATTGCCGATCGTACTATTTTCAGAGGGAAACTGTCACTAGCTTTGTCAGACATAACTATCGTACGATTGCTGTCAGGGGCAGTCCATCGGCTGATCTGTTCTTATTTGATTGGAATAGTGAGACTTTGATCTGAATGGTTAGTGGAGGGTCGGGAGATGGGAAAGTCCGATCGTACGTTGATTCGTACGATCGGATCTTTGCGTCTAAGGCCAATTAAGAAGCATTTATTATGGCTTGAGGCAAAAAATTTGTTTGGCCAGCAGAGCAGGCATGTCCCTGCCTGTCCCAGCAAAAAGGGCAGTTATTGTGATTTGTCCATACCCACAAAAGACTTCATAATATACAATTATTCCTACCTCTCTAGGCATTCTCTCTGTACTCGGCTTAGCACCTCCCAGTGGAAGAATGTAAAGGCATATGAAGAGACATTGGGGTATATTTATCAAAGCGTGAAGTAACAGATCACCACAGTCCTCTGGAGTGAAATTCCACCACTCTTGATTCTCTCTCCAACTCTGTTGGCCTTTGTGCTCCTGAATAAGAGAAATACTAGCACCTCCAAATGCAATGTCTAAATAAGTATAACTAAATAACTATTTTGCGCCTGCAGTACATCTAATATTTTCTATGCTCATGCTTTTCTAAACCACTTTATCTAGAAAACCTTAGGTCCCAAGAATTCCAGATAATAGAAACCTTACATGTATAATTACAGTTCAGGCACTTTCTTCTTTATCTCCAGACCTGAAAGAGTATTTTAGAAGGGCTTCCTTGGACCTGCCATAGGAGTGCTTTTTCAAACTTTTACTGCTTATTTTACTAATTTACTTTTTTGTTTCTTAGTTTAACACCATTCACCACCATCTGTGCCATTCTAAATTTAGATTGCAGGGATATTTACTTTAAGCTAATCAAAGTATCTGCTTGGTAAAGTCAGCTTTCATAGATAGGTGTTTAACTCACATGCTAGTGATGGTCCTAGGATATCTCAAAACATATGTATGCAATGTTAATTAAGGAGATGCAAATGTTCTACAGCTAAACTATCTAATGGCTGGTGGTGCTTCTGCTCTCCAAAAACGTACAGGC
This sequence comes from Xenopus laevis, assembly GCF_017654675.1. Classification (NCBI taxonomy): domain Eukaryota; kingdom Metazoa; phylum Chordata; class Amphibia; order Anura; family Pipidae; genus Xenopus; species Xenopus laevis. The sequence goes on from NC_054372.1 coordinate 88,417,649, forward strand.
AGGTTAATTGGGCCACTATAGAATTGTGAATGTGATCGACATTGTAATAATAAAGATGTCTTCTTACTCCCTCTGTATATCCCATACAGGGCAAAGGCTTCAGACAATTGTGAATTGTATTGTTTCTATTTGTTTTTTGTTTAGTAATATTGACACAAAACACCAATCACATTTATAAACCATTCACATAACTGGATTATTTATCTGGTAGGAATAGACTTGTTTCATGCTTTGAACATGCAAGGAATCCAAAAAGTAAATAGAATCAGACAGCAAAGGTCACTATCTATCCAATCCAATGTCAGACTGGAGCCTCGAAGTTTTCTCTCCCTAGCCCTTCTGTCCCCCCCGCACGCGTGCACCTTTAACCGTTGCGTAAGGATTGCAACCGGGTTCAGCGAGGGACGTGAGAAAGAGTACAGGGAGCGGGTCCGGGCCGGAGGGGCCCAAAAGAGCCAGGGCCCATCGCTTTTTTTTTACTTATCTGCCATTAAATGACTTTGTCTTAACACCCTCTTTAAAAAATCCCATGTGGCTCTGGGTCAAAAGGGGTCACAATGTTTATTACCATAATATGCTGATTTATGTAATTTCTTAACTATAATCAGCTATTATACCAACCATGGCAGATGACCCAGAGAAGACACCAAAATGAAAATTGTATTCACCAACCAGCACAGAGGCAACTTCCCAGCTGCCACCACGCTGGTTCAACAAACAAAACACTCCTCTCTCACAGCACCTGTCCCATCCAGAACCAATTCCCAGGCGGGAGCCCTAATAAAAATGAAAATCCATTGAAAACCTCCTAAATTAGATTCATCTGTTCTAATCCCTCCTACCAATGGCTGTGACACCCATTACATAGGGAGGGTGGGAGGGGGATCCACACAGACTGCCATGTACCTAGACTGGTACCAAAACTGCTACTCCAGAGGTTTTTTACCCCACCCATTCTGCCCAAACCTCTAGGTAGCCTGAAAATTCCAACTACAGGCCTTAGAACAGCTGTCTGCCTCCCCTTGTTGCAATTTATCCCTGCACCTATTCATCCATATTTATTAAATAATGTATAACTGTGTATGAGTTTAGCTAGTGATTTGGTTTATTGAGCTTCTACTGGGAGGCGGGGAATAAATACATTTTAATACTAACATTTTAGAAAAACAATGATAAAAAATAAAAAAGCAAATGAAAATGTCATTATTTCTCACATCATGTCTATTGCCACTGTTGGCGCTTGGCAGTCCAGGGCCTTTTTACTAGAACATAGTCTAACAGATAACTTCATTAAGTTCATATGCATCTTTATTTACAGAAAGTAGCAATAACCATTTCTTCTTGCCTGACAAGCTTTCTGCTGTAATATTTTTCTTGTGGTTAGCGTACAGTGTTCTATGGTGAGGAGCTGCCCAGTGTTACTCAGCAAAAACTGCAGTAGAATTCTAATTTTACACCATTACACAGACACTGGATTTTACGGATGCCTCCTACATCTGTTCTCCTATGCTTAGATGCAGTTCAAAAAAGATGAACCATGTTGACCTCAGTCAATCTACAGATTCTAATATTAACATCCCATTGAATTAGAGCAGTGATTACTTTTCTCTCCTAGTTCTAAGTCAGGGCAGCTCTAAATGAAGAGTCTATAGATAATATACAGCTTTAGGCATAGCCAGACTTCAAGTTACTACAAAGGTAGAGAATCTTTCTGTAAGCATATAAAGTATTTTTTTACCATCTGTAAACTAGAGAAGAGCAAAACAAAAATTTACATTTCAAGGCATGATCATATGGCAGCATTTGTTGAGCATAACTAGAAGTGACAGTATTTACATGGGCACAACAATGCTTTTCAAGCTAATTCAATGAACTGTTCTTCTGTCCTCTTAGCTGTTTAAACAGAGCTGGTCTATTGAATCTGTCTGCTGCTTTAGCAAAACCAAAAATACAGGAATAGGATCTATTATCCTAAATGCTTAGAACCTGGGGTTCCTGGATAAAAGATTTTTTTGTAATTTGGAACTCCACACCATAAGTCTGCTAAAAATATTTTATTTTTTTTAACGTTTTTATTTTCGTTTTTATTTTTGCATTTTAACAATACAAAAAAAAACATAGAAAGAGAAAAAAAACATTAAGGGGGTTATTTACAAAACTCCAAATGCAAAGATCACGAAAAATTGGTGATTATTTTTTTTTATAAAATTGGACTTTTAAAAAAAATCACGAATTTTTCGGAATTTATTAAACCCCATGGATGGAAAACTCTGAATATGAAAATCCTGCATCTCAAACCTGTTGAGGTTGCATGTAAGTCAATGGGAGAAGTCCCAATGATTTTTTGATGTGCGGTGGGTTTTTGGCAATACCCTCAAGTTTTTGCGGATTTGGTAGTTTTTTTCAGAAAATATTGAGATAAATTCGGACCCCCTAAAGTTGCCAGTGGAGCCATCAATTTAATTACACTTCTGCTTTATAGAGTAAGGTTCTAGTGGGCGTCTTCGATTTCCATCCACGCACCCCAAATATCCTCAAACTTTTTTTGGGCAACCCCTTCCTGTTTGAGTCCGTTTTTGCTAAGGTAAAGTATTGTTAACCTGCACCTTCCAAAATGTAAGGGTTGGAGGGTCAACTGATGCTAAAAATATTTTAAATGTTAAATAAACCCAGTAGAATTGTTCTGCACTAATATGGATTTGTGCAGCTTAGTTACCATCAACTACACGTTTCTGCTTTTTTTATTACATAAAAAAAGGAAACATTTTTTAAAAATTAGAATTAAGTGCTTAAAATGGACTGCAGAATGAAAGATATGCTAACAAATGCTAAAAATATATAAATGAATTAAAGTCATTTTAAACTGCAATTTAAAAAAATACATTATAAATATGTAATGCATATAGTTAAAGGAAAGCAGAACAGTGCAGATGTATTTCTGAATAGCCATGCTAACATCATTTAAGAAAATCTTGAGAAAATCAAGAGGGTAACAAAATACATTATTTCATAAACACAATAAAACAAATGCAACACAATGTTTTCCATATAGGGAGATGTTAGATTACAGTACTCGACTCGACAAGCTCGTTTCACTGAGATGAATCAGCAGCTTGGTTACAAACACAAAATTACACTAAATAAGAAGCATAAATCAGATATGTGGCTATTTCTGAAAATGCTAGTGGAGAGCCACTAACTAATGCCCAGTTCTAGAGTTATGCTACCTCATTCTTTTAATTTGCTTATTATGCTAATTAATTACACACTGCAAAGTGTATACCCACATATAAAAGGAGTTGCATAAACCTCTCTTTAATGTTTCTAGTAAAAAAAATGGTATATTTTCAGTTAAACCTAACTCTTTGGTTACCAGCCATATGTCTCCTCCAAGATACCATGTAAACACAGTACAAATATATTGTACTACAAAGCCTGGTATGTGTGTCACTTTATAGTATTTGCTTTCTGAGCTGTAATAGTTAAAAGTTTCCACTCACAGACACCTACTTCTGTTATTTATTTTAACAACAAGCACAAAGGCTGATTTTCTGTTGGGAATTTGGCAAATGCCAGATCCATTAACCAAGACAAGGATGTAGTGACAACAAAGATTCAATATAAATAATGCATTGTTGATATGTTTTTCCGATGCATTGTAACACTGTCAGTTTGCAAATATGCACTTTGGTTCAAGGCTACAGTACAACAATACAAGCATTGCTATTGTATTGTTTTCTGGATTCTTTTTTGTTTGCTTAAACATAACAGTTTCGCTGCAGAGAGAACTACAAAATTGAGCAGTGGGTGAGCAGTTGACACAAATCCTGGTATTATCCAACTTTTATAAAGCTACAGCTTTCATCTGCTTTACCCTAAATATTACATGTAATAAGAAACCCTGCAATATATAACACTCATGGTGCAGCCAAGATTCTCTGGATGCAAACCTTCTCCTTTTATGAAAAACTATTACAAAAAAAAAAAATATATATATATATATATATATATATATATATATATATATATATATATATAAAATAATAAAAATTAAAAAAAAAAACTATTGAAAAAAAAAAACCTTGACCTTCTTAAGGTTTAGGAGAAGGCTAATACTGTGCACTCCCTGCAGGCATACATGATTTAAGTATGCACCCGTATGCTATTTTCTGGAGCAGAGCTTGTAGTGCCCAGGAAGAACAGGAACAGTGGACCATGCTGGTACTACCCAGTCAGACTTCTAAGTGGTACAGGGCAACTAACCACGAAAAGCTGCATTTAGAGACTAAGGTTCACCTAATTAATCTCATAGCAGAGGAAACATTGCAAGGGCCCTAAGTTAAATTTGCTGTTGGATCCAGTAACATCTAGATATAGCACAGAATATTATCAAAACCATTCCAGTAATACATTACAAAAGAAAAGACACATAATCGGAAGGGGTTTAGAATAGATACAATAATTGCTAATATTCCACAGATGCTGCTGGGAAATGTATCAACTAATGTAGTAAATTGTAACAGTTCAGAATCTTCAGCTGGATCACTGAGTGTCAGACTGAAACACCAGAGACAGGAACATTAAAGGGGAACTCTGGCTTCCAAACCAAATTTGATAAAGAGGCCCACATAACGCAGCAACCCCTAATATACTCATCACAGTTACCTGTTTCTTCAAAAAATATGAATAAATACCATTTTCTATGCTTAAATCCAGCTGTTTAACCAGGGGCGTAACTACCGGGGGAGCAGGGGGTGCAAATGGGCCAGGGCCCACACCCCCGCAGGGCCCCCCGGAAGATTGTGCGCGCTGCAGCCGGCTGGAGTCGGCTGCAGCGGCACAGAAAAATCGCGCACACGAGGGTGGGGGCCCGTCTGCACGGCTAGCACCAGGGCCAGTTACGTTACTGTGTTTAACAGTTCATTTCTTTCTGCATCAATCCAATCCTGGCAGGGAAGGAGGGACTCAAATACTGATGTAACAAATTGTAACAACTTCTCCACAGCTTACAGACAGCATGCAGGAACTACATAACCCACAATGCATTGCACTGTGATGTTCTGTTCCTTATAGAAATCACGTGTGCAGGGAATTGTGGGGTTTGGAGGATGCAGTCTAAGGACAGCTGGCAGAAAAAACACCTGAACAGAAAAAAGTGTTTGGAAAATGAACTAGCCCTTTACGGTAAAAGGTATGCAGTGCACAGCAGCAGGGGACAGAGAGGATGTATACATCAGGAGTGGGGCCCTTCATGTTGCAAGGGAGACCTTGAGTTTGGAGACCTCAGTACGACACTAGCAGGACCTGTACAGAAATAGGACCTTTTTTTTTAAAATAAAAATATATATTGTGTGGTGAGGTCACTACTAGGATACCTGGGAAAGTCCAGGACGGAGCTTATTTATGCCCCAGGTTCCTAACAGAGTGGTTCCGGGACTGCTAGTCCAGCCCGGGTGTTTTGAGTTGTCCTGAGGTAACTCAGGTGGTTAATTAAACAGGCAGCTCAAGCCAGAGTGGAGAGTTCCTGGCTGGGAAAAAGACACAGGAAAGCTGTCTGTGTGAGAGGGACTGAAATCACCAAAAGGTTTGGGATTGTATATCTTCCTGTATGTTCTTTGTTTTGGGGAGACAGGCGGTAGGCCTTCTCCTGGTTAGTTAGGAAAACTGACCTGTATTAGTTAGAAGCCCATTAAGTGGCAAGGATTTTATTTTTGTTTGTTTTGTTTATTATTTTTCTGCAATAGACAATAAACTGCCAGCAAGAGACTATACTCTCATGAGTTGTGCTTGTGCCGTGGGCTGTGTTACCCCAGGAAAACTGATCCCAGCTACCCAAACTCTTACAATTGAATAAAGTGTAATACTTTTTATTTTCAAAGGTTCCCAGTGTGCTTGAGGATTTGTTCATTTGTGTGAATGAAGCAATATTGGGCAGCATCTGGGTCATAGATTCCTATGCTTACGAGTGCTGAAACCAGTGGACTTGTATGTCTTTAACAACATAATAGTCACAAAGGCATATTATTCACTATTGCGCAAAAGGCAATAGTATTTGGTTGTCTGGTAATTGTCACAACCAAAATGAATTTCCCAACATATTTTATTGCTTTACAACAAATAATATATATTAGCCATTAGCCATTAAAGGGGTTGTTCACTTTTGAGATAACTTAGGGGCAGATTTATCAAGGGTCAAATTTCGATTTTGAAAAACTTCGAAATTCTAATTCAAAAAGACCAACTGAAAATAAATCAAAGGTTTTTTTGGCAGAATAGGTCTGTTTTTGATCTGATAGTTCAGTTTTCGATCAAATTCAATAGTACATTTGAAGTTTTCCCCCCCAAAAAAATATATATTTCAAAGTCCATCAATTGACTCCAAACAGGTTCTAAGAGGTCCCCCATAGGCTAAAACAGCAATTCAGCAGGTTTTAGATGGCGAATGGTCGAAGTCGAATTTTTGAAGAGACAGTACATGATAAATTTCGATATTCGAATTTTCGAATTTTATTCAAATTCAAATCGAATTTAGACTATTCCCTAGTCAAAGTACACAAAAATTAGCTTGAATTTTCACTTCGACCTTTGATAAATCTGCCCCTTAGTATGATGTAGAGATTGATATTTTGAGAAAATTTACAACTGGTTTTCATTTTTTATTATTTGTGGTTTTTGAGTTATTTAGCTTTTTATTCAGCAGCTCATTTCAGCAATATGCATTTTAAACAATCTGGTAGCTAGGGTCCAAATTAACCTAGCAACCATACATTGATTTGAATAAGAGACTGGAATATGAATAGGAGAGGCCTGAATAGAAAGATGATAATACAAATCAGCAATAACAATACATTTGTAGCCTTACAGAGCACTTGCTTTTTAGAAGGGTCAGCGAAGCTCATTTGAAAGCTGCAAAGAGTCAGAAGAAAAAGGCAAATAACTATAAAACTATGAAAAATGAATAATGAAAACCAAATGAAAAGTTGCTTACAATTGGTCATTCTATAACATACTAAAAGTTACTTTAAAGGTGAACCACCCCGTTGAATGATTGGATGTCCCAAAAGCTTAAGTCATGGGCTAACTTACCGGTAGGCCCCACAGGGTGGGTGCCTCTTATAAAAATGATTATCTTACCTAAGCTACTCTATGTACTGCAACAAGCCCCTGTGTGGATACCGAAATCTTATTTTCTTAAAATAAATGTTATATTTAGGCAACTGGTGTGGTCTCACTCCAGGCCACGACTAAATCTTGAAACATTAATGTGTGCTAAAAGCAAAGCTGGTCTGGCCCTTCCGGATATGTATTTATATTATCTGGCAGCACAACTGTCCCACCTCGCCATGTGGGTGGAAGGTTCGCATCATAGAGTGCTGCATTCACTTTGGGCTCAGTTGACTGGTTTTACTGATAACCCAGTAAGCTGGATCCTAGGGAAATTTGTCACTACATCTCAGGCATTACTTCCCCCCCCCCATCGATTCCCTACGTAAGGTGTGGAAAATGGCAAATACACTTCTTAAATCTCCTGCCACGGACCCACTTACACTACTATGGAGCAACCAAGACTACCCCTTATTGGTAAAATTAGGTCCAATGAGTCTTTGGTCGGACCGTGGTGTGAATACTTTAGGTGATGTATGGCACGATGGCAAACTAATCTATTTTGCACAATTGAAGGTCCAATTCCAGATCCCACATAACAATTGGCTGACCTTTCACAAGTTCAACCATGCTCTCCATGCCACACACAAGCGCCACGACTTTTCGATGTCCACTCACCCCCTTTTGCTATACATTAAGAGGGGCCATACAAAAGGTCTGGTCACTATGTTATACACTAAGTTGCTACAAGAAGTGCCCAGAAATAATCTAGATTGGCTACGATCTAAATGGGAGGTGGATATGGACACAATCCTATTTGAGGAATGGCAAGAAGCACAGGAATCCCCTCAGTTAGTATCCCCCAACCACAGACAATGGCTAATTAGACTATATATTCTTCATAGGGCTTACTACACCCCTGTCAGACTTCACTACGTTAATGGCAACACCCCGGATGTTTGCACTAGGAGTGCTTTGGACAGGAGAACTCTGATACACATGCTGTGGAGCTGCACTAAGCATACCGCATACTGGAAGGAAGTACTAGATACCTTAGAGGGGGTGCTTCGGGTGACAATTGCCAGAACACCTAAAACGTGTGTCATGGCCATAATACAAGACCTAAAGCTAAATCATTATCAGGCACTTTTCCTTCTTGAAGCATTACTACTAGCTAAGAGATTGTTTGTTTCATGCTATGCTCTTTCCAATCTGTTTTGTTTAGACATGTAACATGTGCTACAATGCTTTTCCTTATTTTGACTTTTTATTGTAAACTGCTTGCTTTTATTCACTCAATAAATGACCCGATTTTAAAAAAAAAGGTGAACCACCTCTTTAATAAAGCAAAGCTAATTTTTAAAGGACAATTACTTTTCAACTGATGCGAAACCATGTACAAAGACCAAAATGTACTGTTTAAAGTGTCTTCCTTTAACAACTGCTATACTCTGTACTGTCCTGTTCCAGCTGTAGGGACAACAGCAGAAATCTCATTGCTCATATGAATGGTTAATTCAAATTCAAAGAATAACTATGCAAATTTATTTAAAGGTAAATATAAAGGTTAGAAATACATATTTTTTTTAATAAGAGAAGCCATTTATCATTGCCCCACATGCAAGACCACTATGAGATGCAAAATTGCACCTTTTAAGGTCCATTCACTTGACTACAGCATCCTGGTTAACAACTTCTGCAGTCTGAAAACAGGGTTATATAAAGCAGCCCTGTACATAACATTTGTCTTGGTCAGGCAGCACTTTGCACCCACTGACACTCTAACTTGCATGTCTGATTGTCTACTCAAGTGGATGTCAACAACTGCCACCAGTGAATATTGCACTGCTAAATGTAGGCAGCAGGCATTCATATGAAAAGAGCATGTGTATGCACTCTATTGTGCCCCATGCACAGGACAAGGAGTGTAGATAAATAAATTTGGTGCTTCACACCTCATTTTTTTACATTGCACCTTATGCCGCAATATGTAAATTGGGCCGTAGATCTTTAAATACATACACAAAACTTTTGTTTTTCACTCCAGGCGAAGGTCTGTGTGTGAGACCGAAATGTCAAGAAACAAACCTTTTTTTGTGCATTTATATTTTTGTTTGCTATTTCTTTAAATCCTAGAAGTGCTGTCCTTGGTCTGATGTATATTTTTTTGTAATAGCACCAAGGTTTTGTTTTGGATTACTCATTGCACCCCTGCTTAATGGTTTTTTTCCCCCTTGTTTGTTATAGTTTCTACAGTAACAGTGACCAGCTCCATGTTGTAGCTGAGTCCTGGCATTTCAGGTACACAGAGGCCCAACCAGCCCACACAGAGGCCCAAACAGCCCCCACCAGCCCACTAAATACTGACTTTCTATGGGACCTTATAGCAGCCCCTCTGGCATTTGCCAGAGCCTACAGATTGCCAGTCCGGGCCTGTCAGGTGATCCCAGTAGTGGCCAATAAAAGGCCAAACAAGTTTGGGAGTTTTAACCTTGAAAGCAGCAAGTAAGTGGCAGGTAAAACTTAGGGGTATATTTACTGTTAGTGTGAAATTCATTCATTCATTCGCTGGATTCATTTCTATGGAATTTTGAAAGGCGTATTTATCAAAGGATTAACTTTCACTTTCACCCATTGATAAATACTCTTTTAAAAATCCCATAGAAATGAATGGAGAGTGGCAGAATTTCACTCTATAGGACTGTTGTGATGTCTAACTTCACACTTTGATAAATATACCCTTAGTCCCTGCATAAAATGTATATTGAAGCTATTGAATTCTTAATGAATCAGATGGACTGGAATGTTCAGTGTAGGACTGGCCATACCAGGGATGACTTTGTCGTAGTTGGCCATCTTAAATATATTGAAATATATGGACAATCTCTGTTTTGCGTGTGTAAGGCATTTTTTAGTAGCTTAAGCCACAACATTACACCTCATTGCACCCCTACTTAATGGTTTTAAAAATTAGTGGTGAGCACAACTATCCCTTGTTTGAGATACTTTATGCATGTGGTAGTTATGATGTCCTATGAACTTGACATAATTAGTAGAACTTCCCTAACTTAATTTTCCTGCCCATTTAAATGAAGGCATATATTACAGTAAACAGATTCAGAAAATGCAATAATCACACTCTTCCTCTGCATATATTCATTTACACCTATGAGTGGCCCCCGTTTTGTTCTGCCTACCTCAGCAAAGGGGTATATTTGTAGATAATCTATTTACAGTGTAATCATTAATTTTATTGCACAGCTGAACTCTCTAGAGAGTGCCAGTGAAAAAGTAAGCAGACTATGGCAGCCCTAGCTTTTGTGTTGAAATGCAGGTATAGAGAAAAGAAATGTTCTATAACTAATGCCCTTTCATTCATTTTAAACTGATGATATTTATTTTTTAGGTATGGTTAGCTGTATCCTTGTTTTCCTATAATGTTCAGCAAAACATATAGGTTATTTTGCACAATACAGTATATCTTACAATATTTATCTTCATACACTATGCACATTTCTTAATCAGTGTGAGCTGCCATAGTCCTTCATTTGACATAATTCATTCAGTCTGTATCCATCCAATGACAACAACAAAATCACTATATAACCATAAATGGCAGTGTGTTCAGATAATATGCAAACATAACTGCATGCTGATCACCTAATAGGGTCCCAGGCTGCAATATACTCTTAAAGGGCAGCTATATCTTAATTTCTCATGCCAAAGGAAGCAGTGTCATTTCTGCTTGAGATGTGTCACAAATGTGAGCCCTGGAAATGCTTCTCATTGCAGGACTTGCTTGTACTTGTACCACCTAAAGTGTGCATATGCAGAGTAGGTATAACAAGCAAACCATCGCGCCATGCAAGTTAAGAGGAGTGTATAGATTTTCTATGAACTTCATTTTGCCTGATCCTGTGCTTTTAGAACCAACAATTCACAATGGAACTACTTTCAGATAAGTTATTGTTTCTCCTACTTGGTGTAACTAGACGAGTCATGGTGGGGCTTTGGTGTTTTCTATATTGAGTGCTATTCTCATATGTACCACTAGGTACCACTAGATGGGTGCATTTTTAGCAATGCAGGTGTCAGGGAGCTGTTTTCTGGTTACCTTCCAATTGTTCTGCTGAGGGGCTGCTGTGGGGTGATATCACTCCAGTTTTAAGTGCAGCAGTAAAGAGTGACTGAAGTTTTTCAGAGCACATGACTTAAATATTAAAACATCTCTTTGCTCTTTTGAAAAATCGATTTCAGTGCATAATTTATCTGGAGCAGGACTATTAACTATGTTTCTGAAAAACGTTTTCCTGTGACTGAATCCCTTTAAAGGAATTACCCCCCCCCCCAGGTACAAAAACCCCCTTTCATTGCCCTCTCTCAGCTCCCTTCATCTCTCCCTTCCCGCACGGTCTATTATCTAAAAAAGTGCCCCTGTTTGTAAACCAAAGCTAAAAACACAGATCAGGGCACAGAGTTCCCATCTTCTGTCTATTTAGATACTTTTTGCGTCTGTTCATTGACACAGACCTTGCACACACATGTGCAGTTGAAGCGGATTCTTGACTAGCTTTTAATGGGGTAAATATCGTTTAGTCAGAGAAACTTTTTTCCCCCGGATTTATTAAAGTCCAATGGTGTTTAAGCAACAGAAAGTTGATATCATAATAAGGGACGTATTAAAGAATCTTACAAAACTGGTATATATATTTAAGTAAATATTGCCCTTTTACAACTCTTGCCTTGAGCCACCATTTCTTGATGGTCCAGAAATAATGCAACTCTAACTGTAACAGGAAGAAGTGTGGAAGCAAGAGACAGAACTCTGTTTTTTAATTGGCTCATGTGACCTAACATGTATGGTTTGGTTTGTTTGAGTGCACCGTGAATCCTACAATCCATGGGGTCGGCCCTTATTTTTAAAATGGCAATTTTGTATTTAGGATTACCCAATGGCACATACTACTAGAAAAGTATATTATTATGAAAATAGTTTATTAGCATGAAGCATGGTTTTACACAATGGAGATTTTTTGACCATGGAACTAAACCCATGTAAAAGGCATGACTGTGTCAGTCGGCCACTGCAGCACTACTTGGTATTGCTATTTTAGGTTATGGAGTGACTTTATGTTCAAAAGGACGAAATGCTGACCTTGGTTAATATTGCAGCTGGCTTCTCATGATGTACCCTTCATTGCTGGTGTAATTAAATATAGCTTAAAGTGGACCTTTCAACCAGGCACAAAAATCTATATTATATTACAATAAAAGTCCTTTTCAAATTGAACATGAAATCCAATTTCTATTTTTTATAAAAGCATTCATAGCTGTTATAAGCTCATTTAAAAATCTCAGCTGTCAATCAAATATTGTCTGCCCCTCCTCTATGCCTGAGGCATAGAGGTGGGGCAGACAATTACTTTCACTTTCCATTCAGCACTTCCTAAATGTCACTGCTCACCCCATATTCCCCCGTTCTTTTCACCGTTAAATTGTGTAACCAGTACATGGGGATGGACATCAGGTCCCCCATTCTGGTGCACAAACAAGATTCTGAGATGATGCAAGGCTTGCCTTAATAACAGTGTCCACAAAATGGCTCCTACCTGCTTGCTATAATTATGAATTCGCAGACTGAAGGAAACAAGATTCAAATAATTTATATAGTGTACTTAAAGTTCATTTTGCTTGACTAATGTGATAAAATAGGATTTTGAACAATTTTTAGGGTGACGGGTCCCCTTTAAAGAGGATCTGTCACCCTAAGAAATAATTCCAAATCCTTTTCTATTGGGTTAGTCTACAAAAATAAACATTACTTACACTATGTCAATTATTTAAATCGTGTTTCCTTTAGTCTTGGAATTTACAATTAGTGATGGGCGAATTTATTTGGCAGGCGCAAATTTGCTGCGAATTTGCCAGTTTCGCCGCTGGCGAATAATTTTGTTAACTTGCCGCGAAAATTCACCGGCGCCCAATTAGACAACACCGACAATAAACGGATGCCCATTGACTTTAATGGACGCCGGCCTCAACTTTGCTGACGGCGAATTGTCGCCAGCTTCAAAATCGCTGTTTGCTAATTTTCCACCAGTTTGTGAATCTCACAGGAAATTTGCAAAATTTGTGGCAAAACGGGACAAATTCACCCATCACTATTTACAATCACCCCACATGTTCTCTTACACATAGTGAAGGCCCATACTGATGAAAGAGAGTCCAATGTAACCCATGCTCTAATCTACGAGTTAGTGTCAGCTATTTTATTCCAAATTAGGTTTACACATATTTTTATGTCTGGGTGACAAGTTTCCTTTAAGCAGTTATATTTTAACATTGAATCTTTAAACACAAAGAAGAAAACATTTTGAGGCTCTGTCTGGTGGGCTATCCAATTTTGTGGTAGGCCCCAGTAGGCCCCAGTATGACACAAACATGCTATGCAGGCCTGTTTTGCTGCATTGCTTATTCCTCAGATCTGTCTATAACTGGTAAATCTGCAGTGGTTCTCTGTCAACCTTATTTCACCGAATTAAATGTCTCACTCTTTATATTATTATTAAAGTTGTGTATAATTGATATGTTAGGTAGGCAGATATCAGAATGTATTGGCACAAGTATCAGTAAGATATCAGGCAGGTGTCAGTTTGGTATCAGCATAGGTATTGGCTAGCTATCAGTTATCGGCACAGGTATCAGTTGGGTATCGTTAAGTATCGGCTTAAGTAAGAACTAGGTATCAGCTATGTATAAGTTTGGTATCGGCACAGGTATTGGCTAGCTATCAGTAAGGTATCAGTAAGGTATCATTTAGGTATCGGCACCGGAATTGGTTAGGTTTCATTTAAGTATTAGTTAGGTGTTAGCATAGGTATTGGTTAGGCATTGGTTTGGTATCAGTTAGGTATAGGCACAGGTACCAGTTAGTATTGGCACAGGTCTCTGCAAGGTATCAGTTAGGTATCTGTTAGGTATGTTGTTGATTAGGTAGATTGTTAGGTATCGGCACAGGTATCATTAGGCATTGTTAGGTATCAGTTAGCCATAGGCACAGGTATTGGTTAGGTATCGGCACAGGTATTGATTTGCTATCGCCATAGGTATCAGTTAGGTATTGGCACATGTCTCAGCAAGGCATTGGTTGGGTATTATTTAGGTATGTTGATAGTTAATTAGGTCATTGGTTAGGTATTGTCACAGGTACTATACCTATTACTTTGTAACATTGATATCCAGAGATTATACATCTCAATCACACAGAATGAAGGTATACAATGTCTGGAACAGGCCTTATTTGAAATAGATGCACCATGTTAATTCCTGTACTTTTTGAATGATTTTATTATGATGAGACTTAAGAAAAACTACTTCTAGTTTCAGATGAATTTTACTGGCAGCAGCAAGGCACATCAATGGATGAGACGGTAGCTCCATCGCTTGCTGATATTTTTGTCCACTATCTTAAGAAACAGTTGTTTCTAGAAAGCCCTTATTAAAAAGTATATGGGGGTATTTCAGATCTGTGGATGATATATTAGTGTTATAGAGGGGCCCTGTGGAAGTATTGGAAGAAATGATCAATGTAGCTAACAGTGCCATCCTACTGTTAAGTTCACCACAGAAATTGGACATAATTCCATAAATTTTCTGGATGTTATAATGAACTTTATTTAAGGTCTCTTGGCCACAAGTCTGTGCCGCAAAGTCTTAACCTGTATATACAGAAAATGTATGGAAATACCCATGTGGTATATAATATATTGGCCAAACAGCAAGGGCAATTTTGGAAATAGAGAATAAATGAATGAATTAATGATACTGCTAATGGTAAGAGTATTAGGGCAGTTTTTTCCCAAAATCTACTGTTAGAAACTTGGTTTATTTCAGGTGAATCCAGTGGTAGGTCTATATAGGCAGTACCCTATGCAAGTTTCATATTTATGGATGGATTTAATGACACTAACTGGATACTTTTTAAGTGTATTTCAAAACTAGCTTTATTGGCACAGGTACATTTTCCACATATTGACATTGGAAACACAAAATAAAATTGGACATTGTTTCTTGAGCACGCCCCTTTCAAAGGGTCACATTGTGCATCACTTCCTGTAGTTGGGCTTAAATTTATATGTACAATTAAATGTGGTTACACTTATTTAATAGCCAGTAGAGCTGAAAACATGTGTAATAAAGTATTTTAATTGGCTAGTACTACATTGGGGCTCTCTCTCAGAAGCTTCATTTAAGGGATTTCTAAATTACACTGTTTTATATTGCAAATAATGTAATATTTAATAAAAAAGAGAGAAAGATATCCCTTCTTTATCAATTAGAACATATTCACCATTCAAAATATTTTTTTATAAAACACAGCTTCTATACACAAAACTGGATGTTTACACCTCATGTCAATTTATGAGATATTTTTGTCAATAGGATGCCCTTTTAAGGGTAGTGCTTAAACTACTTTTGTATTAACTGCTAATATACTGACACAAGTCAGATCCCTTCTTTAATCAGTCTATTCTATATACCAATAAATAGATCTATTTTTTACCAATTTTAAATAATGTTATATTGGTATGGAGTCATCTCAGTGCATTGTGCCTGATTATGAGCTTTGAAAAGGAGCCAGCACTTCATAATAGAACTGCTTTGTGATAGCTATGTTCTTACCTTTGTATTTACCATGACCTAGGTTGTGCTCCCTAGCCCCACTTAGTGGTAGACATCAGAATAACACCCAAGCAGTAAAAAGCAGGGTTAAGGAGCACCTTTAGCAATGTAAACAAATCCTTCAGCAGAGGTGTCAGAAGGTTTGCCACCTGTCTGGTTTTGACCTGGACAGCCCGTTTTTTCCCCCTATGATTGACACTGTAATCGGCCGATCACCATGTTACAGCCTCACCCCTAACATCACGACCCGCTTTGGCGCATCACAGCTCTGCCCCTGTTACGTCACGTCCCCGCCCAGAATCAGATCGGGCAAAATGTGGCAATCCTAGGTGTCAGGTAGCTGTTATCTGGTTAGCTGCCCACTGTTCTGTTGTAGGCTGCTGATGGGCTACTGGGGGGGTAGGGTGTGATATCACTCCAACTTGCAGTGTAGCAGTAAAGAGTGACTGAAGTTTCTAATAGCACAAGTCACATGACCTGAGGGCACCTGGGAAACTGACATGTCTAGCCCCATGCCAAGTTTAAAAATTAAAAAAAAAAAAATCTGTTTGCTGTTTTAAAAATCGGATTTCAGTTTCTGTTTGCTATTTTAAAAATCGGATTTCAGTGAAGAATTCTGCAGGAACAGCACTTTTAAGTGATTTGCAAAAAAAATCTGAAGCATTTCTCCACAAAGCACAGTCACTGAATCAAAGCATTATTAAAGTATTAGCACAATTTAATTTTTGGAGCAATGGTTCTAACAATTTTTAAGTAGGCAACTAGATAAAATCACCCCAAATTGTGCAGTTTTCCATGTAGCTGAATTTCACATAGGAACACAGTTGGATATGTTTCCAAGCTCTATGAATTTCAGGCAACTGCAGTTGTACTCAATCATTTTGGCTGAATGGGCTTCCTGAGCTCATAAAATTCTCAGGCTACAAACTACCAGAAGTCCCCACGTGTCATTGCCTGTTAAGAATTTATAGTTAGAAGCAAGATGAAAATAATCTTTTTTTCTGCTACATTTTTATTAATAAAAGTTTCAACATTGTTTATAACTTGTCACCCAGTAGTAGCACAGAAATATAAAGCAGTGGTGCCATCTGGTGAATTAAAGTAGCAATTACTATAACTATTTTCAAATAGCTTTTACTTGGAAGTTTTTCATCTACACAATGTACAGTGGTTAATACATTAAACTAAAAAAATACCCTACTCCTCAGCTTTTGTTGTTGTTCCTTTGTGAGACCTTCTGTGCGTACCTAAAGGTGATACACACAAATATATACAGTCATACATTACACATACACTTTTTTGTATCTTCACAAGAGTGGAAAAGAAAGTAAATAGTTTATCTCTAGTTTGGTTAATGTGCCATATTGTAGAGCCTCATCCGCGGAACAGGGGAATTTTTGAAAGGATGGATTCTGTTAATTTGATTTTTGATTGGCATATAGTTACTTAGGAGGGTCCATTCTTATAAGCCCCTAATTGCTAAATAGTGGCCCTTAGGATTCTTATGTACATCTGAAATTCTATATGGGTAGTCTTTACTTATCTACTTGGCCCTGAGGCATATAGACTTGTGGGGGTATTGCTCATAAGTAAGAGGAATTACATTTATGGAAGTGATGATCTAAATTTCTCTGTAAATAACTATATATTTTAGAATATACAGACAGTCCCCAGGTTACGTACAAGATAGGGACTTAAAGGGGTGGTTCACCATTAAGGTAACTTTTATTATGTTATTAGCAACTTTTCAAATGGTTTTCATTATTTATGTTTTATAGTTATTTGCCTTTTTCTTCTGACTCTTTGCAGCATTCAAATGGGCGTTGCCAATCCTTTCTAAAAACAAATGCTCTTTTAGGCTACAAATGTATTGTTATTGCTTTTTATTGCTCATCTATCTATGCAGGCCCTCTCCTATTCATATTCCACTTTTTTTTTAATCATTGCATGGTTTCTAGGGTAATTTGGACCGTAGTTACTAGATTGCTTAACATGCAAATTGAAGAGCTGCTGAAGTAAAACAAAAACCACAAATAATAAAAAATAAAAACTAATTGCAAATTATCTCAGGATATCACTCTCTACATCATGCTAAACTTTGTCTTAAAGGTGAACAACCCCTTTGAATTTGTATGTAAATTTAAACATATACATTTACTTAGACAGATGTCTCTCTTAACATATGACTATGAAGATTTTCATTCATCCAGGTCATGGAATATCTAGTATAGGTAAATCTAAAAACAACTGGATTTGCTGAGTAATCAATGAAGACGTTTCACTACTCATCCGAGCAGCTTCTTCAGTTCAACTGACTGGTGTGGGAAGTTCTCTGCATATAAACTCTTCCACTAATCCAATCACAATGGCACATTTTAACTCTTCAAATAGGTGACATCTGAAGAAATTCACAGAGGTGTTGATTCTGTGTAGTTACTGTGATAGGATTATCCAATGTGTCATGCAACTCCTAGAAACAGGTGTTACTTGTGAGAGTTGCATGAATGGATGTGTGAAGTGTTCTGAAACCACCGGGGTACAGATGTTAGAACAGCATTGTATGAAGCAGACAGATGGTGTTGAAGGCCCCCGCCTCTGTTCAGGGATGGTTTCTCCATCTTGACATGAATCACCTCTTTCACGCCTCATTCAAATCAGCGGTCTTCTTTATCCAAGATTTGGACCTTGCTATCTTGAAAGGAGTGTCTCTTGTCTGTTAGGTGTAGAAAGACAGCTGAATTTTGCCCTGTAAAGTTCACCCTCCTATGCTGAGCCATTCGCTTGGAGATCTTTGTCTTTGTCTCCCCAATGTATAGATCTGTACACTCCTCGCTACACTGGACTCAATATACCACATTGCTTTGTTTTTCTTTAGGCGTTGGATCCTTTGGGTGTACCAGTTTTTGTCTCAGTGTGTTGCTAGGTTTGAAAAACACAGGGACATGGTATTTGTTGAAATCCTCCTGAGTTTCTCCGACACTCCAGCTACATATGGGATGACTATGTTTCGCCTACTATGTGTCTTCGGGCGGTTATTTCTATTGGTGTTCCTGTTGGGCTTGGTTGCTGCTGTTTTGACAAAGGCCCAGTCTGGGTAGCCACACGCTTTCAAAGCTCCTCTAAGATGTTTTTGCTCTTTGTCTTTGGACTCTGTATCAGTTGCCACACATTCTGCCCTGTGGTGCAGAATTCTAATGACACACAGTTTGTGTTCCAGCGAATGGTGGAATCAAACAACAGATATTGATCAATATGAGTTTCCTGTATACTTACGTCTTCAAGTATACAGGAACCTCTTGGATCAAACAGTCCAAAAAGGCAAATTTGGTCTTGTGGACATCTTCCCTTGTGAACTTGATGTTATTGTCCACTGAGTTAATGTGTTCTGTAAAGGCCGCCACTTCATTGGATCTGATTTTAACCCAAGTGTCATCCACATACCTGAACCAGTGACTCTGTGTAGTTTCCTGGAAAGGAAGTAAGGCCATCCTTTCCACTTCCACCATGTACAAGTTTGCTACATTGGGAGAGACTGAAGAACCCATTGCACAGCCATGTTTTTGTCTATAAAAAAGGTTCTTGTACTTGAAGTATGTGGTGTTAAGGCACAAATCTAGCAACAAACATACTTGGTTGGGACTGAGCTTTGTTCTGCTGCTGAGGGTGTTACCTTGTTGCAGTCTTACAGTCTCAATTGCCTCGGTAGTAGGTATACATGCGAACAAAGAAGTGACATCATATGATACCATTGTTTCTTCTGCCTCTAGTGTAACGCCGTGAATCTTGGTTACAAACTCTTTGGCATTCTGGATATGATGCACTGTATTGCCTACCAACAGGGCTAAGATGTTAGCCAAGAAGTTTGCAATGCTGTATGTCACTGAATTTATGCTGCTGACAATGGGTCTTAGTGGGCTCCTTAGTTGTGTATCTTGGGGAGTCCGTATTAGCATGGTGTGGCTTCTCTGGAGTACAGGCAGTGGTATAAAACTCGATCAATGGCTTTCTCCTTTTCAAGTTGTTGTAGGCAACCTATTACCTTTTTCTTGTAACCGCTGGTTGGGTCTTTCCTTAAGGGTTCATATGTATTACTATCACTGAGTAGAGTGGTTATCTTGCAGTTGTAATCAGTTGTGCTGAGAACAACTGTGCATCGCCCTTCATCTGCTGGCAGGATAGCCATTGATCGAGTTTTATACCACTGCCTGTACCCCAGAGAAGCCACACCATGCTTAAATGGACCAAGATACACAAAGAAGGATCCCCACTAAAACCCATTGTCAGCAGCATAAACTCAGTGACATACAGCATTGCAAAATTCTTGGCTAACATCTTAGCCCCGTTGGTAGGCAATACAGTGCATCATATCCAGAATGCCAAAGAGTTTGTAACCAAGATTCACGGGATTAGACTAGAGCAGGGCTGTCCAACTGTCTAGCCCCTTTATATGGCCCTCCACATCAAAGTCTGCCTGCTGTGTCTGTTTACCATATGTAAACTTTAAAAGGTATCACTACAGACATAACTGGCCCCTGCATTGTCTAAACCTCAAATTTACACTGTAATCCCCTGTATTGTTCACACCTGTGATCCCCCGGTATTGTTCACACTTGTGACACCTCTATTGTTCACACCCCTAAAGCCCTGTACTGTTCACACCTGAGACCCAGACTGAAACTGCCCCCATTGTTCACCTGTTCACACCTTATTCAAAATGCTAATGGGGCACCAGCACTGTGTCACTGTATGTAGTACATCTTAGACTGGTCCTGATTCCTGTCACCTGCTCTGTTCTGTCTTCCCTCCCTGTGTGTGTCATACTTTGGTATTTGTTCTGGGGGTTTGTTGGCATTTGAAAATTATTGTTAGGGGCCCCTAAGGTGTTTAATCATATGCTGGGGTACTGTATTATACACAGGGGAGGAGGAGGCATATGGATTTATGGGTATGTCTTATATGACTTAGCTTTTTTCCCATATGAGTGACATCCTTGCCAGGGTAGGCACAAGGTAGTTTGGCACCCTAGGCAAGAGCTCCAATCAGTGCCCCCTGTCCTGCATTACCATTTCCCTCCTTACCATGATGGTTTTTAAATAAAGAGAGCAAGAAAGTGTACAACATTTTTTCATTTATATTACTGCTCCCTATACCTGTACCAGCAAGCTTAGCAGCCATCCATCATACAGCCCTCCTGCAGCCATCATATTGCCCCCAATCTTTACTTTTGTCAGCAGCAGCCAAAAATAAATCTGATCACATCATATTGCCCCAAGTATTTATGTACCTGTGCCAGCGCCCAGCAACAACAGCAAACATATGGCCCCAAATCTGTACCTGGCTTTGCCAGCAGAAAGCTTCACACTTTCACAGTAATAGAAAGAATGTCTTCAGTTCAGTGCAACTGTGCAAGGCTGAGAGCATCAATCGCGAGCCACACCAAGCAGGCCGCCAGCTCTCTGCCTCTCTCTGTCATCCAACCGCATCAGTGACATCATTGACGCATGTACGCACGTCGCGCTGCACAGCACAGAAGGAGCTATTACTTGCCGGCAAGAGTGGGAAGGTGAAGGAGATGGATTCCACCCAACTGGGTGACCATGATTATTGAAACAAATTATTAAATATATGCTTGAAAAAATTAAAAAACGAAAAAAAATCCCCTTAAAAGTGCGCCCCTCAATGATGGCGCCCTAGACAGCCGCCTACTCTGCCTACCCCTAGTTCCGGCCCTGATCCCTGCAGTGAGCACCAACCATTTGGTTTGCTATTAATGTGGACATGTCTTGCGGTAACATGGGTGTGGTTTAAAGTGGGTGTGGTCTAAAAACAGGGAGTGGCTAACACTGTCTTCCGTTATCGGCCCTCCACCATGTCAATTAGAAAAATTTCGGCCCTCGGTACCATAGAAGTTGGACAGCACTGCACTAGAGGAAGAAGAAACAATGATATCATATTATGTCACTTCATTGTTCACATGTATACCTACTACAGAGGCAATTGAGACTGTAAGAAATCGACTGCAACAAGATAACACCCTCTTAACATAGTATTTATTTTTACTTTTCAGTAGACACACGCCTGAGGGGATTGGGGCAGGTGGTTTATTAAAGCTAAATGCTAATAAAAGTCAAGCAAACCACAGCACATTACTGTATGTAAATATGAGTTGTATGTAACTTGAGCATTAGCCTTAAGCATTAATAGACAGTACATTGCAGTTTAACCATTGCAACTGCAGCCACTTCACTTCATGATCTTACTGTAAAAAAACAAACTTTCAAATATTAGGGGTAGTGGCACACATCCAGTTTTATCAGAAGGCATTTTTCCAATTCAGCGCCTCCTCTACTCACTCACTTACTTTAGCTCACTTATTTTAGCAAACCATGTAATAAAAGTGACATAATTAAGCATTAATTATAATTGATCTCTAAGCATCATTAAAGGAGAAGGAAATGTAATTTAACTTGGGGGTGCCAAAAATTAGGCACCCCCAAGTGATCGCATGTATTTACCTGAAACCCCAGGCCAGTGCTCCAATCAGAAGAAAACTGCACCAGCCCAGGATTCTTCCAGCGAGCATCTGTTTCCAACTCCAGTGTCAGGGACAAAGATCAAGGAGCCAGATTTACACAGATAAAATGGGATTCTCATTGAAGGATTATTTTGCTGCAGCCACTGGTTCTGCAGAGTTGGAGATAGTTTGTATTAAACAATACAAAAACTATAAAATCCACATTTAGATGATAACACAGGACCCGGTGCAGTTTGCATATTCTGATTATTAATCAGTCTTGCTGTATCGGCTTCTGGCAGATATTATTTGACTTGTGCTGTTTTCATAATTTATGATGATCCCTAAGCAGCCCAGACCACACTGAGCATGTGCACAGTCTTGGTCTTGAAAAGATGTATAACATACTTAAAAGATGGTGACCCCCTGTGGCCAACTTTGAAAGCATAAATCATTTGTTTGATTAGGCTTGTGGTGCATTAAGTTCTTGTTCATGTTTAGTATACAAAATACAGCATTTCTAGCCTTATTCTATTTTAGACTTTACTTCCCCTTTAAAACCAATAGGATTATTTTGCCTCCAATAAGGATTAATTATATCTTAGTTGGGATCAAGAACAAGGAAATAAATTTTTAAATATTGAATTATTTGATTTAAATGTAGTCTATGGGAAATGTTGTTCCTGTAATTCAGAACTTTCTGGATAACATATTTCCAGATAATGGATCCTATACCTGTAATATCTTGTGAACAGCTCAGGGTCAAAAGCTAAACATCTGGGTTTAACTTCTTGTCCCCTTCAAATGACGTGATTTCAAATTATCAGTTTATTTAGGTTATGTTAATTATCACTGTATAGTTCAACAATGACATATGAAAGTATTTGAAAAAGCTTACCCATCAGTCAGTATTGCATATTTGTACATATTTGAACATTTGTAAATGTGTCTGAATTGTCTACAATATCCTATAAGAAAGAGGTAAATCTGAGTTTAGCTAATTCTTTTTTAAATCTTCAAATTATTTCAGAAGATTCATGTTACAAGTGACTGGTATCTATCATGCTCACCAATTTATTTATTTTATAAAATTGTCTGCACAATAACTTGCTGTGGCACATGCATGCTTTAGGTTCCAAACACCGAAAAATTAACCTGAGTTATATACCTGTAAGGTTGACACACAATTCAGAAAGTTGATGTTGATTTCTGGTCTAGAGCTGAAACACATCCTCCTGTAAAGCATAACATCATACAAAATGTTATTACACTATGCAGCATACTTTTTAATATATTTTTCATATACATGGTCTGCTTGCAAATATGTGCAGCTTGACAGGTAAAATGTTCCCGTTATTTATAATTACATGTATAGAATATTATATATATATATATATATATATATATATTTATTTATTTATAAAATAACTGATATTAAAGAGAATCAACTGTAGGAAATACAAAACTGGGATTGCTCCTGTTGTAACATCTGCGCCAGTGTTAGCCAGCGGTTCACTGCAGGGGAGATAGGAATGCCGAGCGGGGGGCCCCCTTGTGAGGAGGTTGCTGGGGGCCAAGATATTCCAGTCCTAAAAGGTCTTAGACATTAATGGAATAGTAACACCAATAAATGAAAGTGGCCTAAAGTAATAAAAATATAATGTACTGTTGCGCTGCATTGGTAAAACCGATGTATTTGCTTGTGAAACGCAACTTTAGTTTGTATAAACAAGCTGCTGTGTAGCCATGGGGGCAGCCATTCAAAGCTGAAAAAGGAGAAAAGGCACAGGCTACAAAGCAGATAACAGATACATTCAGTAGTATACAATGGGAACTTATCTGTTATCTATTCTGCATCCTGTGCTTGTTTGACTGCCCCCATGGCTACACAGCAGCTTGTTTTTAAAGCAAACAAACCAGTTTTGCCAGTGCAGGACACCAATATATTATATTGTCTTTCCTTGAAAAGGTGTTACTGTTCCTTTAACTGGAGTAAATGGGGTAACCAAGTCACAAGAAGCCCACAGGTTTGTGAATATGCTGAATGACAACACTTGGCCTTAGCTAGTTTGAAACTTAAAACATAAATATGTTCTTTTGGATCTTATATTTATGTGTGTGACTATAGATATACACATTCATTTACAAGGGTGTGTATAAAGAAATCAATTCAAAGCTGGCAATTTTTTTCTTTGTGGGGAGGCCCTAATGTGAGTTCTAAGAGATACACTGAAGGGCTAAACTTGACTGACTTTGTTTTAAAACCCATATTAAGTCACTTACTATTTCCAGTGTGTGTATTGATTAAGACGACAGGGAACTCTATTATTTCATGGGGGTAGTGTGGAGAGTTACCCTCTTTACAGGTTGTCTCAAAGTCAATGACACAGATGAAGTCATAATAGCAGTCTGTGTTTGAGTCCTAATGCAATGCATGTGTCAATTTCTGCTTCTTGTAGTAGTTCTGCGGTCTCTTTCTCAGCACGTTTTTAACACCTCTTATTTTCAGAGAAACAACAATATAGAAGATAAACAAATATTTATAATAATATATTTATTATTATAAATATATATTATTATAATATTTAAAACACATATTTATGTATTAAAAAAGTTAATCTACATTTTCATGGTATGAAAATGTAAGTGATGTGATCATAACAGATATGGATTTTAATATTTTATTTAACAAAACAGAGCATTAATTAAAAAGGGGAACAAGATGTTATGCAGAAATGTGTACAGGTAATTTTAGGCAATTACCGTAGCAGCCAAGGAGCTAAATATTATGTCCATTGAAATACTCAAAATTGTCCCATGTGTGACTCTCAACCTGTGTGGGACATGTAGAAGGAACGCTCTCTTAGATACAACTGAAAGCCCAGCTTGAAGGTTAGAGTGACTTTTTGGGCGATAACTTATTCACTGTACTTCTTAGAACTGTGGATGAATGATTGATACACATATTATCCTAAATTAGTGTTCTACTGTTTTATATACAGGCAAATATGATTACAGTTTATTTCATTTTTCTTCTTTAGTATAGTGCAGGTGAGAAGAAGGCATACATAGAAGTTGAAGGAAAGTGCTATTATTATCAGCAGATTAAAGGTTTTTTTAATGCAAGACTATTTTCTAAGGCCTAAAAGAAAAAAAGCAACTGTTTTACACGGGTTTGACATTAATTTTTTAATCTATGAGCAACCTAGTGATACACTGAATCCATTTATTGAGGGGGGAGGGATTTGGCCAACTACTATATCCTATAAAAAAGATTCAACCAAATCTGAACTGTAATTTGCAAAATCATCACCTTCACATGACTTTAGACCATGTGATTATAAGGGTTTCAATAATGTTCAGCCAGGATCCTGCCAAAAAAAAGGCTCATATTTTGACAAATCTTGGTGTATCGCTGAACGGGAGCGGTGAGTGACCCACAACTTATAATATTGGAAAGTTTAAAGCGGAGGGTTCGGGGCAAGTGCACCCGAACCATTTTAGAACAGCGGTGAGCAAGTTTTGATGAATGCAATAATTAACCGCTAGTCAGAAAAAGATTCCAATATCAAACACACGGCGGGGGGTTGGAGCGCCCCTGTCTCCCTTCCTTAATTGAATATATTGTAATTTCAGCACATAGGAGCGCTCACCCGTAGCCAAACACAACATGCAGTCAGAAGGCGAAGAGCTATTGGAGGAAATGAACAGGGATTTAATTAATATATCTCCGATTATATATGCGAACAATACAGAACGCCTGAAAAGACTGCACGATGTGTTTGTGGGCCACGATATGTCTATTTCTCAACAACCATTGCAAAGAACTTTTCAAACACTGGAAAAGCTGTTAATTAAGGAAACACGACTCTGGTGGGACGTAGCAACACTCGAAAAATATATGGAACTAAAAATCCTACCCAGAGGCTTAAGAATAAAAAAGTTTCCAACATTTCCAGTGGAGGATGAAAACTTCACATTGCAATGGAATGAAACTTTAAGCAATTGTTCATTTAAATTAATTGATATGCTCATTGACTACAAAAAAGCTCAACTATTTGAAGTAAAAAAAGAAGTGAGTGAACAACAAGATAAAATTGAACAATCTAAAGGGGTAGAAGGGTTTGCGAAATTTGAGGCATTATTAAAAATAAAGTTGAAAAAAGAGGAGGATGAAACAGTTAATATAATATCAAGGAAATTTAGTAGAGACAAAATGGATTACGAAGTAGGAAAAGTTTATGTTAAAACACCGATGAGATCAAGGTTTAACCAGCGCTCATTTAGAAGAAGCACACCAAAATCCATCTTAAAACCACCCCTTAGTCCGAAAAAGGTTAGCTTTTCAAGTTTTGAGAATAACTCCCTTAGTGAGAATGACAATACTTCCGGAGGTTCTGCTTCTTTCTCTGCTTCCTTACAGCAAGAACGTGAGACACACATGATGGAAATATTCCGAGGAGACGCAAGAGAAGTAGATCAACGCAACTATCAGTTGCGCAAAAAACGGGGGACTGGGAGGATTATGTATTAAATTTGTCTGATAAAAATCTAACAAATGGGGAAATGCAACTTCTAGCTAAAGGGTTAAATTTCAGTCCAACAACTAATTTCAATTTACTGGAAACACTATTTGATGTGAACCGTTTCATAAGAAAATTGGTTTTGAAAAAATTCTTTTTAAACAAAGAAACGGATAAATTAGTAGAAGTTGCATCTCCCATAATATCTAAAGCTGATGAAGTGGATAATGCACAAAATGTAATATGGAGTTTTAGGGAAGAAGTAACCATATCACATTTGGGGGCTGATTCACTAAGCTCGAGTGAAGGATTCGAATGAAAAATACTTCGAATTTCGAAGTATTTTTTTGGTACTTCGACCATCGAATTGGTTAAATTCGTTCGAATTCGAACGAAATCGAACGAATCGAACGAAAAATCGTTCGACTATTCGACCATTCGATAGTCGAAGTACTTCCCCTTTAAAAAAAACTTCGACCCCCTACTTCGGCAGGTAAAACCTACCGAAGTCAATGTTAGCCTATGGGGAAGGTCCCCATAGGTTTGCTAATCTTTTTTTGATCGAAGGATTTTCCTTCGATCGTTGAATTAAAATCGTTCGAATCGTTCGATTCGAACGATTTAATCGTTCGATCGAACGAAAAATGCTTCGATCGTGCGATCGAAGGATGAGCGCTAACTCCTTCGACTTTGATATTCGAAGTCGAAGGATTTCAATTCGAGGGTCGAATTTCGAAGTATTTTTAACTTCGAAATTCGACCCTTAGTGAATCTGCCCCTTAGAATCCCTAATAAATGAAACAGAAGGTTATGCAACTACTAAAGAGGGCATTAACAAACAAGATCTGGATAAATTAAAAAAGAAGTCCGAATTCTATCCAGTACATTTTAGAGGGAGTGCAGTTGAAACCTTTCAGGAGGTAGTGGAACTAGAACTCACTAAATTAGCAAACGAAGTTACTAAAAATAAAAATAAAAATACATCGAACTTAAATAAGACAGAACTAGAGGCACTACAAACACTAAAGAAAGACGAAACTACAGTGATTAAAAGAGCAGACAAAGGGGGGTTGGTAGTAATACTAAATACTGCAGATTATGTGAAAGAGGCAGAACGACAACTAGGTGATAATACCTCCTACCAAGTACTAAAAGGAGACCCTACAGCACAATTCAAAAGAGAACTGGTTGAGATTGTAGAAATGGGCCACAATCTAGCAATATTTGGGCAGGACATTAAATCCCTATTAGTACCAGAAAATACAATACTACCAATCTTTTATCATCTCCCTAAAGTCCATAAAGGAATATTTCCGCCTAAAGGGAGACCCATAATATCAGGGATAAATTCATTAAATGAAAAACTTTCAGAGCTAATTGATTTATACTTGCAACCACTAGTAAAGCGACTTACCTCCTATCTAAGAGACACAAAACAGGTATTACAAATTTTTAAAAATTTTCAATGGGACCCAAAATATGTCTGGGCAACTGCTGATGTAACAAGCCTATATTCTTGTATACCCCACGAAAAAGGTCTGCATGCAATTAGATATCATTTGGAACGATATAGTAATTATGACCCTGACACCAAAGAATTTATTTTAGAAGCAATTGAATATTTGCTAAAACACAATTTTTTTAAATTTGACCAAACACATTACCTTCAGATATGTGGGACCTCAATGGGTGCGAAATTCGCACCCACATACGCCAACCTTTACATGGGTTGGTGGGAAGAAAAACACATATATGAAGGTAATACAGAGGACACAGGTGCAATTATTATCTATAAACGCTATATAGATGATTTGATTTTTGTATGGAAAGGAGAAGGAAAGACATTTTTAGAATATTTAGAAACACTAAACAATAATGATTTAAATTTAACACTAACGGGCACATTTAACAGCACAAATATACAGTTTTTGGATTTAGAATTATCTCATGAAAACTGCGAGGTACAAACCACAGTATACCGTAAAAAATGTGCAGGAAATTCATTGTTGCATGCAGACTCATGTCATCCGAGACATGTTTTTCGGGGAGTACCAATAGGACAATTCTGTAGGCTTAAGAGAAATTGTAGTACAGAAGCAGACTTTCTTTTTTAACAGTGTTTATTTTTAATTTCCAAAAGAAAAAAAAAAAAAAATGGGGGGGTTACAGAAGGAAAGAAGGGGGGGGGTTCCAGGTACAATCTAATCACAGTTTATGTCACAGCATACAGCAGTACTTACAGACAAAACGCAGTACACATCCATACAGTTGAGACAGGGTTGGATACAATCAATGAGTCCCTAGCAAACCTTGGTATGCGCTAAGAGTTGGCCTCAGTCCATGCATCCCAGATCTTCCCATATTTGTTCGGGCACCCTCTAGCTAGATACGTCAGTTGTATAAGTGGGAGATTTTTATCTACAAGGTCCAGCCAAAACTGAAGGGAGGGCGGCTTAGGGTCCAACCATTTCATAAACAAAGCTTTTCTCGCATAGAACAATAGTGAACGCCATAGGTCTCTCTTGGCATTTAGGGGGACAATCTCATCTATCACCCCCAGTATACAGACTTGTGGAGACATTATCTTGGGGAAGGTGGTTTTGTCTTGTATATGGGACATAACACCAGCCCAGTATTTATTGATTTGAGGACAACTCCATACCATATGAAAGGTTAGCTTTTCAAGTTTTGAGAATAACTCCCTTAGTGAGAATGACAATACTTCCGGAGGTTCTGCTTCTTTCTCTGCTTCCTTACAGCAAGAACGTGAGACACACATGATGGAAATATTCCGAGGAGACGCAAGAGAAGTAGATCAACGCAACTATCAGTTGCGCAAAAAACGGGGGACTGGGAGGATTATGTATTAAATTTGTCTGATAAAAATCTAACAAATGGGGAAATGCAACTTCTAGCTAAAGGGTTAAATTTCAGTCCAACAACTAATTTCAATTTACTGGAAACACTATTTGATGTGAACCGTTTCATAAGAAAATTGGTTTTGAAAAAATTCTTTTTAAACAAAGAAACGGATAAATTAGTAGAAGTTGCATCTCCCATAATATCTAAAGCTGATGAAGTGGATAATGCACAAAATGTAATATGGAGTTTTAGGGAAGAAGTAACCATATCACATTTGGGGGCTGATTCACTAAGCTCGAGTGAAGGATTCGAATGAAAAATACTTCGAATTTCGAAGTATTTTTTTGGTACTTCGACCATCGAATTGCTTAAATTCGTTCGAATTCGAACGAAATCGAACGAATTGAACGAAAAATCGTTTGACTATTCGACCATTCGATAGTCGAAGTACTTCCCCTTTAAAAAAAACTTCGACCCCCTACTTCGGCAGGTAAAACCTACCGAAGTCAATGTTAGCCTATGGGGAAGGTCCCCATAGGTTTGCTAATCTTTTTTTGATCGAAGGATTTTCCTTCGATCGTTGAATTAAAACGATAGTAAAACAGGTATTACAAATTTTTAAAAATTTTCAATGGGACCCAAAATATGTCTGGGCAACTGCTGATGTAACAAGCCTATATTCTTGTATACCCCACGAAAAAGGTCTGCATGCAATTAGATATCATTTGGAACGATATAGTAATTATGACCCTGACACCAAAGAATTTATTTTAGAAGCAATTGAATATTTGCTAAAACACAATTTTTTTAAATTTGACCAAACACATTACCTTCAGATATGTGGGACCTCAATGGGTGCGAAATTCGCACCCACATACGCCAACCTTTACATGGGTTGGTGGGAAGAAAAACACATATATGAAGGTAATACAGAGGACACAGGTGCAATTATTATCTATAAACGCTATATAGATGATTTGATATTTGTATGGAAAGGAGAAGGAAAGACATTTTTAGAATATTTAGAAACACTAAACAATAATGATTTAAATTTAACACTAACGGGCACATTTAACAGCACAAATATACAGTTTTTGGATTTAGAATTATCTCATGAAAACTGCGAGGTACAAACCACAGTATACCGTAAAAAATGTGCAGGAAATTCATTGTTGCATGCAGACTCATGTCATCCGAGACATGTTTTTCGGGGAGTACCAATAGGACAATTCTGTAGGCTTAAGAGAAATTGTAGTACAGAAGCAGACTTTCTTTTTTAACAGTGTTTATTTTTAATTTCCAAAAGAAAAAAAAAAAAAATGGGGGGGTTACAGAAGGAAAGAAGGGGGGGGGTTCCAGGTACAATCTAATCACAGTTTATGTCACAGCATACAGCAGTACTTACAGACAAAACGCAGTACACATCCATACAGTTGAGACAGGGTTGGATACAATCAATGAGTCCCTAGCAAACCTTGGTATGCGCTAAGAGTTGGCCTCAGTCCATGCATCCCAGATCTTCCCATATTTGTTCGGGCACCCTCTAGCTAGATACGTCAGTTGTATAAGTGGGAGATTTTTATCTACAAGGTCCAGCCAAAACTGAAGGGAGGGCGGCTTAGGGTCCAACCATTTCATAAACAAAGCTTTTCTCGCATAGAACAATAGTGAACGCCATAGGTCTCTCTTGGCATTTAGGGGGACAATCTCATCTATCACCCCCAGTATACAGACTTGTGGAGACATTATCTTGGGGAAGGTGGTTTTGTCTTGTATATGGGACATAACACCAGCCCAGTATTTATTGATTTGAGGACAACTCCATACCATATGAATGTAGCCAGCCTCATGCTGGCGACACTTCGGGCAATAGGACTTAGCCACCTCTCCCATGCGGCTCAAGCGTAATGGTGTGATATGTATTCTATGTAATGTTTTGAATTGGATAAGTCTGTCTCTAGTGGCAATAAGAAACTGATACGCCTTATCTGTGCCCTCCTCCCACTCCTCCTCTGTCAAAGTGGGGATATCCACATGCCAAGACGCATACGCCTTGGCGAATGGTGAGGGGATTGTAGATAGCAATTTCCCATAGAGATTAGCAACCAGTTTCTTTTGGTTTGGCGATCGAAGGACCTCTAAGAGGGGAGATGTGATCAGGGTCACTCTGGGCGACGCAAATTGCGTAACAAAGGCATGCCTAAATTGTTGATATACTATGGGGTGAATTTGGACTCCAGGATGAGCTAGTAGCAATTGTTCCCTATTGAGCAAATGTCCTGCTGGTGCTACATCGCCCAGAGTTTTGATCCCAACTTTTGGCCAGCACATATATGTCAATAGTTGTTGGAAGTGGGGGAGGTTTGAGTTTCCCCAAAGGGGCAGATCAAGTGCGAGTAGTGGGTTCCCTAGGCGAGCAAGCCGTAGAGCCACAGTCCAAACCTTGTGGGGAGTGGTGAGAATCGGGTGACGTACCCGCAGGTCTGCTGCTTTCCTATAAATTATATACTTTAGGGATTCAACCGACCCTGCCAACGTAGCTTGTAATTGAAAGTTAGGATTATTGGGGTCTGGCACAAGCCACCAACCTACATAGTATAATTGAGAGGCCAGAAAATAAAATTGTAGGTCTGGGAAACCCAGTCCCCCTTCATTAATTGGGGCCTTTAACTTGGTTTTAGCAAATCTCGGAGATTTGTTTCCCCAAATGAACGAGGACTGCAGTTGCTCAATCTGGTGGAATACAGTTTTAGGGATGTACATAGGAGAATTGTGAAGGATGTACAAAAATTTTGGCAGATATATCATTTTTATCAAGTTGATCCTCCCCCATGTAGTCAGAGGAAGGTTCCCCCATTGCTTAAGTTTGATTGCCATACTGTCGGTAATCGGGGTAAGGTTGAGTTCCGTATATTTAGCGCTATCCTGCACCACCACAACGCCCAAGTACCTGAAGGAGCTTACCCATCTCAGGGGAGATGGAGGGTAGCTAGAGGGGTCGATGCCTTCATCTATCGGGAAGATGCTAGACTTCTCCCAGTTCATGCGCAGACCTGAGTATCCTCCAAATTCATCTATAATTGCTAACGTTGACTGTAGCGATGGGCCAGGGTCACGCAAGTACAATAGCACATCATCAGCATATAAAGAGATACGCTCCTCCACCCTACCCAAGTGTAAGCCTACAATATTGGGAGCAGTGCGTATTAAAATGGCCATTGGCTCAATCGCCAAGGCGAAGAGCAATGGCGAGAGGGGACATCCCTGGCGAGTGCCACGGCTTAGGCGAAAACCGCGTGACAGTACATTATTGACACTGATGCGGGCTTGGGGGTCATGATACAGGAGTCGCACCCATGCGATGAACCGGTCACCTAGGCCAAACCGCGCCATTACTTCCCACAGATACGACCATTCGACCGAGTCGAATGCCTTGGCCGCATCCAAAGAGACCACCACCCTTGAGCCTACTTCCCTATGTACTGCAAGTATATTAGTGTAAAGTCTCCTAATATTAATATCTGTCGATCTCTCTGGCATAAATCCAGATTGATCTGAATGTATTATTTCAGCTATGACAAGCTTCAGCCTATTAGCCAATATTTTGGCCATGATTTTAGTGTCCACATTTAGTAGGGAAATCGGCCTGTATGAACCGGGCAGCTGTGGGTCTTTGCCCTCCTTAGGGATGACCACTATCGTGGCCTCACGGTAGGAGAGTGGGAGGGAACTCCGGGCCATTGCATCACTAATGGTGCTGTGTAGATGCGGAATTATGACATCTGCATTAATCTTGTACCACTCGGCCGGGAAGCCATCGGGACCTGGTGCCTTGTTGGCGGGCATAGAGTTAATGGCCAGTGAGACCTCACTCACAGCGATCGGGGCATTCAGCACCTCTCTCAGATCATGTGAGAGTCTAGGAATGGGTATACTGTCAAGGTACCTGCTTAGCTGGGAGTAGTCGTTAGTAGTTTGCGTAGTGTATATGTCCTGATAATAGGTGGAGAACACTTCAGCAATGCTATTGGGATCTGTGGCTATGTAGAAGCAGACTTTCTGATTAAAGCTTGTAACCGAAGGGACCAATTCCTAAAAAGGGGCTATCGAATGCAAGAATTAGAAAGAGCATTTAAAATAGCTATATCAAAAGATAGAGAAGACCTATTAAAAACGAAAAATTCAAACAGACATCAAAAAATTGATAAACCATTGTTTATTACCTCATACAGTAGACAATTTACTCAGATAAAACAAATAATTAATAAACATATACCAATGCTATATAATGATAGCAAACTGAGAGAGGTATTAATAAAGGGATATAATTTTGTAAGCAGAAAGGCACCAACACTGGGACTATCTATCCCCAAGTGAATTCAAAAGAAAAGAAAAGAAAAATAACTGGTTAGAAGTCGAAGGTACATACTGCTGTGGAGCATCGAGGTGTGTTACATGTGCACAGATACACAAGTCAAAAACATTTGTAAGTACAAGAACACAAAAAGAATACAATATTAATTGCTTCATTAACTGCAATACAAGTTATGTTGTGTATCTGTTAACATGCACACACTGCGGCATCCAGTACGTAGGGTGCACCACTCGCCCCCTAAAAAATAGAATGCGTGAACATATAAGTCAAATAGGGGCAAAAAGTAGTGCTACTACTGTATCTAGACATTTTTCTCAATGTAATCAAGGAAATGTCTCTCACTTACAAATTCAAGTTATAGACAAAGTGAGGAATTGGAGCAGAGGGGGAAATAAACAGAAAAAACTTCTGGAACTAGAAGTGAGATGGATTTTTATATTAGACACACGAGAACCTAAGGGGTTAAATATAAGATGGGATGTGAGCTGTCATACGTAAACATAAAAAGGAAAAAAACTCTTTCATGTATATATAATAAAAAAGGGAAAAAAAGGGGAAAAAAAGTTTTAGTAAAAATATATTAATACATTAGAAAGAGACCTGAAATCATAATCCAAAGAAAAAATTAACAACAATTTAAAACAATATAAAGGAGGAGATAACGCAATATAAATGCCCTTCATTCCAATAAAAGTTTCAGAACTACAGAACAGTGTTGCAATTTATAAACCTAAAGTTAAACATAATAGTAACAATTAGGGGCAGATGTATGAAGGGTCGAATATCGAGGTTTAATTAACCCTCGATATTCGACTAGGAACTAAAATCATTCGACTTCGAATATCGAAGTCGAACGATTTAGCGCAAATCCTGCGATCGAACGATCGAAGGATTATTCCTTCAATCGAACGATTAAATCCTTCGAATCGAACGATTCGAAGGATTTTAATCCAACGATCGAAGGAATATCCTTCGATCAAAAAATCTCAGGCAAGCCTATGGGGACCTTCCCCATAGGCTAACATTGACTTCGGTAGCTTTTAGCTGCCGAAGTAGGGGGTCGAAGTTTTTCTTAAAGAGACAGTACTTCGACTATCGAATGGTCGAATAGTCGAACGATTTTTAGTTCGAATCGTTCGATTCGTAGTCGTAGTCGAAGTAGCCCATTCGATGGTCGAAGTAGCCCACAAAACACTTCGAAATTCGAAGTTTTTTTAATTCGAATCCTTCACTCGAGCTTCATGAATCGGCCCCTAAGTGAAACAAATTAATTGAAACAATCCAGTCTTTTGACAAAAAGCATGCAACGATACATTAAAATATGATACACAATGTTGGTAGAGTTGAGAAAAAAATAGACTTATAAAAAAATAAAAGAATAATTTATAAGAACCCTATGTAAAGGAAAAATAAATCTTTAGAACACAACAAAAAGTTTTGAAAGAGTTAACAGTTCTTAAGGAGGAAGTACGTCTTAGATGACGAAAACTTCCAATGCTTTTTAATCCATGTGAATGTAATTGTTATTTGATGCCTATGATTACGTGTGGTAACACACGAAACACGTTAGGACGATACATGTTTGTGCAATAAAGTAAAGAATTTTTTTACCGCTACCTGGAGTCCTGCTAAGTGCGTGCCAAACTGCTGATTTCCAGATTTTGATGTCTCCCCCATGCTGAGGGTTCGGGGCGCAGCACCCGGGCCACTGAACGGGAGCGGTGAGTGACCCACAACTTATAATATTGGAAAGTTTAAAGCGGAGGGTTCGGGGCAAGTGCACCCGAACCATTTTAGAACAGCGGTGAGCAAGTTTTGATGAATGCAATAATCAACCGCTAGTCAGAAAAAGATTCCAATATATAATATCAAACACACGGCGGGGGGTTGGAGCGCCCCTGTCTCCCTTCCTTAATTGAATATACAGCCAGGATCTCTGCCAATCCTGCCAAAAAAAAGGCTCATATTTTGACAAATCTTGGTGTATCGCTAGCGTGGTGTTTATAAAAATGGCCTGTAGGTGTCACTGTGCACATTAGTTGTGCTGTGCATGCACAGTACTTTCTATACTGCTTAAGAGTGATAGAGTTGGAAGTTACTGTTGTGTAATGGCTGCATGAACCTGCTAATAAAGCAGTTATACTCTACTCATCCTCGGGTACCAAAACATAACAGCTAGTGCAAATGCAAACTGGTAAGAATGATGTAAATGAAGAAAAAGAAAAGCAATATACGCAGGTAGGCTGCATGCTTGTCACTTCACAGCTACAGAGGGCAGAAGAGGGCTGAATTAATCATTTCTCACCTTCAGCTCATTCTTTGTCATTGACACAACCATTTGCAATGGCAATTTCTTTATAAACTGGGTCACTAAAATCACTAACACTGGAGGATATTGTAGAATTTCTATTGTCCTCCTGACCATCAAATCAACACCTCTGCTTGCCCTGAAATCAAAATGTAATATAACTGTAAGTGATGACATTGTTGATAAATACAAACTAAAATTAAAATGATGCAAGGTTATTTAGGAAGTAACAAATTACTGTTTGTGATCACTGTTTTTTTTAAAATTAAATCTATGATGTGTGCACAATTTAAAGGGATAATTTACCTTTAAATTAAAGGGATTTCTGCAGTGGGAAGCCATGTTTTCTTCAAAATACATAAGATAATATTGCTGCTCCAGCAGTATTCTGCACTGAAATCTTTTTTAAAAGAGTAACTTTTTTAGATTTAATTTTGAAATCTGACATGGGGCTAGACCTGTTTTCCAAGTGCCCTCAGTCATGTGACTTGTGCTCTGATAAACTTTAGTCACTTTTTACTGCTGCACTGAAAGTTAGACTGATATCACCCCTCACCCCCCCAGCAGGCTCTCAACAGAACAATGAGAAGGCAACCAGATATGAGAATCTGCTTCCCACTGCAACTCCTTCAGTTACATTGAGTAGAAGAAATAATAGCTCATCTGAAGGCAGTTTCATTTTGAAGTGCTAGCTCTTTCTGTAAGTACAGGATCAGGCCCCATGATCTGTGATGGCTGGCTACACACCAATATTACAACTAAAAAATAAATTTGTTGGTTCAGGAATAAACTTTTATATGGTTGAGTGAATTATTTGCAATGTAAACAGTGTAATTTAGAAATAAATCTACACCATTAAAATAATGGCAAAATCCCTTTAATCATTTGTTACATGGCATGATGTAGGCAGTGATACTTTAAGACAGGGGTCCCCAACCTATTTTAACCATGAGCCACATTCAAACATAAAAAAGAGTTGGGAAGCAACACAATGCAAGACATTCCTGGGGGTGCCAAATAATGGCGGGGATTGCTATTTTATAGCCCCTATGTGGAATGGCAGCCTACAGGAGGCTGTGTTTGGCAGTGTACTTGTTTTTATGCAACCAAAACTTGCCTCCAAACCTGGATTTCAAAAATAATCACCTGCTTTGCGGCAACTTGGTGCAACATCAAAAGGGGAACAAGTTGATCCCAGGCCACTGGTTTGGGAATACTGCTTTAAGAGAATATGCACCTGGTCTTTTTTTTAATTAACTTTTGGTTCAGCAGCTCTCTAGTTTGGAACTTCAGTGATTATTTGGTTTGCTGGGGTCCACAATGTACCCTAGCAACCAAGCAGTAGTTTGAATCAAATTTGAATAGGAGAGGGCAAAGAGTGATAGTGATTTAAGTGCAGGAATGAGTGACATTTACAAAGTGATATGTTTAAATCACAAGCTAGCTAACTGTCTAATTGTGACTAATGCAAACTCTCAAGTGTGCCATGCTCACGCTTTGTGAAAGGAACCACCCCTGTCCTAATGCTTAACCATGTGACTTTGGGTAATCACTTTTTATCTAAGGTTTGATCCTCTTACTTGATTGGAAATCCTCTCAGCTCCCACCAGTGCTGATTAACCACTTGCCTGCTAGTTGCATTCTGCAAGGACTAAAACATTTGCTTGTCCCAATGGCCTCCTTCCTATTTAAATTGCTAGTTTTTTTTATTAAAGGGGTTGCTCATTTTCCAAAGATATTTTCCGGTGATTTTAGTACACCAGAAGTATTCAGTTGCTTTCTAGTTTTGACTGATTTTCTACAATTAAAATGCTAAATGTAATGTTCCTGTCTCTGGTAGCTCAGATAACAAATAAAAAAACAAACAAACAAATACAAAAAGTATTGTAGAAGTTATACCTATATTGGCTAACAATAAAAATACATTGCAAGCTTGCGGAGCACCAAGGCCCATTCGCAAAATACAAATGAAAGCTGGAAAGGAACAGCATATATACTGTTAGTTCAGTGAAAGGTATTTATGGTCAATAAATTAAGATGTTACAGATAGATAGAGATCAATTGTACAGATAATAAAATTAATTAGGGTGGTTTGTAAATAGAAGTCTGGATTCAGTCAGGTCACATAGTGTGACATATAACCTGGCCCTAAATTAAGGCTTTAAGACAGGGCCTTAATTTAGGGTCAGGTTTCATATCACACTATGTGGCAAATTTATTAAGGGTCGAAGTGAAAATTTTAAATTTCAAATTTGTTTGGGTCAAAATTCTCAAATTGAATTCTGAATTATTCAAACTCTATTCAAGTTTTAATTCGAGATTTATCATACTCTGGCCCTTAAAAACTCAAATTTGACTATTCGCCTCCTTAAACCTGCTGTATAAGTCAATGGGAGAGGTCTAGGGATCAATTTGGTGATGTTTGCAGCCTTCCTGGCATTCAAGTTTTTTCCGGAGAAAAAAACTCGAATCAAGTTTTTAGAATTTGATTCAAGTTTTTCTAATTCGAAACAAATTCGATTTGAGTTTTCGGGTTGATTCAATTCGTCTGAGCTGAGAAAATGCAATTTTATTAATACATTTAAATTTATGGGAGTTTTAAAAAAGACTCCTAGACTATTTACAACCCACCCTAATTCATTTTATTATCTCTACAATTTATCTCTATCTGTAACTGTAACTTGTATTTTGCCTGACGAAGGGGCGTTGGTGCTCCGAAAGCTTGCAATGTATTTTTTTTGTTAGCCAAAATCGGTATCACTTACTAATACTTTTTGTATTTGTTTGTTTTTTTATTTGTTATTTTTGCTACTGGCTAACACGGTACCACAGTTTTGTTTGTGCTCTGGCAGCTCAGTAATCCAGGTGGAGAATCTGAACTGTTACAATTTGCTACATTAGTACTTTATTTTGACACATGGAACACTAATACCTTGCAAAATATATGGCTGGGAAGGATAAAGTAAGGAGGATAAGTCTCAGGATCAGCTGTTGACAGCCTACAGTGATGACGCTGGATATAGAAGTGACTGGAGCTAAAGGCTGAATGCTGCAAAGTAAGGGCAACAGCATTTTGTTACAACTAGGTAATATATTTATTAGAAATATGTGACAGCAATGTGTGCAAAATAATGAAAAGGACAGCGGAAGAGCAGCGGAAAACAAAGTACACAGAGGAACCATATGATGCAAGTTGTATTTCCTGGATTGTTAACAAGCACATGAGAAAAATATATATCCCTGCAAGTGTCTAGACAAGATACCATGGATTGTTCATCTGCTTCATTTGGAGACATGAGCTGAAAGAATTTATGTGACACAGGAAACATTTTAAGACAAAATGGCTGGGCATCTAATGTCCCATTACTACACAAATGAGGATGAAGAGGAACCACTTTACAGAGACTATAAGCCACCTGCTTTAGATGCCATACAGTTGCCAAAATATGTGGTTTACCTGCTAATTGCTGCATTGGTGGTAATAGTGGTAGCGTATGCAATAGTGGGACATCTGATGAAAGATCTTCTGCACGACTTTGCAGGTAAGTCTAAAAAAGTATAGTATGAAAGAGTGAGCAATTACATATATGTCATGTCCAATACTTTTCTGAAAGGGGTAGTTTACAGTTTATATAGCCTGCAGGTTATTTATCAATGGATAGTCTTGATCCCATCTGAGATTTGGCACTACAATATGGACTTCACAGGTAGAAATGCCCAGTGATCCATTGTCATTTCTCAACAGCAGTCTGCTCACTGCCTTTACAAATTTCTGTTATGCTATAACAAAATGTCCTGGAGGTCATATGGTCAAAAAATGACCTGTGTGCAAATTAGTATTAATCAGGGAGAGAGAGTAATATGAAATCAGGTTTTTGGGGTTACATTTTCATTTTGCATCTCTGCAACTATAATTGAATCAATTGTTTAGTTATATCTGACCAGTTTAATCGTAATTTTGAATAGTCAATAAGATATGCGATTATATAATAGACTCATGATTGGTCACTAAACCTGAAGTCTATATTTAACTAACCGGCCAGTAAAGTCTATTTGCTAGTTCCTATATATCACTGGAAATGAAGCAATGTTCTAAAATGTTCTTACATTATCCTTAAAGGTTTTAACCAGTTGCCTGATGAAATCATAACATTTACGATTTGTGGATAAAAGGCAATAACTGCCACAGAATGAATATTTTACAATCTCTGGCACTTCAGGTTTGAGGAGTGGAGGGACAGCGTTTAAAGCCACTTGACCATTCATCCTCAATCCATGCAGTATCTCCTGTCAGCCAGGCCCAGGAAACTTACTAAAATGAAGGCTTAAAACTTATATAGTGATAATGGTACAGATAACCTGACAAAGTATATGGAAGAATCCATTAGGATCTGCCAAATTACTAACTATTGTAACGATAGTGGAAGGGAAGCTTACGTCAAAGGTGAGTTAGCACAAGAGATTTAAGAAGTCAAGCCAGTAAACACAAGCAGCCTTGAACCAATACACAAATTAGAGGGTGAATCCTGGTAAACACAGAGATACAGTGATTAGTGTTCAGGTAAATGTGAAAAACCTGATGCCTGTGCTTTGGATGCCAAGTGGCTGCCAATAGTATGGGGGATGGAAGAGAGTAACTGACTCCCGGAGAACTGCTGTGTCAGCCCAGTGGTCCTCAGTAACAGAAGGGAAAAGCAGCAGAAGAGGCAGCTTTTCTGTCCATAATGGAAGTGTCAAGGCACCGGAGTCCATCTATGTCTTGATATGGCAGGGCACTACCCATGATACTGACCACCATTACATCTGTGCTGTCAGTGGGAGGTGGAATCCGTTTGGAGCATGTCTGTGGGGCCTGCAATGATGACCTGAAGGCCTGTGCAAAAGGCAAATCAAGAGTTTCTAGATTGGCTTGTGCTCAGTGCGAAATTCTGCCCCAACCTGAGTGGAGGTATTATCCCGCCAGTATGTAGATATGTTTCAGTTATGAAATTTGTATGCATAAGATACATTTTGGAGTCTCACGCTCTGTATATTTATTTTATACATATATTTTACTAAAATGTGTTTTTTTGGGTTAATACTATTAGGGAGCTTTTACTACAGTATGTGTTGTTTCAATTAAATTTATACTACACAAGTGTAATACGTAATATCTGCATGCCACATATTTCTGGTAGTCTCTCAGTTGGTGTTATAGTTTGTTTTAGGATATGTCTGACATTCTGGTAAAAAATAAACAATTAAAATATATAAACTATATATATATATATATATATATATATATATATATAATATATAATATATATAAATCTCAATTAAATTTTTAGTAAGTGTTAGAAACAAAGAAACTGATATATGTAAGAAATTAGGACTTTTGTGATCTTTATGAACTATACGGTATGCCCTCTTTGGACTGTTAGTCATGCAAATGGCATTGCTGTACTCTTTTATGTACTTTTACCTGGGGTGCCTTTTTTAACTTTCACTACTGATAAAAAGTTCATATT
This sequence comes from Xenopus laevis, assembly GCF_017654675.1. Taxonomy (NCBI): domain Eukaryota; kingdom Metazoa; phylum Chordata; class Amphibia; order Anura; family Pipidae; genus Xenopus; species Xenopus laevis. The sequence continues at coordinate 88,459,524 of NC_054372.1, forward strand.
TTAACAGTTTTATGGGAGGATTACATTGTATTTGCAAAGGAAGAAAAGTCAGCACTTAAAGAACCTAAAGTTCAATCGTGGACCCTATGGATAGACTGCACCTTTGTTAGCCATGGGAGGAGGTGTCTTCACTGCAGTATTGCATGAGATCAGCTAAATAAAAACATCTTATTGTTGAATTCTTTAATGGTTTCAATAGTGTTAGACAGAATACTGCCTAACTGTCCAGTTATACATGGATGAATAATAGTGTAAATGATGCACAGTTTAAAGAATAAGGTTATGCATCCCTTGGTGTTTTACTGCTTGTGGCATGGGATTTTATAAATGACTACACATGTCTTAAACCCTGCGCACACTGACCCCTCTTTTAGTTGATGCTTTGATTTCTTCTGGAATTGGTTGCATTGGATATCCATCAAATTATATCTACATAAAGCATATTGTTCTCACCTTTTTACATGTTCTTTTAGAAATGTTCCATCTACAATAAACTCACTATTATTATTATTATTAACTTCTTTGTGGAGAAATAAAGATCTGTGAACTTTTCTACACGACTTCTGTGAGTGCTTTCTAATGCTTGAATATACAGTATAGAGAATCATGTACCCTACTGTAAAATATAAAGATATTATAAGTTACTGAGGAGTTTGATGATGACCAGTATGAGGCCTGCAGCTTGTGCTTTTATATGGTCACATGCAGAGAGAGAGAGAATCTGAAACCTGTAAGCTGCAATCCCTTAAAGCAGGAGAAAGAATGATGTAAAATCAGGGAAATTGTAAATTGAGGCAAATGCATCCTGCATTATATGTTTGTGGGACTACAAACAAGAACATTTCAAGTAACTTAGGCCAAATCCTGGGTGCTTTCCCAGACTACATCAAACAGTAAAAAAAAACTGGAAGCACTCATGGGCATAGAGGAAAGAAGAATGTATTTATTGAACCTTCACATGGTCGTCCATAGTTTTGGTTCTCCTTGAATCCTGATGACGATCCAAGGAGAACTGAAACGAGTTGATGTCGACCATGTGAAGGTTCAATAAATTCATTCTTCTTTTCTCTATGCCCTTTTATTGCTAATAGCAAAATCTTTTGATATTATATATATATATATATATATATATATATATATATATATATATATATATATATATATATATATATTATATTGATAATAATTATATAATAATAATCATCAGTTCTTTCAGTTAAATTTATGCTTTAAGCGTTAATTTATCTCCAGGTAGTTATAACATTTTTGTAAAGTGGTAAGTAACTTGTTGCCGCGGTGATCAATAAGGTTATTCGAAAATATGTACAAATGTGGGTTTTATATGAAAAACGTTCAAATAATTTACAAAACATGACATGCATATTTTTGTTCATGGAAATGAAGGGAATATATAATACTATGAGACTGACATGTCCTGCTTCTTAAACCATTGTGCTTTTGCATGGATATCCAGAAACAGACATTGTTTTTATACTCTGAGGTTAAATAATCTGTGCCCTAAGCATTCCAATATCGCTGATTACTTTCTTTTTTATTTTATTTTTTTGCTCTTTGTTAATTTATTTCTGTATTCTTTCACAGACTGGGCATTTGGGCCAAAATTAGAAGAATGCAAAGGAGGAGAAAAGGCATACAAAGATGATGGAGAGAAAGGGGCAAATGATATAATCTTAAACATGGATGGATTTGGTGAGACACAAAGTGGTGACCTTCCACTCTTTGATCTAGATCCTTTGCCACCAAGATCTGCTCACCGTGCCTCTATCATCACTTTCAAAGAGACAAAAGGCAAACTATTTTGAGTTCATTCCAAATCATCTACTTAGAACAAGGGTATCAGATATGAACTAGCATAGGAGCAGACAATCCCCATATTATTCCTTGTGACCTGGAATAATGACTCATAGACAAGATAAGCAGTTTGAAAACTGTAAACAATAACTGCCTAAAGACATTTGTTGCACTGAAATGTACAGAAATATTTCTCATTAAGAATTGCAACTATTACTAACAAGACAACCAAGACTTCAATCTAATGTGGACACCAAGGAATGCCTTACTTTATTGTTGGGGCATAAAATCAAACCTTGTCAGTATCTTGCTTTATGTTTCTGCCCAATGTTAACTATTTGTTCTGTTACCATGTATAACATGCATACTGAATATATTGTGAACAATAAATTCACAAATTTTTAAATGATTCTTAGGTAAGCAAAAATATGCTGTTATTTTCTTCTTATACTTAAAGGAAAACAAAACCATATATAAAAATTTATATATATATTTTATATACTATGGGGCAGATTTACTTATGGTCGAATATCGAGGGTTAATTAACCCTCGATATTCGACTGCCGATTTGAAATCCTTCGACTTCGAATATTGAAGTCGAAGGATTTACCGCAATTTGTTTGATCGAACGATTAAATCCTTCGAATCGTTCGATTCGAAGGATTTTAATCCATCGATCGAACGGTTTTTCTACGACCTAAAAATTGTTCAAAAGCTTATGGGGACCTTCCCCATAGGCTAACATTGACTTCGGTAGGTTTTAGGTGGCAAACTAGGGGGGTCAAAGTTTTTTTTTAAAGAGACAGTACTTCGACTATCGAATGGTCGAATAGTCGAACGATTTTTAGTTCGAATCGTTCGATTTGAAGTCGAATACGTAGTTGAAGGTTGAAGTAGCCCATTCGATGGTCGAAGTAGCCAAAAAAATCATTCAAAATTCAAAGTTTTTTTTATTCTATTCCTTCACTCGAGCTAAGTAAATGGGCCCCCAAATCTATCTTTTATATACAAACCGTAACTGCACCAGCCTAAGGTTTTAGGGGCAGATTTACATATGGTCGAATAACCAGGGTTAATTAACCCTCGATATTCGACTGCCGAATGTAAATCCTTCGAATATCGAAGTCGAAGGATTTACCGCAATTAGTTCAATCGAACGACTAAATCCTTCGAATCGAACGATTCGAAGGATTTTAATCCATCGATCGAACGATTTTTCTACGACCAAAAGCCTATGGACCTTCCCCATAGGCTAACATTGCACCTCGGTAGGTTTTAGGTGGCGAAGTAGGGGGTCAAAGTTTTTTTTAAAGAGATAATATTTCGACTATCGAATGGTCAAATATTCGAACAATTTTTAGTTCGAAACGTTCGATTCGAAGTAGAAGTCGTAGTCCAAGGTCGAAGTAGCCAATTCGATGGTCGAAGTAGCCAAAAAAACATTTGAAATTTGAGGTTTTTTTATTCTATTCCTTCACTCGAGCAAAGTAAATGTGCCCCATAGTGTTAGGGCACCCACATGCTCAGTGTGCTCTGAGCTCTTGAGAGGCCAAGGTTAAGCAGAAAATGAGGTTTACATGCCATAGAATCTGATACCACAGGGCTTAGCTGCCGTGCAATGATCATATTAATTAATTTCTGATCAGCCTTGTATTGTGACAAATTCTATCCATACAGTACATTGTAAGTGGGATCCTAAGCTCAGATAACTGACAGCATGTGCTGTAAATCAGTAGGAAAAAAGATGGGGAGCTACTGGAGGCACAGATGCTACCCATACTAGGTTGCAGACCTTTTGGGTTGTAGGGCAAAATAAATATAAAATATCACACCATAAGACTTACATAACCCTTACATAACACTGTGGATGTCTGCCCTCAAAAACAGAAAAAGGCACCAGAAGAAGTAGGTGTTGCCATGGTAATATCTAAACCCTGAAACAGCCTTGATGCCGTACAGACTATAATATGTTCATGTAACATAGGTAAAAGCAGCATAAAATAAGAACCTTGATATAAATTACAATGTATAAACATACTAAAGTGTATGTTTTTGCAAAACATACGTAACTCAGAGAAAGAACTGTCCAAAGACCCGACAATGAGTTTATCTAACAAGTTAAGCCTTTAAGACAGCTAATGATAAGCTAACTGTCCTAATGGTAGAAAAAGGAATACATAGAAGCAAAGATGAAAAGCTCCCCTTGCCTATACTCTCGGCCATTTCTGTTAATTTCCTTTCACCTTGACTGCTCCAGATAGTGTGACTACATAAAGTCTGGTAAGTCAGGGAGAAGAGAAGCTCATGTTAGAACAAATTGCATAAGTGGCTGAAAAACCATTGCATAAATCAAGGTGGGGTTATATCACATATATAAAATATTAAAACATGCAATGGGGTAATTGCCATACATGCCTGTATGCTATGGTACTCATTCACCCACAAGCTACACATTTGGACTTAATTAACAAAAATCGAATTTGCGAGGTTTGTGAGGTTTTTTCCTATTTTGAATAAACAGTTTTAAAAAAACTCAAATGTTTGTTATTTATGAAAAAAATCAGAATGTAAAAAACTCAATTAAATACAATCGTGAATAAAACTCATACCTTGAATTTTTGAGTTTATAACTACAATTTGAGACTTAACAAAGTCGTAAAATTTGCATTTTCAAGCTTTTTTTTTGCTTAAAAAAAACTAGACATTCGAGTTTTTGAAAATATAATTTGAAGTGAGTTTTTGTGCAAAAAAATTTGAATTGTGGTAAAAATTTTAATTCGAACCATGATAAATCACAAATCACCCCATTGTGTCCTGCCTAAAGCAATTTTCAATTAGGCTTCAAAACCATTCCTGCAGCATTGGTTTTGCCGGAAATTTCATGCATTCTACCGTTACCAGGCAGCATGAAATTCCACTCCCACCTCAGTCTGCACCGTCACTGATTATTTCAATGATGTCCCTCATTACTATTGGGACAACTTTGGCTTTGTTTACACAGTTCAAAACTGTAAACAAATGTATAGTCTGGTCAAATTCCATTCCAAAATTCTGTTGCCTACTTTGCCTCATGAAGCCACTTGTTCCAAACCTGCCAAATGCAATAATGAAACTACAGGACTCTCTCTGCCTATAGAGATATCCTTCATTTCTACTAGCCAAAAAAGGTGACACTAATTGCAAAGATAGTTTATTTCTTTCTCCCATACTGAAAACATTTTTTTTTGTCCAACTGCAGCAAACCGACTTAGAGATGTGCTGCAATAAATACAATGGCATGTTTTTTTTCCAAACATTAATAACATTAATTAATAAATACAGAAAAAGAAAAACGCAATGTCTCTTAGCAGTGATAGAAATGGAATCTGCCTGTCACAAACATAGTGGAATAAGCCCAACATTTCTAGTCTGACATTAGCCTTAGCCCACGAGAATGTATGAATGAAAAGTAGGGTTGTTTGCTTTAATAATCTGTCTAAATTATGCATTCTTATATGACTCACTTGGCACCATTGTTGCACCTAATGTAGTTGTTTCACCTAATGTAGCTGTTGTTAAATCTGCCTACATGTTGCTCTACAATCTACACAAATTCTGTTGGAAAAAGTTAGCCTAATTATTAATTACTCTGTTTCTGAGTTGGTGTTACTTGACCCTGTTTTGATAAACCTAAATCGTTGTTCATTACCAACTACCATGCTATGTTCAGAATAAACATATGCACTAAGTCTGTTCGCACCATCCTTAAATGAAAGTTGTACCCCTGAACAATGTAGTTCTCTATCAAAATATATTGCATGAAACAGCTCATATAAAACCCTGCTTCATGCAAATTTTCATAATAATATACTTTTAAGTAGTATGTGCCTTGGGTAAACGTAAACAGATATTTGACATTTTAAAGAACTACGGGCTGTCAGGTATTGCTGGGATTCGAACCAGGTACCTTTGGGTTTCTGGCTCGATACCTTAACCATTTGGCCAGGTGAGTAGCCTGTAGGGTTGCTCGCTATGTGTAACCTGGCCTCTGCAGTCCCAGCCCAGCTGCCGCCTGATTGGCCTCTCCAGCCCCAGCTCAGCTGCAGCCTGTTTGGCATCTACAGCCCCAACCCAGCTGCTGCCTAGTTTAATCAGCCAATCAGGGCTGACTCTTCCCTATTTAAGGGCAGCACTTAAACCACTCCTTGCCAGAGCATTGCATGGTTTTCCTAGTACTGCGGCAGCGCTCCTAACTAGGTAGTTCTAGCTCTTGCCCCTTTCCCCTTATTATTCTGCCTTGCCTTGCCTTGTTTGCCTGTCCTTGTCTTGTCCTGCTTTACCTTATCTTGTACCTTCCCAGCTTTGACTTTGATCAGACCCTGCCTTGCTTGTTCCTGATTTCTGCTTCCTGTTCCACCTTGTACCTTGCCCTGACTTCACCTTGTACCGACCTTGTCTTGCCTGTTCCTGATTCTTGCTTTCTGACCCTGCCTTGTACCTTGTCTCTCTCTTGCTATCTTGCTCCAGTCCTCTCTTGCTATCTTGCTCCAGTCCTCTCTTGCTATCTTGCTCCAGTCCTATCTTGCTCTAACCTCCATCTGCTCCTGTCTTGCTATCCGCTCCAGTCTCCCTCTGCACTCTATCCCCAGTTTGATCTGATCTACACCCGAACCGTCCTGTCCCATCCAGTCTGTTCCTGTTCCACTCCTGCCCCGTCCAGTCTGTTCCTCTTGAGTCGTCGCACTCTTCTTCCTGCCTAGTCCAGTCCAGTCCTGATCTTCGCCCTCTCCGTCCTGTTCTGCACCTGATCCAGACTGACTCTTCGCCCTCATCAACCTGTTCCTGCTTTCCCTTCAAGTGTTCCCTAGGCACATACAGCTCCTGCCTTTCCCTTCAGTCTCCACAGCTCCCCCCTACCTAATCCTTGACACAGGCTGACCCCTGGGAGCAAACAACAAACAAACCGTACATGTTAGGTCCCATGGGCCGCACTTCTTTCTAATACAGTTAGAGCTGCATTATTTCTGGTCAGGTGATCTCTGAGGCAACACAAAAAAAATGTAAAATGGGGCTCATGGGAAAAGATGTAAAAGCGCAATATTTACTTAAATATATATTCCAGTTTGGTATGCTTTTTGAATATGCCACTTAATATTATGCAAACTGTTGCTTATGTATTCATTTTGGGGGTATTGTTTCTTTCAAAGGAACAATTCAATGTAAGAATGAAAATTGGGTAAATAGATGCACCTCAGATTCAAAATCAAAGTTATGACTCATGTGGTCCCTCCTCAAGTCACTGATTGGCTACTGCCTGGTAACCAATCCGTGGAACCCAAAAGGAAGTTGTGTTTTGGCTATTATGTTAGACATCATCATTCCAGCCTTTATACATTACATTTTTGGCTAACTAACTATATTGAAAACATTTTTTTGCACAGCCTATTTATTTACCCAGTGTTTATTTTTATACTGAACAATTCCTTTATAGGTATACTGATGTAGTATGTTATTGTAGTATACTGTGATAAACTGACTGACTAAATTAGATTTTCAGCAGTTATGATGCAGTCATTGACTGGGCCGTAAATTATATGGAAATTCAAGGTAAACACAATAACAAAATCAGTGATGTAGAGTAATTATATTTCTACACATAAAAACTACATTATCTTAAGCAACTGCCATCTACAGGGAAAATAAATGGATGACAAGCACTTAAATAGGTGAAATATGGGGTATGCTGACCCTACGTGTAGTAAACATGAGGTAAGGGTTCTAAATGGCTGTCTAGATAAGAAAAAGGTGGAGTCAGCTGAAATTGTGAGTGTAAAGTTAACAATGAATTACTCTTTTCAGTTGCTGTTACAATAACAAGTACTAAAGTCCAGAAAAAAGCATTTAACTCTCTCGCATACAGTGCAAAAGAAAAGGAAAACTAAAATAGCATTTTGTTAAGATTAAAGTTGATAATAACAATAAATATTTCATTCAATTAATGCTGTGGTTATTTTAAAGGAAGGAAGCAAAGGCCAAAATTAAGTATGCTTTATCAGAAAGATCTATGTCAGGGGTGCCCAAAAAGCAGATCGGGATCTACCAGTAGACCTTTAGCTGGTGATCAGTAGATCTTAAGTCTGTCTAAATCTCCCTCCTATTTCATTCTTTTCATTCAGATATTTACAACGTTAAGGTTACATAAAAAATAGTTGTTTGTTAACTATAGTAATATACATTTTTTTATAAATCAGTATTTAAGTAATATTTTCCATGGAACAGAATACTAACAATGCTTTTTTATGGATGTAGATCATAATGGAACATCATCATTAAAAGTAGACCTCGCATTAGTAAGTAAGGGCACTCCTGGTCTATGTAAATACACCAGTATATCCTCAAAGTAATGCTGCTCTGAGTCTTCTGTCAAAAGAAACACAGTATTTCTTTCCTTCTATTGTGCATACATGGACTTCTGTATCAGACTTCTTGTTTTCAGCATAAACCTCCAGGGCTAGGGCTTGAGCATGCTCAGTTTGTACCTCTCTCCATCTCCCATTTTTTTGTAGATCTTCAAAATACTGTTTATGGCCCTTTATAGATAGCATATCATTACCATTTTAGATAGATGGCAGAATAATAATATAAAAATTAATAAAGGTTGCATAATGAAACAGGAGGACTTGTCCTATTTAAGCTTATACTTATATACACTCCATGAGCAGGAAGTACAAAGCCAAAAAGTGGCCATACTAACAATGAACATTTGTTATTTCTGGTATCTATGTGGTGCCTTGTTAAATGAAACCTTACAAAGTCTGATAGCATAGGTTGGCTGGGAGTTACAAAGGATGTACAAATCTGAGCAGAATTGCTATATCCACTGCCAATTTTTAAACCAGTGATAACTCCGTAAAAAAACATTAATGTTATACAGCTTTGTAGCAGTAGTGTAACTTCTATGTTAAGCAGATTTACTACTGTGGTTACTATGCAAGCTTTCTATATACAGCTTTTTGAACACTCTGCATACTTTGCCCTGATAATAAATGCTTGTTAACTATGTATAATCACATATGTGAATGCTATAATCATAAAGGATAATGATAACTTTATCTTACACAACTATAGAGAATATGTCACTATGGTAACACCCAGGAATGCAAATGGGGAATATTACCCACCTACAAAGTATTTTGCATTACCCTGGACAGGAATGAGTTAAATAGTTACTAAAGCTCCTAGTTGGCAAGGTAAAGGATTTTACCCCAAGGTGCCATAAAATTTCTGATAACTAAGAAATGAATAAGGCTTTGAGGAGGAGCTATATGAGGGCACGATATGTGGGAAGAGGAATTTGCTCTTTGGTGAAAGTTCCATCTGCAGCTGTGCGTTGGTGCAGTCTTCTGCCTGGCACCCCTCTGACCACCATCATGTCCACACTTTGCTCCGTTGTGATTGGGTTGATTCTAGTTTTTTCAGCAATGGCACAAGGTAATCATTTAAACTTGCTGTTTTTTCCTGCCTTCTTGTGGAAGTGAGAAAGCATTCCTTAACTCACATTTGAAACTATTCCTTATGCCCCAATATTGCTGCTTTTTTTCTGTTTGCCATGAGCTTGACATTAAGCTGTGATATAGGCACTGTTTATTGTATTTTATAAGATGTCCGTGTACTGTTTCTATTAGGTCTGGGAACTCAGAAGAAACAGCCTCAGCAATATTATACTTTGATTTACTTAGGGGTTATTTTAAAGTTCGAAATAATGTGAATTTTTTTCTCTAATAAATTCGAATGATCTCACAACTCGAATGGGACGTTATTATGATAAGCTTGAAATTCGAACAGATTCGAATCGAGTTTTCCTCCGAAAAAAAAACATGAATATCAGGAAGGCAATTAACATATTAAAATTGTTCAATGGACCTCTGCCATTGACTTGTATATGAATTCGCTAAGTTTTAGGTGGCAAATATTCAAATTAAAACAGTTTCCATGGTCAAGATGTGATGAATCTCATATTCGTATTTACATTCGAGTTGGTGCATTTATAATTGAATTTGTGAGTTTTGACACAAAAAAAAATCAAAACTTCGAATACGAATTTACCATTCGAACCTAAGTAAATCTGCTCTATAATGTATACTTTAGCAAATATTTATACCTTTCCTACTGCATTTATGTGCCTATCATGAATCAATATGGGAGTTTTTACTATGAAAGCAGCAAGTAAGTTGCGGGTAAAACATTATACATATAAAATGTATAATGCAGCAATTGAATTCTTAATGAATGAGATGCAAGCTGAGTGTCGGATTGGCCATACCAGGGATGATTTTGACGTAGTTGGCCAGTTTAAATATATTGCAGTATACAGTATGGACAAACAATCCCTGTTTTGTTTAAAGGGTACTGCATTTTTTGTAGCTTAAGGCACAAAATGTCTCAATGTCCTTAATATATAGATAATGGGTTGCGTGCAGGTACCTCTTGTATGTCTATGTGAATATTGTGGTCACAGCCTCATTGCACCCCCCGCTTAATGTTTTTTAAAATTAGTGGTGAGCACAACTTTCCCTTGTTTAAAGTGATAATAAATAATAAATATTTATATTTTTCTAAAATGTTTAAACATACTTAATTTTTCTCTATAATAACAAAATAGTCCTTTGTACTTTGTCCAAACTAAGATATAATTAATCTTTTTTGTGGAGAAACAATCCTATTGGGTTTAATAAATGTTTTAATGATTTTTAGCAGATTCAGGGTATGGCAATCCAAATTATGGAAAGACCCTTTATCTGGAAACCCCCAGCCTTGGATAACAGGTCCCATACCTGTATTAGCCTCCTGTTCAATAATGTGTAGTCACAACCTGCTAAAGAAGCCCTCAGACAGCATATATATCTATATATAACTTCACAAGAGGGGGACCGCTCCAAGTTCACACTCCCTATTCGCTGCTCCAATCGGGTGCTCAGTCCGCAGCGTCCCCACTGCTAGAATTCACTTAGACATCAAAAAAGGAGGACGGCACTCCGGTACGTGGAATATGCTTTTTATTCCAGATTCATACAAGGATCCAATGCCCTACGCGTTTCGGGAATCACTCCCTTAATCATAGGCATACACCTTGGACCAAACAGACAGGTTATATACAAAACATGAATAGCGGCCCCTACTGGGCTCAATGTAGTAATACAGTTTAAAACACATATACTTTATTATCTATTAAAACCAGTCTACTAAAGGTCAAAACCTCGTTTTCCATATTAAAAACAGACAATCCTTGTAAAAATGTGTAAGTTTTACTCAACGCCCTGGAGAATGGGTAGCCGGTAATTAATGCATTAATGATTCATAATCAACGAGCAAGAGGTAAACCTTTACAATAAAAAAGGTTTCAAAATGTATATATATAATATATTTAAATATGAAAAAAAGTAGAAAGATGTAAATGGAGGAGCATCAATAATTATGAAAAAAATATGAAAAAAATAAGCAAAGACAAAATGAGAGATAGGAAATCAGTAATAAGGAGGGTAGGAGAGAGAAATATTTATTGCTAAATACCACTCCAGTTAGTAGCCTCAGCACATATCTAATATAGATATAACAAATCATGTCTAGTGTTCAGGCCATTGGGTAACCTGGTCTCCAATTTTAGGATCCAGAACGCCTCTCTCAGATTTAATAAATGCTCTGCGTCTCCACCCCTAAGGGGTAGTTTCACCTGTTCAATAACTTTAACCGACAGATCGCGGATTCCTTTATTTGAGCATAGTGCAAAATGTTTACCAACGGGAGTCCCCTCATCCTTATTCTCAATCGATCTAATGTGTTCTCGTGTCCTTTCTTTTAAACAACGGGTAGTGCGGCCCACATATTGCTTATTGCAACTTAAACATTCCAATAGATAAACCACATTCTTGGTATTGCAATTAAAAAAGCCATTACTGTGGAACACCCTACCCGTTGTACTAGATCTGAAAGTCGCCCCCGTGGAGATAACTTTACAGGTTTTACAAATATTGGCCCCGCATCTATAACTACCCTTAGTGGACAGCCAGTTACCCCTGTGGCTCTCACTTCCTGTAACCACTAGGCTGGGCGCCAGCATTTTCCTTAAAGTGGGTGCTTTCCTTGAGACACATTTGACGTTAGTAGCAGATAAAACTCCCGACAATTTTTCGTCGTTGTACAGTACTGGAAGGTATCTTCTGACAACATTACAGATTTTCCCAAACTCCTCACTGTACTCTGTGATAAAAAATATATCATTGTTACTCCCATTAGTGTTCAATTCCCGATTTGGACTGGCCAAGGTATGGGATCTTTCATTGATGCGAATTTTGCTCGCTTTATCACATGATGTTTTAATCATCTCCTTGGTATATCCACGCCTCAATAGTCTATGTCCCAAAAGCCCTGACTGTTCGTTAAAGGTGGTGTCCTTGCTGCAATTTCTCCTATATCTAACAAATTGACTGTATGGTATACCCCGTATAGTATGCTTAGGGTGGCAACTGTTAGCCCTTAAAATAGTATTCCCCGCAGTGGGTTTCCTAAAAATGTTGGATTCAATTTTACCTGTGAATATATCCCCTTCCAGTGTGAGGTCCAGAAAATTGATCTCTGATTTGTTGTGATCAAGTGAGAACTGAAGGTTGTGTCGGTTAGTGTTTAAATAAACGTGAAAATCATTAATTAATTCCTCTGGTCCATTCCAAATGAACAGAAGGTCGTCTATGTAGCGACCATACCAAATAATGTGCTCACGATTGGGGTTTTTACATCCATAGACGGTGGACCGCTCCCACCAACCCATGTAAAGGTTGGCATAGGTGGGGGCAAAGGAGGCCCCCATTGCGGTCCCCCGTCTCTGGAGGTAGAAATCCCCATCAAAAAGAAAAAAATTGTGCGTTAGGAGGAACTCCAAAACCAAAAGAGTGTAATATGTGAGGTCCCTTGTGAAATGTTGTGTATCCTTTAAAATTTCCGAAATAGCATGTATACCCAAATCATGTGATATAGTTGTATACAATGATTTGACGTCCATAGATATCCATCTATATGTGTCCAGCCATGCCACGCCAGACAGTCTATCCAACAGGTGTCCTGAATCCCTAATATAGGAGTCCAGCCTAGGGACAAGGGGCTTGAGACCTGTGTCAACCCAATCGGAGAGGCCCTCATTGATTGACCCTATACTCGCGACAATGGGCCTCCCTTCAGGGGAAGTGCGGGATTTGTGGATCTTTGGCAGGTGGTGGAAAATCGGGACCACCGGCTGGTGTCTGACTAAATAGTCAGTGTCCCGAGAATCCACCACACCCAAAGACACCCCATGGGCAACCAACCTCTCAATCGCTTTACTGTATTCCGATTGTGGGTTGGAAGGTAATTTAAGGTATGTTTCTTGATCATCAAGCTGTCTTCTAGCCTCACTTAGGTAGTCGGTGGTGTCCATCACCACCACACAGCCACCTTTGTCCGCCTGTCTAATCGTGATCTCTGTATTTTCTCTGAGTGTATTGATAGCTTGCCTCTCCTCCTTGGACACATTTCCAGGAATTTCTGCCGGTAATCCTGGCATTCAGCTTGGTAAGATCTTTTTCGACTAGTTCCTGGAAAGTGTCCATCGAGGTGCATCTAGACTGTAAAGGATAAAACCTGGAGGGTATCTTTTTATCTTTTGGCAATTTCACCTGGTCCAGCTGCTCACCCGTAGCCTGAAGCTCATCCAGGCTCTCACGCTGCAGCGAGTCCAGATCTGCAAGACAACAATGTTCACGAAAAGAAACAAACGTCCCCTCTAACCCTAACCCGCCTTTTTTAGGGGATATCTCGTATTTGGGGGAATATTCTACCCTATCCGTGCCCGACCCACAAGTACCAAAGTGTCTACGAAGAGTTAACTTCCGTACAAACCTATTAACGTCTAGAAGTGTGTTAAAGAGGCTAAAGTGATGTGTGGGGGCAAAAGACAAACCATTACTTAAGACACATTCCTGAGCTTTAGTCAGTGTCACAGAAGAAATATTAACTATATTCAGAGGTTCCTGTCCTTCTTCGTCGAATTCAGGCGTAGACCATATCTTCTTTCCGCGGGACCGCTGCCTACCCCCTCTTCTTGTCTTCTTTCTGTTTGATTGTATCGTTTCGCCCACCCCTTCTTTTCCATTTTCCAAATTATGGAAAGACCCTTTATCTGGAAACCCCCAGCCTTGGATAACAGGTCCCATACCTGTATTAGCCTCCTGTTCAATAATGTGTAGTCACAACCTGCTAAAGAAGCCCTCAGACAGCATATATATCTATATATACACACATAGTAAGATGACCTTTTGTTGATAATTTGCCACTGCTCTGTCAGGAAAGGAACACAGACACCAGGTAGATCCCTTTGTTAAAATTCATCCTGCTTTAAAATCGGGTTCTCTTTTCATGTTTATCTATTTTGTTCAGCAACTTTCCATTTTGGCATTTCAGCAGTTATGCCTGCTACAGTTAGCAGCAGTAATAACAGTGAGAAAGTCATTATTCACAATCTTTGAATGTTCTCAGGACTTTCAATGACCTTCCCCAGACACTGTCACACCAAGTTCAATCTGATTCCCATGGAACTCCAGCCCAAGGACCAGAGGCATATTAAAGGCCCCCCTGGATCCTGAAGGATCCCCACCACCAGGGTCTGAAAGAAACTTATAGTGCCTGCCCCACATGTGTGCTCACAGTCACACTGCTCGCATCTGAGATCCAGTAACCTGGAATAAATCAAAGATGCCGTGTGTTCCACTTTGGGATGCACTACCATCTTTGATTTATTTTTGTTACTGACGCTACACAAAGCACAGGAGGCAGAAAGAGAGACAGACAGCACTGGGAAAGAAGAAACATTTGTGATATTCTGCTTAGTGCTTATGTGAGGTAATGCTTTGAACCTGTCCATTTCTGCAGTGCAATTACTGGCAAGTCTATGTTAATGGCATTTTCATGGCCATTTCTGCAGTAATCTTACTGGCAAGCCTGGGGTAAATGGAGTTCTCATGCCCATTCCTGTAGTGATTTTAATGACAAGTCTTGGGTTAGTGGAGTTTTCATTGGCCATTTTTGCAGTGACCTTACTGGTATGTCTAGGGTTAATTGAGCTCTCATAGCCAATTGAGTTACTCAATATAGCCATTCTAGACACCTTTATTAACACATATATATAATATAAACATTTTAATATTATACCGTAAGTGAGTTTTGAAGAAATAACATTACCATTGATGTATAGCGGAAAATGAAAAATGTCAATGTGGTGACCTATTGACACATTAGTTTCTTATTTCTGCACTCATTAGTAATAAATGGCTTTTTATACTTGGGAATTCAGGGAGTGGGGTGGGCAATGGATGCCTTCTTGTCTCCTGCTGTTTCTGTGAGTCCGAGTCTGTGGCAACAAAGCGTGCTGGCTGAGTTTGCACAGGGAGAGGGAGGGGGGAGCTGCCCGGAAAGACGTCACAAGGGTTGGTGCCTTAGACTTATTTTATTTATTTAAAAATCCACTTATAATATTAAAATTTCTATATTATATATATTAATTTCAAAGCAATATTTGTGATGTACAGTATTTGTGTTACTGTGCCTTTAATGGAGTCCTCATTGATCACTTCTGCAGTGATCCTGCTGTCATGAAATACAGGCGCTACGATATGTTATGAAATGTTGGGGGCCACAGTGTCTGTCTTTTGGTGCACTTTGTTTGTGCCAATTGGGGGTGTGATCAAAAAATTTCCTGCCACGCAGCAGACCATTATTTCTTTCTTTCTGTTTCTTTTAAAGTGTTGGGAGGTATGTATCTGCCAGCAAGAGTACTTTTTCATTAGTTCTCTGACGGAGAGGGTTGCTCCCAAACTCTAGTCAAGTAACTGCCAAGGACACCTTTTTTCTAAAACCAGATAAAAGAAGCACAGGCTAAGGTTTTTTTCTGCCGGGTGCAAGTTTGAGAAAGTGAATTTGATGTCTGTGACTATGCCAGTTATATGTGAGTTTACATTCCTGTAAACATTACTGTAATTTCTTTTTCTTGCAGGTACAAACAGAGCCTCTTCGGTAGGAAATTCATACACCCTACAACCCTGGCTGCTGGGCCTTACTGCTGTGGTTGTTTTCCTGTTCATCGTTTTCGTCTTGCTGCTTGTTAATAGAATGTGGTTCAAAAAAAAGAAGTGAGAACTACTAGTATGCTTAATTTACAGCACTTACCAGCAGGGCAGCCATCGGGGGGACAGGGGGGAGAGTTGTAGGGGGCTCGAGGGTAAGGGGGCCCCGGCTACGCCACACTTACTTGATTAGCCGGGCCCCCCATCTTTCGAAGAGCTGCTGACTTCGGGAAGGCATGGACGTTTAAGGGGCCCTGGCCACCAATTTTGGGCACCAAATTTTTTTTTCTCATGTGGGGTCCTAGCCACCAATATTTTTTAATGGGGGGGCTGGCCACAAATGTTTTTTTATGGGGGGCCTGACCACCAATATCTTTTTATTTTTTATGTGGGAACCCTAGCCACCAATATTTTTTTTTTGTTTTTTTACTGTGTGGTGGGGGGCGGACCTGTAGGTGGGGCTTGCGGTGGGCGCAGCCCAGGGTGCCCAGATAATTTTGTCGTACGGGGCCCTGCGATTTCTGATGGCCCAAGACCAGTGATATTGCCCATAGAAACCAATCAGCAATTAGATTTCACCACTAAGAATATAAAAGCAAACATCTGGTTGGTTGCTATGAGCAACATAACCAGTGACATTTTTCTCAACTTTTTGCACAGCATGAGAAAGAGACCCCATTGTGTACATTGAGAGGAATTAAGAATTATCTCATCATTTACCCTTCTTCATCAGACCCAGAAATCAAAACAGCATATGAAATATTTTTTGCAATGATAGTGACACTGCTGTTGTTCTCTTAATGGGTACTCTAGGTCAGCCCCTAGTTTCTTAAAGGAACAGTTCGGTGTAAAAATAAAAACGGAGTAAATAGGCTGTGGCTATTATGTTAGACATTCAATCACTCCAGCATGTATACTAACTAACTTTTATATTATATGTATTTCTGACTAACTAACTATATTGAAAACATTTTTTTTTCATACCCAGTTTTTATTTTTGTACTGAAGAATTCCTTTAAAGTTGCATTAAGTTGAATTTTCAATGTAGTAACCCTTTTTTTGCATTGTGCTTATCCTCAGATATTAGTGTAATTTGATCACACATGAATGTTCCCATGTGGTCATTGGTTACTAGGCAGAAGTGTGAACCTTTAGGTTTATTGACCTCTAAATATGTGAATAAAGTGATTCTATTTACAGCATAATTATCCACACTGAAATGTATCTACTTTGCATTTCCCTGTCCACTTTGCTATAATGTCCATTTTTGTCCAGATTATATTGGACAGTTCAGAGGTTTTAAATGATCAGTTCAGACATAAAACCCAAAACCCCCCAAAACATTTTAAAATTTGTTCAACTGTCAGTTAACAGATTCTGTCATCTCAACATCACCCAGAAGGGCAATCCACAGCCTCATTGTTTCAAATGAAAGTTATTTTTCTCTAGTCTAAATGGGTGGCCTCTCCTTCTTTGTTCTTTTCTATGTGGAAAAGGGATCCCTGTCTATCTGTCTATATTGTACTTTATATAGTGCATTAAAAAACCATGGACAGCCGCTTTTCTCTACGAAAATTAACCTTGTTATATTAGTCATTTCGTTTTCTGGTCATTTTTTTTTTACAGGCAAGGATCCATCGAGGAGAATCCCAAAGAGGAAAGGTAAAGACATGAACACTGAAAAGCTTGGATGAATTTGACCATTTTCGCCAAAAATTTGGAGATAATAAAGTAGCTTCCCATTAGTCCCCATTTCAGAACCTTGGCAACTGTACTGTCCCTGGGAAACGTGCGCACTGACAATCCATTTAAAAGACCTTATGTAGTGTATTTCCCCTCCCAATCCACCCTGACTGACTGTAAAAAAACATAATTTTTATGATTTAATGGTTCATGGAAATGGTTCATTTGCTGTGCTGAGACATGGAAAAATCTGCTAAACTGTGACCTCCTTCACATGAGATGATAAGCAGGTTGTGCACAGTGAGTAGGGTAGGTTGTGGAAGGAACAACTATGGCAAGTATTTTTATTGAAGCTCCAGGAGGTCAACTCTGTGGCTTGAAATTGGATACGGTAGGGCCATTACATGATGTAGGGGAGATGTAGCAATTCTAAAGTAGATTTTTGAACAGTTTTTGCCCAGATACAATATGAGAATAATATTTTACCATATGGGGACCGAAAAAGAAATTGAGAACATTTCATTCTCTCTGGGCAAATATGCACATAATAATGCTGATGTCACGGAAAGGGGGCTGGACATGTAGTCACACCCCCTTCCTCACTTTAAAAGAGCATTGTATGGTGTAACACAGGGCTTGAGAAAGGGCCTAGTAGACTCGAAACGTTGCCTTTTTGCATATGGGCTTAATAAAATAATTCTTTTTGAACACAAAAAAAAAAAAAGAAATTGTTAACAACCTAAGGCCATTTTTAGAGCTTTTCTTTTCAACCAGTAGATTGACACATAAAGAAACTGATGAAATCAAAATAATGATGAGTACTACTGATATTTATCTCAATGTATGTGTTGTTGAGCATACCTGTATACAACAAAACATATCAGGGTTCATTTGAAAAGTGCAAATAAAATGTCACAATTCCATTTTTACTCCCAATGCAGCATCCTTTCCTAGAATTCCAGCATAATTGTGCTGGATACTGGAGGTGCAAGAATTGGCCCAAGTTAACAAATTGTGTGCAAATGTTCACAATTTACACTTCCGAAGTATTGGATTAAACATTGTCTGGATATGGGGTGTACGTACAAGCCTTAATTTGTGCATAATTCAACTGAGTGTGATGCAATATAATGGGTTTATCTGTATCATAACTCCAATAACCATGGATTTATTCCTCTTATTTAGGGTAGAAATTAATGCTTATGAGAATAAAGCAATGGAAAAGGATGACGACGATGAGGAAAAGGATTCCAAAATCACTGCCATGTGACTTAAATAGCAGCTACCATTTCCTGAGTTAAAACAATTAAAGAGAAATGTGATAAAAGTCATGATCAGAATTTTGTTTTTGCACAAATTTCACGAAATAATAGTCTTCACTAGACAGTTATTAGATGGCAAATTTTAATTTTGTATAGTGAATTTTTAAGGCCTTCATAAAGGTGACATATTTCTTTGCACTCAAAATCTTTATATTTCCCCTTTGTGTTGATGGCCTTCTTCTCTGTACTGATTATTTCCATTTGCTATAGCTATAAATGTTACTGGGTAAATAAATGTTGCGTTCCTAAATGTCAAGTACTATTTTTACTATCGTTATGCTCACAACTGCAATCATAATATTTTTTTATGTGGAATGCATTCTCAAGCTTTACACTGAAATAAAGTTGACCTTTTATGAACTATGTACCTTTATTTTTTTTTTATTCTAGACGAGCAACAGCTATACGTGCTTATCAAACCCCAGCAAGCATCTTAGTAGAAAGACATTATGTTTTTCATCACTTGATGGGACTAATTTACTGACATAGATACAAAACTCAACTAGTGAAGTTGCAACCGGATGTTTGCTTGAAATAGATTGGTGCAATGTAGCCCCAATGTAGATATTATTAACCCCATCGTCTCAGAGTTTACTACTGGATTTTCTAACAGTATCCTCTGTTTCTAATGGAAAAATAATTTTAAAAATTTAAAAGTTTTTGTCTGTCATTCTCTTGCCTTAAACAGTTAATACATTTTGTACCATAGAGAGTAATGTATGGCAGGATGTGTTAAGGTCCCCATACACTGAGAGATCCGCTCATTTGGCAATGTCGCCAAACGAGCGGATCTCCCTCCGATATGCCCACCTTGAGGTGGGCAATATCGGGCTGATCCGATCGTGGGCTGATCCGATCGTGGGCCGATCCTAACGATGCCTAATGGGCGGTCGGATCGCGGGACCGCATCAACAAATAGATGCGGCCGCGATCCGACTGGATTTTTTGTCCCATCCGATCGAGATCTGGCCGACTTTCGGCCAGATCTCGATCGGTGAAGCCCGTTGGGGGGCCCCATATACGGGCCAATAAGGTGCCGACACGGTCTGTCGGCAGCTTTTATCGGCCCGTGTATGGCCACCTTTACTTTATGCAGGAGAGCTCCTTGAAGACACAATGCTGTTTTATGTTGGGGTCACAATGTTATTTGTGATAGGGGCTGCCAGGATCCACATTGGTCCTATGCTGAAAGGGATTTGCTAGGGGCCATTGTCGTTTAATGGTGGTTTGTCAGAATTCACAGTACTATTTTGTGCTTTGATTTCCAGTGTTGTGTTATGCTGGGGGTTATCAGGAGTCACAGTAGCATTATATGAGTTTTTCCCTCTGCAGTATGTCACCTGTAAACAGTGTATTCTATAGCATGTCTGTACAGCTATACCCCTTTTGTATTTGCTCCTCAAAAAATGTTGTATCCAGCTACATGCATATCTTTCTTTTACTGAAATTAAATTACGTAAATGAATGCTCCTTTTAATTGGGTTGTCTCAAAAAGGTGGGCAAAATACCAAGATCATGACTAAAGAATATGTGCAAGCTGCCCTTGCACAACCAACAACCACATGCTAGAATAAAAAAAATGCCTATCGAATGGACAGTGTGCAGCATGGCCTCTTCCGGTATGGTACCTGCATGTTATTTTGCACCCATATAATTTATGTGCACATCTACACATTGGCATACAAACCAAGCATTTTTTTTGCATGTGCATTGATCTATTGTTGATGGTGCAAAATAGAGTAAAAGAAAAATATAGCAAAATAAAGCAATACAGTATAACCTGTGACATTCCACTAATAAGGTCATCCAAAACGATAATGAGATCTCAAATATTGTTTTAAGAAGAACATTTTTGAAAGTTTTACATTGGACCTGATCCTAAATCCTGATCCTAAGCCAACTGAGATTATGACCATGGCTGCTCCTGCCATGAGGCAAGATGAGAACCTTGCCTCAGGCGGCAGAGATCTGCTAGTTAACAGGAGCAGCAAAAAGCCGCCTCTTCCTGAAATCCTGAACAAAACATGCCTGAAAAATGGCCCATAATCACAGCTGAACAGCTAGATGTATGAACTGAAACCTGAACATTTTATTTGCATTGCTCTATTTAGAGCTTTGCACTGATGCTTTTTGGGTGCAAGGAAAAGTAAGGAAACCTGCACACTTTTTAAACTCCAGCTTTAAGGGGAAAAAGCAGTATGCAAACAGTACCAACACAAGCACATCTATGCAACTTCAAATCAACATACAGTATATGCCAGTCATACAGATGCCAAGAAATATATCCAATCAGTACAAGCTTAAATATATCCCAGCAATGAAAAGATCTCATTGCTGCAGCAGTATAAAACCAAAATTAAATATATTTCTCCAGCAAAGCTGTATTCAATTTTGTATGTGCTCATCACCAGCCTTGCTTTCTTTCTTCTCTACTTTGTTAATTTTTCCTTACCTTGATCTTCTTTTCTACCCTACTGTTGTAACACGACAGCCTTGCAAATATGGTCATATTGCAGAGTTTACGGGCGACATCTTCTTCTCTTAGGTAATCTTTGGGTTTTTTTCTGGCGATTTGGTAATTTCTGTCACTTTCTGCGCATGCGCAGTTGTTGCAAACTGGAAGATTGCTCCAACTGCACATGCATTGATACGCTGCTCTCTTCCGAAGATTATTGAAGATAAGAAGATGGCGTCTGTGAACTCATCTGCACCGAGGGGTAAGTAAAGAGGTAGGGGCATTTACCCAGGGTAACACATAGGCTGGGAGGAGCAGGGAGGGGGGTCTATGTAGGGTAGGGGGGTAGAGTTTTTTTTTATAATTAAGGGTTTTGTTCTCCTTTAATGCCATTAAATGACTCCCTTCAAGTAGCAGAGAGTCTTTAGGAGCATGTATTGCTCTTTTCTCTTGCTCACTGTTTTGCTTTTTTCTGCACTTGAAGCAAAATTGACAACTGCTATCCTCTTAGGAAAATATACATTTGTATGTACATCATAAGAAGGAACTTTCATATATGTTTTAAATAGTATAGAGGTAGTATAGTGGTATCTACCAATAGCAGATGAGGAGTGTGCTGTCCCAGCAGCTTATGGTTTAATATAATATGCCCCTTTTGTTTTACTTGTTTTATAATGTGTTGAACCTTGTGTCTCCTGATGCTTTCTAACTTGTGTGTCCAAGTGATGCACCAGCTAAGAATTGGGTGGGGAACCCCTACCTGCTTCTCTTGAATCAAGCACTTGATTTAAGGGACATGTCTCTGAAATGGAATACAGCCGCCTGTCGCTAGTTACACAATGCAAAAAAATGGCCTTTTGTGTTCTGTATTGTGTACTTTTTAACTTGCAAGTATACTCAGCCTATTTGACCCGCATTATCTTGTACCTTATCTGCTTGTCTCTTGCAGATCCCCCCGTAAATGACTTTGACACCTTATATTGATATTCCTTTTTGATCATTTGACCTATGAGCTGAATGTTGTATATATACCAGAGAACACCACAGCTTCATTGTAATCAGCTTGAAAAAGGAACTAAAATGCTCTGAAAGCTTGCTATGGTTATATTAGTTAGCCAATAAAGTACCAGCATAAAACAGTGAACAGACAATACTTTTCAAAAGAACTCCTATATATGTACTGTAAATTGAACCATAGCTTTTTCTTTTGGTAGATAGTCTGAACATGGTAATAAATATTAATAAATATTAGCATGAATAGCATCCCTAAAGGCATCCACTGCACTACATGTTGAGTGTATACATTTGCCTTGGCATTATACACACTAGCTCACACAGATGGTACATTCATCAGACATCACATGTTCATGCTTCCCACTATTCGACAACAAAAAAACATAAAACTGCTGAGGTATTGTTCTTTTTTTATATATATTTTTATGCATATTTTCTGATTGCTTACAAAAGAAACAATTTGTCCATTGTTAAAAAAATAGGGTAACGCATTTCCTCCCCCAAACATCCCAAAATAAAACAACAGAAGAAAGGAGATCTCTATGCATGAAAAACTATACAGATTAAAAACCCAAGTATTTAAAATCCAAAAAAAAGTAATCACCCCTCATTTAACCTAAATGCAGTCAAAATTGATTGCAATGTTTTCATGGTGTCCCTTTCAACAGCATTAAGGTTGATTTTAGCCCTATAAAAGTTTTGGGGAGAGGAGTACCCTAAATTTGGTTTATTAACGGAATACACAAATCCTTTTCACCCTTGCAGATAGCCCCATACCTAGTAAATATAATCCGTGGCAAGTTAAGGGGCACATCCTCTCCCCATTCTCTCACAGGGTTTAGGACACACAACAAGTTGCATATATTTGGAGGCTTTGGAAGACACTATAGAAAAAAATACAGAAAATATTTGAAAAATGTTTGCCACACATGGGAATGGGAAGAGGACAAGTAAGAGATGAAATGTAAAACTGTAGGGTAATAGGGTCAGGATCTCTCCGTCCTGGGTTTATATATTTCATGTAATAACAGGGCTAAGACTGAGATGCTGACATTTATTTACAATAAAAAAAATTGAGAGCCAAATAAGGTGATAACGAGAAGCAATACAAGACAAATAAGGATTGTAGCTAGCAATCGTTTTTTTAAACTACATTGAAATATGCGTTTCTGTACACATCCTATAGCAAAGGGGACAATGTGAAAAGCAGCAATTAAAAGCAAATATAAAGTCAGGACTGAATTAGTATGATGTAAGAGAGAGAGAGGCAGTTAACGTGACTGATTGCTAAAGACTACAGTATGCTTACAATTAGACTAGCCACTCTTGGCTCACCTGAGAACCTGCTTAAAAAGGCCCATCAACTCTTTATGAGTGGCCCAGAATTAGCTTACTTAGGTATACCCGCTGAACCTACAGCAAATGCAGTATTTTGTTGTGCCCTCAGGGAGAATTATAGCAGTTGCTTCCTATGTAAACTCTTTCTAACCACTGGAAAAAGACATTTTGATCATGGCTGAGGCAGGGAAAATGCTGAATGTCCAGTAGGCTTTTTTTCTTACTATTGGCAGTTGATGGTAGGTGGCATTATCAACAGTCACAATCACAAATCACAATTCCTTCTGACCCTTTCTATAGTCCTACTGATTTGTAAGCTGCCGCACTAAAGCTGTACTTTAAAATGACCTGGGAAGCTCTGCAAGCGCTACATTTCTGTGCTTTGGACTGTAATATATACCCCACAAGAATCCACAGTGGCTACAGATTCCTGAAACTAAATAAACTCTACTGCTTTTTGAATGGATGTGGGTTAATACTTAATGTTCAACAAATTTAAAAAAAAATCCAGGATTTGGAGGCTCAGTTGTGTAGCAGCAATGTGGATTGCCAGGTCTATAGAAAACATATTGGGCTAGGCATGCAGAACAACAAGTCAGCTTTCGGAGGCCAGTATTTGGATATATATTAGGTAGGCTTAAGCATGGGCTTTGCTCTGTTCCATTATGGAACCCTTATTTTTGAGGAAATCCAGCTGCTCGCTATAAACTGAGATATACTTCTCAATATTTAGAACTTTAAACACAAATATGAGTTGGGTAGCATAAAGTAAATATAGCACCTGCACATCTTGCACATAATACATGCTTTCCTAAATGATAAAATATAACTATTACAGAATATATCACATGATATATCATATATCTCATACAGAATGAAAGCAATGTGACAGGAGTCCAACTGTGCAATATCTAGGTAAAGCTCAAAACTGGGAGCCCTTTAAATAGCACACGTTATGTGCTTGCACCTGCTTACATAGTTATATGGTTAATTTGGATTTAAAAATGGAATTGTCATGTGTAGGCCTTGTATCTCACCAGATAAGGAAGCAGAATCTCAGCAGTAGCAGTTTTAATAGAGCAAACTACAAGAAGCAAAACCCTCTGCAAACAGGACAAGCACAGAGCAAATTTCCACTAGGGCAGTAACTTATAGCAATGAATCAGTGATTAGCTTTTTCAGCTAGATGCAGGTAGAACACTAAAACAAACATTTGGTTGATATGGGTTATTGCCATGTCTACAGACCAGTCGAACCCTGTTATTGCATAAACATATTGCAAGCCTTGACATGGTTAAATACATAAAAATGGGAAGGTGTTTATTGGATGAACTAATTACAAAAGCAAAGCAATTAAAGGAATTGGCTACAACATTCCACAAAGCAGGAGCAGTGACAAAAGTAAGTCATCTAACTCTGATTTTCACATTCCGGTTTAACCTTACTCTAGTACCTTAATGCCGCATACACCTGCACCAGCCTGTTTAATGTTAACAGCCTCTCTCTGAAAGAAAGAAAGAAAGAAAGAAAGAAAGAAAGAAAGAAAGAAAGAAAGAAAGAAAGAAAGAAAGAAAGAAAGAAAGAAAGAAAGAAAGAAAGAAAGGGTGCTGGAAAAGTGCTGGAGGGAAAAGCAAGGACAAAAAAAAACGTTAACATAAAATAGAAAATCGGAAACCATTAACTGTTTAATGTCTGTACATATTTCTTATCTTCTGTATACTGAATAATAGCATGCAGCAAATGAGCAGTGGTTATTTCATCATTTGTCAGAAGGCAAGGCACATAATGTGATAGAAAATTCCGTGCAAATAAGGGAAAAAGGATCATTTGTACATATTTAATGCTATATATATATTTATATATATTGACACTTTACTAGTGTTTTTTTTTCTCTTCAAATTCTATACATTTTTTTTTAAAATCTCTCCAACAAACAGCATAAGCAGCAGCACACCACACAGCTCCATATTTCATATATCCCAAGAGAGGATCCTTCACAGCTGCTCTTACATCTAACTACAGACATTTTCTTGGAGGATCCCCTAATTTCTGGTAATTTACAATATAACATGGAAAAAAGCCAACACAGCCAACAAATCAGGATAAAAGAATTTCGTCTTATGACCATGTTGGAACTTTCTACTGGCCACAAGAGTGTTCCCATAGGGACAGTATTCCACAAAGCCTTTGTTAAAACCTCTTACCTCTAAAACCTTTTACAAGACTTGTTGTAAACAGGTTTTTATCCGTGGCAAATGGAAAATGGGCATTTATAAAATCCATATACAAAGGGCATAGTGCAATATATAAATCTGCCATGCAGGTCTTCAGCCAAAAGCTGGCTAGATGATCTCAGACTGGGTGTGCAGGAGAAAGCACCATGCGTGTCATTTGGCTGAGTGAGCAGGGCCATCACCAGAAAAACTGAGGAGAAGAGCACTCAGTCAAGCAATCAAGTTGCTAGAAGTCTAGTTGCTTATGGCCAATAGGGCCTCTATCATGATAATGCACTTGCTTAACATTTACCACTCTATTAATAATAGTCCACTCTTGCCTTACATACACTGGGATGCCAATAGAGTAGTGTATGTTTTGGAGGTCAGCCTGATGCCCTCTTTCTTTTCAGTCCCCCCCCCCCCCAAAGAACTTTTACATTGTGACAGATGGGGTAACCCTTGTGAAGACACACACACATATATATTGCTAAGGTTTTTCCGCACATACATATTCTTTATATGCATGAGTGTGTGTTTGTATGTATATGCTATATACACACACACACACACTCACTCACACAAACACCTCTCATATAGACATATAAACATCCACAGTAACAGTTTAAAATAGGCATTGAGTTTAACACTTGTAGTTTTTAACAATAGTGTTATTGCATTAATATGTTAGTATCCATTACATCGGTATGTGTATATATCATATCTCCTAATAATATTTATGACATGAAAATAAGGACAATTTAAGCCACATCCCAACCTACCCTGGCCATACTCATTTACAGTGGTTTAAGCACATCCTCTTTGGTTTCATAAAACAAAGACTTCTGGAAAATATATGTGTGTATATACCTACACATATACTGTACATATTATTATGAGTTATACATAATTTGGTGGCCTGCTATTTAGAGCTTTATAGAGCCATTGTCATTCCCATAAGTCTTTGGAGTCATTTAACAGACCCTTATCAGTAGTACCCAGAAGGATCCCACAGACATGAAAAATACAAACTCTGTGCAGTTCATAACCTAATCAACATATAGATAGCAGAGGGATTTACTTATGAGGTGTGGCACCCTCAAACTGTTATGCATTTAACACTTTTAGAGCTGGTGTCGGGTTGATCTACTCTATGTTTCATACATCAGAAAGCCAACTGGAAACACCAAGGGGTATATTTATCAAAGAGTGAAGTTAGAGATCGCCACAGTCATCTAGAGTGAAATTCCTCCACTCTTCCTTCATTTCTATGGTATTTTTAAAATTGTATTTATTAATGGGCGAAAGGGAAAGTTCATCCTTTGATTAATACGCCTTTCAAAATTCCATAGAAATGAATGGACAGTGGCGAATTTCACTCTAGAGGACTTTGGCGACCTCTAACGTCACTTTTTGACAAATATACCCCTAAATGTATAGTGCTGGAACTATGGTTCTTTACAGACAAGCCACAGGTTCTATGATCTATGGTACTAAATAGTAATGCTAAATACATTAAGCAATTTTAAAATAGAAATACAGTAAAGTGCTTTTTCATTATTAAACAGCACAGTGAATTTAATGATTAGAGCCACATTTGCCTACTTTTAGTACCACCTAGCGCTTCAATATAGATTTAACATCACAACTTTTAATGGTATAGCCAGGGTGTAAAAGTTGCATTCTAAAATCATCAGCCTGATTCAGGGAAATTATTATAGGGCTGTAAAGGCATAAATAAACCGTGCAATACTGTATGCTTTTAAATTCAACACAATTTGCTATAGGAAGAACAATATATTTAATTCTTCTTTCTCCTACATATTGGCTTTTTTACCTACTGTTTTATCAGCAGAAGATAAAGAAATTAAGACAAAGTATAATATGAGATGTATATGTGCATGTGTTCTCTTCTTTCTAGCTGTATAGAGGGTGGAATAAGGATTAATTTTCTCTCATCAGGACCCTGCTATGTTTTGTTTGACATTCAAGGCCATCCCAGAAAAAGTAAGAGTATCTGTCTTCTTCTTGCTTTTCCGTTTCTCCAGAGAAATTTTGGAAGGTGGGTTTTGCTTTTTCCTCCTATGCGAAAGACGTTATTTTTCTCCTCCACTGTCCCTAGGATTTGTATTCTGTAGACTGGCTTTAATAAAGCAGTGATGGGCCAGGTCACTATCCAAGGTACCAGGACTGAGAAAATGAAAGATAAAAATGATTTAGTAATAAACAATGCTAAACAATGCTATATGCAAGTCCTTATATAGTGTATATTCTAGGTCAGCAATTTAGGCATCACAACTTCACTGATGGATGAGGCACTACTTGTTTGCAATAAACATAAAATGATTGCAAAGGAAAAACAAAGCAAAGCATTTTCTTAATCCACATATGGCTCCCTTCTATGCAACAGCCAGCTGCTGCTGGGCTGTGTCTGATCAGGTGTTGTGCTGCTAGTGCACAGTCAGTACCTGATGGCTGGATTTTTCAATTATTATTTAAAAAAAAAAAATACTAATACTATATTGCAGTAGCATGCCTACAGTTACTGCTGGGCTCAGTTAGGTGACTAGCTACCTCCCCCACATGAAAAATGAAAGTTGATCCAATAAAGAAGCCTGTACCATTCAAAGCATACAACATAAAATAAAATAGAAATGGTTCAAGCACTCACCTGTACTAGCCCTTATGCATGTAATGTATTTTGTCTAGGCATACTGTATTGTCTAGACACATTGAAACCCAGGTCTATATTGCTTATTAACAAAATGAGTACAACATTCTTGATGTCAATGTTTTTAACCCACAATGCCCATTTTCCCCAGAGTTCCATCATCAGAGTACCACAACTTTGCCCAATTTGTGAACAAGTGTCCATTGTTAGCACTATATTCACTTAACGCTAGGGTAACCTAGGAATTACGATTGGCAGTAGTTTCAGTGCTCCTTAGCATTTATGCTTGCACTTGTGCTAGAGTCCTGCGCGAGTCCATTTTTTGGGACCCGTACCCACAACCTGCAATCCGCAACCCGCATTCTTACCCGCTTGGATCCGCTACCCGACCCGCAGGTACCTTATCCGCAACCCAGACCCGCTGACCATCAAGAATCAGGAAGCGCTGTAATTGTAAACCGGAAGTGACATCATCGGAAAGTAGCCATGATCAGATAAAAAGGAGTATAACAGGAAGTGCTGTCATTGTAAACCGGAAGTGACGTCATCAGAAGTAGACGTGGCCAGAAAAAAGGAGTAAATATCGCTATTGAGAAGACCCACGGCCCGTCCCGCGACCCGCAACTATACCCGCATCTATACCCGCACCCGGAACTTCTACCCGACCCGCTGCAGGACTCTAACTTGTGCACGTATTATCCGAGCAGGCTAAACAGGTGTTTTGGCACTACCTGCAAAAAACGTACAAGGTAGTCAGCACTGCCTCCTGGCATTTTCTTACTTGTGGTGCAGGTTTTCCCAGTGGCCACTTTTCAACAGGTATACACTTTCCGTTTGCAAGATGAAACAGCACCACTCCTTTTTAAAAATAAAAATGCCTTTATTGGAACCCTTTAGGGCATTACAGCAACGTTTCGGGTCACACCTGAAGCTTGACAAAGGGTCAGGTGTGACCCAAACGTTGCTGTAATGCCCTAAAGGGTTCCAATAAAGGCGTTTTTATTTAAAAAAGGAGAGGCGCTGTTTCCTCTTGCTACCTGCAAAAAAAACACAATTTACTAGGCACATGTGTGCCTTTAAAAAATGTATATAAATATGCGCTTGGTCAAACCAGCAACTGCAATCATGTTCGTAAGCTCTGGAATAGTACAGCAGTTACATAAAGCAATGTTTCCACAAACTCATAATAGACTTTGAAACTGCTTAAAGCAACTATAGTTGTCATTTACTGTAGGACATAAATGTGCTCACCTATGTCCTGGGGTAAACTGAGCTCTGCAAAGTAGGTGCTAAGCACAATCTACAATGCAGGCTGGTCCTCCTGCTACTAAGTTCTGTATCCAAAAGATACCACCTAAGTTATGGGGTGGGTGAGAGAACACCACTGTGTGACCCCCACCAACTTCTCTTGGATTGAGTGCTGTAGATCACTCTGAGACCTGTTCAGGCCTGCAGCTATACAGGTAAGGTGCCACACAGTATGTAATGTGCAAAAAAATGTTGATTGCATGGTAAATGACTCCTTATATCTTACATAGCACAGAGAAGTGATATAAAACCCCAAAGGCAATGTTTTTGCTGTTTTTCTTAGGTAAAAAATATGTGTTTTATATGTGCAGTTTCTAGAATCACCCCCTTTATTTCCTGTCTTACTTGTGCCTGATATATGCTTCCAGGTTCACGGGGTCCAAGTCCCACAAATGATCGGTTGGTGGGTGGCGTACTGGGGGCAGAGTATGCTGTGGAGAAATTGAATAATGTAAGGATCTTGTAAAATCAAAAACAATGCAGCTGCAAATACAAAAAAAGGGAAAGCAGTACAGTTCTACAAATTACATTATTTTACTTTTTTCATTGAATATACACACCACTTGTCTTTTACCTCTTGCCTCTTTATGCTATTAGCATGCGCTATTCACAGTCTGAATGAAAACATCATGACAAAAGCAAAAAGAGTGAGCATTTGTTGCTAATAAATGCAAGTGTTCCAGATGGAAGAAGCATAACAAGAAGGACAACATTGAAAAATTGTATAACAAAGAACACATATATGCATATATGCAAAGAACACATGGATTACACTCTGTTGCATGAAAGAAAGAAGGCGTTGACTGACATACCTCTCATTTTTTATAGTATTTTAGTGTCCATTATTAGTTATTTCCATATTCACTTTGGCCCTGGGGTGTGTATTTATTGGTAGTTTGCTGCATTATTATTTATTTCTCTGTACAATCTTTCCATTTCCCTAGCAACTTGATTCTGTAACACCCTTATAATCTGTATGCAGACTTTACAGTCACCCTTCTATTTTCTCGATTGCACTATTCTCATCATCCATCCAATGTTGGGTTATATTTTGTTTGTTAACTAGCTGCCATTATGTGTAATTGTATTCTCCTGTGTCCAGAAGTTTACAATCTCTTTCCCTGTACTGTACATAGAGGAAACAGTGCTGTGGTGAATGAATCTAAAGCGAACCATATAGAAGTAATTCAAGAAGTAAAAGTCAACAAGGTGAGTCACAAAGGAGCATCTGCAACCTGCCTACTTGGATAATGACCATATAACCTCTCAGAAATATGCATACAAAATTAGAAGCTACCCATTCAAACACTATGGGGTATATATTTATCAAAGAGTGAAGTTAGAGATCACCATAATCCACTAGAGTGAAATTCCATCACTCTCAGTTCATTTCTATGGGATTTTTAAAGGCATATTTATCAAAGGGTGAAATTTCACTTTCACCCATTTATAAATACTCTTTTACAAATCCCATAGAAATGAATGGAGAGTGGCGGAATTTCACTCTAGTGGACTATGGTGATCTCTAACTTCCCTCTTTGGTAAATATACCCCTTAGAATACTGCCATTACATTTGGTTATTCTGTATGCCTGTTCATTGCTTCCAAAGTTAGTTTCTTCTTTTAACCCTTCATATGATTGTCCATGTTCTCCATAATGTGTTTTGTTGAAAACCTTCTCATCTCTTTGGTCTATCTTTCTCAAAGGGACTATGGCATTAAGGATGTTCTATCTCACTGTGGTTTACCCTTCCCTCACCACTCCCCTTCTTCCAGCTGTGGTCAGGTGTAGGCATTCTCCTGTCTTTTCATTTCTGCTTTAAAAACATACCCACACAGTTCCCATTTTGGTTCCCTAATCCCTTCTATTGACGTGCAAATGTTTCAACTGTTCCACCCTCTGTCTATATGTATGGCTGTGATTTACAGACCAACCTCTGCCATCATGCACTGCATAACTGCTCTCGGACTTTGAATCCTGTCTCTCCTTTTTCCTTCTCCTTTCCTTCCTCTGACAGGTGGGTGCTGTTAGCTGGAATATTGGTGACCTCCAGCAGTGGACAGAAACTGACACATAATAGACACATACTGTATATGGGTGGCCATTTCCATGATCTGGTCTTCAGCTAACCATATCTGCAATGTAACCTCTTTCTGAGCATCTACTTTGGCACATATTTGGTGATAACACTCTCCTCCTTTATCTGAACATACCGTATATACTCGAGTATAAGCCGACCCGAGTATAAGCCGAGGTACCTAATTTTACCTACGAAAACTGGGAAAACTTATTGACTCTAGTATAAGCCTAGACACAACTACAGCCCTGTCTCCCAGCAGCGCACATTCTGCCAAAGCAACCCCCCAGCGATCAACCGGACTTCTTTGCAAAGTTGATGGTGACAGAGAATTGCCAAACGGATTACTGTGTGCATTGTCCCACTGTCCCACTACCATGTGCAGAGGGTGCTGTTTGATATTGCCATCACTGTTAATTTTTCGTATAACCAACAGAGGGCGCTGTGTGATATTGCAGTCACTGTTATTCTTTCATATAACCAACAGAGGGCGCTGTGTGATATTGCAGTCACTGTTAATATTTCATATAACCAACAGAGGGCGCTGTGATATTGCAGTCACTGTTATTCTTTCATACAACCAACAGACGGCGCTGTGTGAAATTGCAGTCACTGTTATTCTTTCATACAACCAACAGATGGCATTGTGGGATATTGCAGTCTCTCCCCAAGTGTACTGTTGGTATAGGAATGATTAAAAGTGACTGCAATCTCAGCTGCTCGGGTCGGGTACTGCTGACCCGAGTATAAGCCGAGGTAGACTTTTTCAGCACATTTTGGATGCTGAAAAACTCGGCTTATACACGGATATATACGGTAAACCAAAAGTCCTCATTCAAAAAACTCTAAATAATATAAAATACTATAACTCTATTTGCTAGATATCCTTAGCTACCCCCCCCCCTCAGTTTCTCTTCCTTCAAGTTTTCCTTTGATCCTGATCTGCTTGTAAACATCTATAATGCCATTCTATCCTCTGCTACTGACCCCTATATTGCCTTACAACATAGTCATTCCCATAACCCCTGCCTATGACTAAACTGTCAAACAATATTCTTATGCAATTTGCAAATATAGGAGTAAGACATCTGAGCAAAAGCTGATAATGAAGAACAAATCCAACTTATAATGGTTATTTTCCATATTTAATACTGTTCAATATGCACTGAATCTTTTCTTGCTTCACAGTTCCCTTTCACTTACAATTAATTTCCTTGATCTTATGCAGTCATTATTTTAGTGTGCCTAACGCCAACTCTTACACATATACATTCAATGCCTAGCCAACGCCAGCATCTAGCTTCTGGAAAATGTTCCTCTTCTTTTAAACAGGATAGTGTTAAATCTTTTCCTAATAATGCGTTACTGGATTTGTTTTGTCTCTACTTCCATTCTAGCATTTGCCTCTTAACTCTTGGAATGTCTTGATATGAATGTGTTAAGCAGTGGCTTCTAAACCTCTCATATGTTATATTGGTGTTCATTGCACTAGGGGTAAATTTAAAAAAATGGCAGGGCAAACACAAGTGCTGTAAGTGCCATATATATTTCCCCAAGAGATTCACATGTTAGCTGCTGGGAAAGCATGTTGAGGATATTCGTTGCCCGCGCTAGAGGAGATTAATCATGGGGCGACCAATCTCCTCATGAGTCAGTTCCTTATATGTTCCCATTGCCTCCTCTATTCCTCTCAGAGCTACCACATTAATACTATATTAACACTTGATTCTATATCACTATCTATTAGCAAGTTGTGGTTACTGTATATAACTTGTCATACTATTCTCTTACATTAAATACACTTGCTGCATTCTCTCCAATATACCATATAAGTAAATATTATTTACTTATACTGTAAGTTATAAAGTTTTCAAGAACAACCACAAATGTTGGGGAAACTCACTATGTGCACATTACACGTTTGACAGGAAACATGCAAACTCACATTTGTGTTTTTTCTTTTAACAAATAGGATTTACCCTTGTAAATGTTTGCAGGCAAAGCACCTGCACCCATACATACTAAATTTAGTCAGCTTTTTGTTAATATTGTGTTAATGTGTTTTTAGAAACCGTTGATCCCAGGTGCAAACAACTAATGCATGCAATGAGCCCCAGGAGATATTAGTTGTACCAGGATTGTTGTACTAAAGAATATGTATCATAATACAGACATATTATATTACAAAACAATTGTCCATAGAAGTCATTTACATATGAATAGGGTATTTTCTGTGTTCCAAATACCAAATCAAATACTAACTACAGCTTAAATATTTTTTCTTGCAAGCTAGTACAATGCTTCACTAGTTAAAACTTTATTATTTCCCATTCTTTTCAACATACTATATATGGAATCAGCACCCTCCTGTCAGTTGGGGTAGTAATTAAGCTGGATGTGGCAATTCATGCTAGTTATCAAGGGAAGCATGGAACCAAAACTTAATTCCATGGGATAAAAGAATTTATTTCAACAGAGTAAATGCTAATGGATGTAGAATGAAAAACATGATGCACCACACTATAATGAATAATGACGTGCCTAGGAATATGAGGAAAGTGCAGCATTGTCATGCATGTGAATAGGTCATACAAGATACATTACATGACACGTATGCAAAACCAGGCATATATATAATGTGAAAAAATCCAAACATTTACCCACTCAGTTACTAATCTTATCCCATTTTAATCATAAATAACTCAACTGTACCTAATTTGCTGGGACAGTCCCGTATATTGAAGATATGTCCCAACGATTTTTATCCCTGCTCTTTTAAATTCATCAGCTGCACAGTAGTACTTCTCATCTGACCAGAATGCAACTCTTAGTGCCTGATCCTATTGTGTATCTGTTAAAAGTTAAGAATTATTGAAAGTTAGTATGTAAAAACCTAAAATGAATTCAGTAGGGTAGGGGTGCTTCTATGTGTTGGTTTTGGTTTGCCTGCCTGACAAACAGTACCCCTTTGGGAATACATTTTAAATGGAGGACACTGCAGTGTTAAAAATTAAAATAATCTATAGCTCTGTGAGACCATTTTTTCCTCATTAACAACCAATTCATGATTCATAATGATAGTATCAAAACTATGATTTATGTCCAGAAAATTCCTTAAACCACCCGCACCCCAACCTTCCAGAGATAAGTGTTATTATCTTGAATAAAGGAAACTAAAGGTTTCTAGTTATTAACTTCTTAAAAATTCAGTGAATGTGGTCATAGCAATTGTATTATCTTAAGCACATGCAGTGACTGATCCAATTAGTTGATTAGGTGTAACCCCAGATACTGGGAAGTAGTTTCAGCATACCATGCATCTTATGATGGGTATATGTAATAATTTACCATTAACTGTAATGTAATAGGACGATAAAAGTCACCAAACTATTTTGTGATAACATAAAAAAACAAGGCCAAAGGAAACACCCAGTCTGAACAAAGTTTTTTTTCTGGGATAAGAAAAGGGCCAGGGAGAACTGATTCCGATTCTTTTGCATGGAGCCGCAAGTAACCATGCATGGATAACTAGTGTTTCATATACGTAACTACACATTTCCAAGCAGTAATTGGGTACCAGGCAACTTAACATTTTGATGCATTTGAAGTAACCAGTAGCTAGATAGGACATTTTGATCATTACCATAATTAGCAACACCCAATCCTACATTGTACTTTACTCCATGGAATTAATTATACAACTTAAATTAAAGGAGACATACTCCCTCCTGTATAAATGAATGAAAATTGCTCATATTGAGCATGTTTGCAATTTACATTTTTTCAGATTTCAGGATTTTACTCTGTCTATATCAAGAATGTATAACATGGAATCCAACTCCTGGACCATGCAGAATGACAATACAGGTATGGGATCTCTTAGAATTACAGGAAGGCTGTAATAATAAAACAGTATGTTGTACTGATTCTACCTAAACTGAATAAACCAATATTGGAATCCTATTGGGTGTATTCTATGTTTACATGTTTATTTAGTAGACTTAAGGCTAGGTGATCTGTATTATGAAGAAACCCCTTATGCAGAAAACCCCAAGCATTACAAATAATAGATCTTAGTTTCTGATTCAACAAGTGCCTTCTGATGTTTCTCTATTGATTTCTACTTCTCAATGTGACAGAAGCGATAGAAAAGATCAGAAAAGTGTCAGGGGATGCTTTCTGTATCAGTAACTTAAACGTTAACTGTTCTTTCCTGCCCTCAACCAGACCTAACAGCAGGGACACTAATGTTACAAATTCATGAAAGCAGTGCTAATATCATGAAATCTGAAAACAAATAAGCATGCAGATTGCAAAGTGCTCACAATTTTTGGTAAGTTATACTGGTGAGTATATGTTCCCTTTAAAGTGATACTGACATTAAAAATTTTCTTTTCAAAATATTGATCTACATTAAAATTTACCTATGTTGATCGTTTTTCGCTAATAATTCTACTTTGGTAAGTAATTGTTACTCGAAGTTCCTAAACCTGACTGTTATGCCAACCTGACTTTCCCTTTCTTAACCTGTCAGTAATAGTTTCTAATGCTAATGGATAGTGATGGGCGAATTTGCGCCGTTTTGCTTCGCCGAAAAATTCGCGAATTTCGCGCGAAATTCGCGAAACGGCGAAAAAATTGCGAAACGGTACCGGCGTCGCGTTTTTGACGCCGGCGCCCGTTTTCGACGCCGGCGCCCGTTTTTTCGACGCCGGCGTCCGTTTTTGATGCCGGCGACTGTTTTCGCGGGCGTTTCGCGAATTTATTCGCTGGTGGCGAAACGCGCAAATTCGCCGCGAATTCGCGCCTGGCGAATAAATTCGCCCATCACTACTACAACGGACTACTGCTGCACAAATATGATAGCCCCCTCATAGAGGAACATGGGGGTAAGAAAGATAATGTAAAAGCAGCAAGCAAATACTTTTATGGTACAATTATAAATAGCATTCAAGGTAAATGTTATGATAGATATAAAAAAAGTTTATTTTCTATCAAAAGACCTTTGCTTAAAGGAGAACTAAACGCCCCCTATCAAAAGCCCCCCTAATCTTGCAGGTATTGAGGCACTCCCTCCCTGTGACATTGTGTTAAAAAAAACCCAGAGAATGCAGAGAAAAGCAGCAGAGCTCCCACTCACCATCTTCCAGATCTTCATGTAGTCTTCGGGTTTTAACGCCAATTTGCATTACAGCGAAGAGACCTGAAGACTACACAAAGATCCGAAAGATGGTGACTGGGAGCTCTGCTGCACTTCTCTGCATTTAAGGGTCAGAATTTTTTAAAGGGTTTTTTTTAACACTAAAGCACGTGGGGGGGAGGGCTTTTGGTGGGGGGGGTAGTTCTCCTTTAAGGTAGGTGAAATTTACTTTAATAATCCTGCATCTAAATGCAGTCAGTTTTCACAGGTTTCATGTGCCACTGGGGAAATTCATCAGAGGAACATTCCATTCCTATCATTATGGGGCAGATTTATCAAAGTGTGAATTTAGAACTCACCACAGAAAACCCACTCTCTTTCTATTCATTCCTATGGAATTTTTAAAATCGTATTTAAATACGATTCTAAAAATCCCATAGGAATGAATAGAACAATACTATATATATAAATGTATTTGCTCCATATGCAGCCCAAAATGGCTATGTCCATATCACTGGAAACAGAAACTACAAATAGGATTTTTAGAAATAGAAAAAAAAGCTTATTTGGTCTTACTGAGAAAATCATTTATTTGACTATGCTTTTCTTGTCCTTTGAGATAGCGGGTAGAATATACTGTACAAGAACAAACATTCCTTGACAGGATCTCTTAGGGCAGAGACACACGCTCAGATTCGGGAGATTAGTCGCCCAGCGACAAATCTCCTCTTCTTTGGGTCGACTAATCTCCCCAAACTGACTTCCGCTGGCTAGAATGTAAATCGCCGGCGGGATGGCACTCAGAGTGCTTTGTTTTCCGAAGTCATCCGAAGTTTCCTCGTTAGGCAACTTTGTGCGACTTCAGAAAACGAAGCACACAGATCGCCATCCTGCTGGCAATTTACATTCTAGCCGGCGGGAGGTAGTTTGTGGAGATTAGAGATTTGAGCGTGTCTCTGCCCTTAAGAAGTACTTAAAGGAGAATTCAACTCCTCATATAATAA
This sequence comes from Xenopus laevis, assembly GCF_017654675.1. NCBI lineage: Eukaryota > Metazoa > Chordata > Amphibia > Anura > Pipidae > Xenopus > Xenopus laevis. The sequence goes on from NC_054372.1 coordinate 88,497,688, forward strand.
AACCCACTACCCTACATAGGCCCCCCTCCCTGCTCCCTCCCGCACAGGTGATAACTCCAGTAATTGTCCCTAATCCTGTAATTACCCCTTGTTGCAGAGTAAGTGCATCGCAGCTCACGGACGCCATCTTTTTTCTTCGGTAATCTTTGGAAAGTAATCCTCGTATCGGCGCATGAGCAGTTGAAGGAATCTGCCAGTTCCGGACAACTGCGCATGCGCCGAGAGTGACAGAATAGCCAAAGGGAAGGAAGAAGACCCGAAAGTTACCGAAGAGAAAAAGATGGCGCCTGCGAGCTCTGCTGCGCTTACGCTGCAACGAGGGGTAATTACAGTACTGTGCACGTGTAAGCAGGGAGGGGGAACTATAGTGGGTTTTATTATATGGGGGGTTGAATTCTCCTTTAAGCAGAGAAGGTAAACAGGGCAGGAATACAATCACAGGAATAGGCTGTTGTGGCCCATAATAACACATGTTCCTTAATGAGAAGAATAGCCTGGCAGTTATATACCATAAGCCCACTGGTCTCCGAAACTATATTTAAAAGTTGTGCTCTAGTTTATAACACATTATGACCTATCCCATCTAAATGCCTGACTAGTAGGAGTTAATTCGTGAAAACTGTAACTCCCATACGTAAAAAATATTTAAAAATTGTAGAGGTGAAAGCTGTGCTATTTTATTCTTTCTATACTATACATCACATTGTTGCCCCAAAGGAGGCACTAAACCGATTCTTCACAGTTCGGTATTAGCTAGGTGCTAAGATATGCTTGCAATTACCAATCACTGTTAGATAAGTTATGTCACAAGAAAATAAACTAAAGTATGTAGTCAAGGAATTTGCAGAGGTCAGAATCCATAGGAGGTATTTATTTTTGATTGGTAAGAATGTACTTTTTTATCCTTTTGTTGATAATAGGTACTTCTTTATCAAACAGTAATTAAAGATTTTGAAATAAACGTATCATTCAAAAGTTAACATTAACTTTATTTTAAATATACTGTATATACCCACCCAATTATCTCTCATCAAATAAGACCTTACCTGAATAAGGTACTTACTTGGAGATGTTGGTGATGATGTGCTGCCATCGGATGCAGTTGTAGATTTGGTGTCAGATGACAAAGAAAGACGAGTCATTCCAGGAGGGGGTGGGGCCAGCATCTGCGTGGAGATATAGTGACTCGAAACCTTCACCTGACCGCTCCCATTTAGCTGACAGAGCAAGGAGGAGTGGAGAGGAAATGTGGTAATACTGCAGGGTACCCAACCCAGCAGCTTAGAAATCGCTACTACATAAAAATATGGTGTGCAAGAAATCCTTAATTCTTAATAGCTAATGGAGAAAAAATGCAAGTGCAAGAAAAATTGATAACCAACACCACACATGTCTAATGCACTTAAGGGACATATCACCGCTTGTCAAGGCTCATCTACTAGCAATACTAAAGGTACAAAAACTTTGAATGTCAAAATGAACTTCAAGTATGAAGCAGACACCTATCTTAAATTCTAAAAAAAAATATTCATACGGAATTTAAGCCACAGTTATATATACACAATATACATCTATTTAGGGATTTGGCTGAATCTTTCCCAAAGGGTTCAGATGAATCCGGATTCCAACCCCTAATTTACATATGCTACAACCCCACCCCAGAAAATACAGTAAATAGTATTTCAAAAAGATTAATGTGCTAAAGAAGAACAAACTGTTCAATGACATTTGGTATGCAACACATTTTAGATATTTTGTAGTCTTTAGTGCTAGGACAGAATCCTGGAGTTTTATGCTTTCCATGCCACACCACACCTCCATTCCCCACAGACTTACCGGGCCAGGCTGTTGGCTAGAGGTCTCACAGGCAAGGGACACCAAATCTTTAAGGGGGTCCTGTGGATTAAGGTGGGGGGGATACCGGATTGCAGTGTGAGGAAAGTAGGTGGAAGCCTGGGGGAGGAGAGAAGAGGTGGGAAAGTGCAAAGTAGTGGAGGTATGGGGACTGCGAGCAAGACCTGGGTGGTAATGAAATGGAAACAGCGGAGAAAGAGAGTGAGAGAGAGAAATATATAAATAAACAAATAGAGCCCATCAAATTGATCACTAATATCATGTATAACACACTGTAATGCACAGCTTGTTTGTTTACATACAGAAATGTCTGTGTCTATCACCAAGAACTGTGCTTATGTCTTCAGTTATACTGTGGTGGGAAAGTCATGCCAGTTAGCACTTATTGTGCACTATTGGACTCCAAATAGGCTTGGCAAAGCTTTGATGCATATTTAGAAGCAGGGTCCAATGGGATGCCGTTCATCCCAAATGCATTCTGTAAACAAAGATATCCCTAACACACACAATGAATGTCTATCAGGTTACATAAGTATTTGTGACCATATACACAGATACAAATATACAAAAGTCTTATTTCTATTAAAGAATGAGGACAAAATCCAGTTTGTGCACAAAATTATATCATTATATTACAAATTCCATTCTGTAAAATTCAACAAGCAATCTGTCTCACAAATGTATAACATCCATGCAACAAATGCAGTTATGTGTAACGTTGGACAGAATATATAATGGTGTAACTAACCAGTGCATGCCAAGCTAAATTTTAATGACAAAATAATTGCTTGTGACAGAAAGCAATACTTTATAGCAAAGAATTTGTTCTACCAACAAAATGAAAACTCAGTTTCACAAAAAAGATAAAATATAAATTCTGTGAAAGAAAAACTGTAAGTCACATTACGGAACCACAAAGTTATTGCTTTTCTTTACATTTTTACCTACAAAATCTCTAGAAACATTTTCAAGTTTTGAGCCAAAGATCAGCAGTTCAGCATTATATTTCTCTGTCATTTGTAAGAACTTCCAATTAAGATCCTGTAAGGTTTATCAGCAGCCCGTTAAGGAAATGTTTGTTTGCTCATGTTTATTGCTATGCAGCAGGTCAGATAGTTTGCTGTGCTTTAGGGACGATGCAGTCATGTGGGGCAGAGCTGGCAACTTTTCATCTTGTTTATTATAGGGCAATACGCTTTGTTCTTTTAGGTTCAGTAATTGTTTCACAGAATGAATATTTTACCAGTTTTGTGAAACTGAGATTATATTTTGTTGATAGAATGAATCGTGCTATAAAATCATGCTTTCTGTCACATGTATCTCTTTTGTTATTAAAATCTAGCTTGGCATGCACTAGTTAGTTACAACATTATATGTTTTGTCCATTTTTTTTTACATAATTCATTCGGTAAGTAACTTTACACATAACTGTATGTGTCAGATGGATGTTATACATTTGTGAGACAGATTGCTTGTAAAAATTTACGGAATGGAGTTTGTAATACAGTATAACGATATCTCTTTGTGCACGATATGATTTTGTATTCATTCTTTAATAGAAATAGTTTTTTTGTATACGTTTTATCTGTGTATATGGTCACAAATACTTATGTAACCTGAGAGACTTTAATTCTGTATACTAGGGATTTCTCTGTATACAGAATGTATTTGGGACAATAGGCACCCCTAGGGTCCTGCTTCTACACAATTTACACACAGAAGCGGGGATAGTATGCCTCTGCAGATCATTGATCATTTTCTATGGTCAAGGTGTAGTTGATGTAAGTCACTAATTCCAGAATAGTTAAAATATCCCAAATATTTTCACTACATTTTCATGTGAGTATTCCGTTACATAAACTTCACATGAGATAGCATTCATCTTTGATCCAAACATTACAGTCTTCAACAGTGACATTTTGGTATATTTGGTGTTACCCGCCATGTTTCATTTAAGAATTGTTTAGAAATCTGCTACGCCCATGGAGATGCTCATTCTATATATGGATAGCACTGAATCTTGAATGCTGAAGCTGTTTTTTTTCACAATAGAGAGGTCATTAACAAAGTGCAGTGTAGGGTGCAAAGTGTAAAACATGGTGCAAACCTGTGCCCCACAAATACACCTCTTCCTGTATTCAGAAGCAATGTATTCATTAAAGAATAACATAATTAACCCTGTTTATACTGAATACACATATTTTGCTATTGACAGAAATTCGAACGTTAATATGAACAAGGTATTGTTTAATTTCATACAAAAACTTTTCAAAGTGATTTATCATTTCAAAATGATCTATTATTTTAATATAAATGAGAATATATACAGTTATTAATGATAGACTTTTGAACCCTACTGTATGTTTCTCTAAGATCCACTCTATACATATACACTTACCACTGTGAACAGCAATAACTGGCCTGTGGTGCTGAGTAAAGCTACTAATTCTTGGTGAAATGTCCTGAGGAGATGGACTGTGAAATGGTGATTTGTCCAATTCAGATTTCTTCACAGTGGGAGACATTCCTGCCAGTCAAGGAAAAAAATACATATTATAAGAGAGAGAGAACAGACAATAAATTGTTTAAGAACATGCTGTATTTTAATTTTACACAGTTTTAAACGGACACATTCTTCACTGATAATTTTCTATATATATATTATAGATATTATACATATATACTGTAGGTAGAGTAACTGCTAGTTGATCCAAAGGAAGGAGAAGACTTGATTTAAATCCTCTCATGTGTGCTACAGAAGGGGAAAATTCCTAAATTATGACAACTGGACGGGTTGCTGGATCAAATGCTTCTAAGAGCTTTTCAGTAACCCAGTATTTTGTCACTTGCTAAATACCATCCAACCCCTTCTTGTAATGTATTGGGCAGTAGGCCTGTAACATTAGTTGATAAGGAACCCCAGGAGACTGCTGGTAAGTACCTTTCGGGGGAACAAGGTCACCCCTGACGATACTGGTTTTCACTGCCCCCATTTTGATTAAACTCCCTTAGATAGGGTTAGATGTTTTATATGAATGGCCGCCGGCTACAGAGAGACACATGTCCAAACCATGTGTATGATTACAGACAATAAATGTGATCTTTGCAATCTTATGTAGAAGACAAGGCCCATGCCTTTCTTAATTAATTATCATTTTAATCATTTTGTCCAGTTTGCATGATGCACGTAAGATTTGGAGAAAGGTGGAAGCCAAAAAGAGCAGGGAGCTGGTAAAAAAAACCATTCACAGCGCTTCAGAGAACAAAATCAGTTCAATAGAACTATTTCTTTAAACTTACTGCTATTCTGACATATTCCACAAGGTGGCACATGAACATGAGTTAAGAAAAATTTGTCAGCAGAACATTTGTCAGCAGAACATTCAGCAGATTTTAACCTGTGCAATTCTGAAAATAAAACTTAAATATAAGGGGTAATTTAAAATGCCCCACACACTGTGCAAAGTGCAAAAAAGGATGCAACTGTCCATATTTTTTGCACTTTGCACACTGCATAAGGCATATAAAAATGGTTGCAGGCCTCTATAACATAGGCCAGGACTGCTGCATACACTGTGTTTTGGACAGCATGTGAGAGCATTGATATAGAATACTCTGCTATTAAGTTTGAATGTTTATCCATAAAGCACTGGGTTTCAGATCCAAGACATTTGACAACACTTGCATATACAAGCATAAAGTGAAACCCAACTTAATAGATGTTTTTGGGGCAGATAGGGTACAGTACAGCATGGTGCCTCCAAACATTAAAAAATTAAACATTTAAACCTGTCAAGGCCTCTTTCAGCTTAAGGCTGATTGTACACAAGGGCACTTGTTGCCTGTGGGAAATCGCACTATTAGTAGTCGACAGATCGCCCATAAATACCTTTGCATTCATGTAAGTGAGAATCTTCACCAGTAAAACATATGAACCCTAAGGTCAGGAGATTTTTGGCACACAAGTAGGGGTAGATTTTTCACGGGTCACGTGTCAAATATGCTCATGTCATGTGCCATCACCCCAATAATGCAAACCACTATGTTTTTTAAGGGGAAAATGGAAAACAACAAACCCAGAGGCAAAATTATGGTATACTGTCTATTTTTTGGGTCATTGCAGCCCTAGATCTCCCCAACTTGGCACCCTCCACGTACAGCACTGGCTGGTTTCATGCTGCATTGGGGCTCCCTATTCCACTGCAATTTGCTGTTAGACAGTTGTATAATGACAGCTATGTAGAAAATGCTGTGTATACTTTACTTTACTTTAAACAGTAATAAAGTGTGCAGATTTGTGAAAATAAAGTATTGTTAAGAATTTGGAGGTGGACGTTACAGTGTGTGGGGCAGATGAGAAAATTCCACTGCCCTCTAGGAGCAATGAAACAAGATTCAGATCTAACCACAGGCTGAACAAACACATTAACTGAGGAGAAAGAGGGAGGGGAGTTATAGAGGAGGGGGCTGGGGTGTCATAACCTTGCTGGGTCATCTCAGGACAGCGATCTATAATATACTAAGCAATTCACAGTCAGAGAGGGGAGGAAAGAAATTATTTGCTACTGGCATATTTCAAACTTCCTTCTTCCTTATTATATATAGTGTTAGTTATCTGCTAATGCAGAGCAGCCATCTCCTTGAGGTTTTGATGATCTTCAGATACATTTATGATAAAATATTTCAGTTTCTTAGCTCCTGCTTTAATGGACAGCCCCTAATGCTGATATATCTATATTCTTGCCCTATGATATTGCAAGTCGTTTTTTGCAATACAGGTATAGGATCTGTTATCCGGAAAGCTCCGAATTACAGAAAGGCTGCCTCCCATCGACTCCATTATAATCAAATTATGCAAATTTTTAAAAATGATTTCCTTTTTCTCTTTAATAATAAAACAGAACCTTGTACATGATCTAAACTAAGACACAATTGATTAATTAATTAAAGAAGCAAAACCAGTTTATTAGGTTTATTTAATGTTTACATGATTTTCTAGTACAGGTAGTTTAGGTATTACAGAAAGATTCATTAATCGGAAAACCCCAGGCCCTGAGCATTCTGGATAACAGGTCCCATAACTGCAAACTGCCCACACTACTCTATTTGCCCTACTTTGACAGCACTGTATTCCATGGTGATGCCACACTGCACACCCAATAGTAATGTGGTAGAGCAACTCCCTTGCAACTTATATTATAATAATATATATATTATTCATTTGTTTTCCAGCATTTGGTCACTCTGATACACATATATGTCAATCTACTTTAAAAGAAAAAGAGAATGGATAAATCCAGAGGAAGATGAGCCTGACAGGCCCTTAAAGAGAAGGTAGTATTAAGATGTTATTAACAAAAAACTGAAACCATTTTGACAGTATATGTGTGTTGCAGGTTTGTTAATGCTAGAGGGGAAATTTATGAGCAGGAACGCAGTGTGCAAAGTGCAAATATTGGGTGTAAACGCCCTTTGTCCATTGCCTTCCAACTTGGAAAAACTGTTGACAGTCTCTGCCCAAAGTTTTGGAGCACAGAGACCTGCAGCTATGGTGATGACTACAGTGCTGACTGATTTTGGTAAACTTGTACTAATGAGGGGCAGGTGGGGGAGAGACACATTGGCATTCTTCAGATGTACAAGCCAGCACGAGTGGCGCTAGACGCATGCCACAATGTTTTATCCGGTTCAAGGTGCAGAGCACAGCCATGCCTCTAAATGAAGTGCTTCGTGAATGAGCACTAAGGCATCCTTTCTCGTGCTCCTCCCCAGTAAATGACTCCTAATGAATTGCGTTGAACTACTGTGAAAACAAATCAAAACATAATGGTATCCATGTAGTTTTCTTAAAAGCAAGATGTACAGTACCCCATTCACCAAACTATGCACACCTATCAATTTTTTGCATGAATTTTTACTCTGCTCCTTTCTTTCGTCTTCATATCTGCATTCATTAGAGCAAGGGGCCAAATTCAAAAATATGAGAAAACAATATTTTATAGTTTATCACGTGAAAATGTACCATAAGGGCAAGATTAAATCTGAAGAGAAAAAAGCGTTTTCAATAATTTAATTTCAGAGTTTTTTCCCACTCATAGATTTGTGATAAACTAAAATCTGAAAATGAATTTGTCGATAAACTTTTCTCATTAAATTAAATCTTGCCCATTGTCTCATATTTCTTTCCTTCTCTTCCTTTTTTTCCAATTTTTCTTATTCCTTTTCTCTTTTTTTGTGATGCTCCTGCCTACACACTTCTCCTCTGGCCTTTATCCTGTTTTCTTTCCTTTACTTTTGCCAGCCATTACTCTTCTGCTCTTTTGAATAACTTCTCATTCTATTTTGTATTCTTTCCCTTTCCTTCTGCTCTTAACATCACCTCTCCTTTAGGTTTTTCTTTCTCCTCATATCTCTCAATTTCCTTCTAGTTCTACTTTTGCTTTCTCTTTTCACTTTCTGTCTCCGCTCTTTGATGCCTTGCTCATTTCATCTCTCAGGACATGGTTTTAAGATATTTATGATGCTGCAGTAGGAAGTTAGACAAAGATGTGCAGTATATGGGCTCTATTGCAAAGACATTTTATACAGAGCCAAATAAACATTTGCTTTCTAAACATAGATCAGTTGGTTTTCATGTACTGGGTCCAATTTGATCTGTTTATTAATAACATAGAGTAGGTCATTGAAAGCAATGTATCTGTCTACTAATGACACAAAACTATGCAGAAAAATTAAAAACATCCTGGATGTATCATGCTTGCAGGTCAGTCTTGACTAACTGGCAGTCTGAGCAAATGACAGTCATTGCAGACAAAAGTAAAGTTATGCACTTGAGATTCAAAACTATGCAAGCCATTTATACAATTAACAGTCTAAAGGTGGCCATACACGGATAGATCCGCTCGTTTGGCGATGTCGCCAAACGAGCGGATCTCCCTCCGATATGCCCACCTTGAGGTGGGCAATATCGGGCTGATCCGATCGTGGGCCCTAGGGCCCAACGATCGGATCCTAGCGTTCGCCAAACGGGCGGTCGGATCGCGGGACCACATCAACGAACAGATGCGGCCGCGATCCGACGGGATTTTTAACCCCATCCGATCGAGATCTGGCCAACTTTCGGCCAGATCTCGATCGGGGAAGCCCGTCGGGGGCCCCCATACACGGGCCAATAAGCTGCCGACTTGGTCTGTCGGCAGCTTTTATCGGCCCGTGTATGGCCACCTTAAGGCAGACAATTCCTTAATGTAAAATGACTTAGGAGCACATGTGTATAATAGACTTGACTGCAGCAAGAAATCCCAGTCAAAACAATGAGAAACAGCAAAATCTTTGAGGAGAGGATTAAAACGATCAAACAGAAAGTAGTCAGCTCAACAATACTTCAATTCTCAACATAGTGCAGGTTCCCCAATGGCCACTTTCCACTGGCATATACTGTACACAGAATTCGAAGATGGAACAGCAACACTCGTCCTTGTAATAATAAAACTAGGTCTATTGCATAATTTTATAGGGCCCAAAATTTTGCTGTAATGACATATAAAATTATGCAATAAAGGCAATTTTATTATTCCAAGGATAAGCAGTGCTGTTCCATCTTAGAATTCCAAGAATAAAACAATAACTGATACAAGAGGTAAAGAGGGTATAGCTCAAAAGAGCTTCAAACCGAAATGTGCAGATCTTTCCAGAGGACACAAAGGCATCAATTCATATAAGAGGAAAGGAGGATTCATCTTAAGGGCACACAAAGCGTATGACTCACTTCTCTCGCATGCATTTTTTATTACTGAGAAACTCTATGAAAAGACAGCACTTTTGATTTACTGAAATGATGACCAATAGCAATAGTTTCATGTATGAGCAGATACCTCACTTGCAACAATCTTCTATTTTACATGGTAGATGTCTGATACATGCTGAGAACCCTATGGTCTAAAGGGGATACACAACCAAACTGGGTTCATCTTTTTATTCCAATGTAAAAAAAAATAGTTTTATAGAATGTAGTATTCTTTATGTGCTTGCACAGCTCTTAAAAAGCAAGCAGTGCATTATGTTTGCAGGGGCTAAAGTGCAGCCATGAAAATGTGTATGTACTATATATATTTGGGGTATCTGCATGCCATATAGTTGCAACTATGTATGTTGGATATGAAACTGTCCAAAAAAAAAAACCATGACATTTATAATTTATAAGCTGTGATTTCTAAATGGGTGCAAAATACCTTGTTTTTTGCACATTTCCACTGTGCCTCTTTGCAGCACAGGTGCAGGTATTTATGATCCAGAATGGTAAAAGTGTTATAGAAAGGGTAATTCTTAAATTTTACTGGTTTACTGGTAAAACACCATCTATTAAAACATCATGCAGTGTAGTTTGGATCCATTGCTCTAATTATTCAAAGAGAGTCCAGTAAGGAATAAAACTAAAAAAAAAGTCAGTGATGAAGAATGCCTGGCCAAGTTTGGGTTGAAAAAAAGACATTAGAGGTGTTTCAGAGAGATGTGAACTCAAAATCTTTCTCTGTATCAGATATACCAGCAGATAGTTTCAAAAAAGGGTTGGATGCTAATTTAGTGATTAAAAAATATAAGGCTACCAATATTTTCCTCTTAGTACAATGTTAATGCAGAGAATGGTCCAGTTACATTTTTGAAGTCAAGAAAGAATGTTTACCTTCTGAAATGAAGAGGCTTCAGTTATTATGGGTTTTTTGTTTTGCTTTCCTCTGGTTAGAAATTAGGTAGGATTAACACTTACAAAAGGTGGGCCTGGTGGGTATATGTTTTTTCAACCTCAAGGTAACTATACAATGGCGTGAAACAAATAATGCAAAGTGATGCAAAAAATGTGCTGCAAAAAATCCTGTATTCTTTCACTGACAATTAATTATTAAGGTAGTAATCAGACAGAAAAGTGTGTTCTGTGGCCACTCACCACCTTCCACATCTTCTGTCCAATTTCGGTTGCTTCCAGTCGGTGATGAGGGTGATGTGTAGTATTCTCCCCCAGGGCTGGTATCAATGTCATCTTCCATAGAGCCAGATTTGTGCCGCTTACTCCTGTTCAGAAAAGAATGGCAATATTATGACATGTTGGCACTGATACACTTGCAATGCAGATAAATCACAAAACACTGAAATAAAACTAAGATTTTTTTTTGTATACAGGACATGAGACACAACAATTTACACCTTTAGGGTTGAAAAAAATACAACTGTCCATCAATCTCAGTTTTTGGTCTATATGCAGCTATAAACAAAAGAAGAGGGGTTGTAGGAAGTACAACTTATCAGTAGTTTGGTCCTTTAGCAGAGTTATTCTGCAGGAAAATGACCAAACTTCCATGTGGTTGTAGCACCATGTGTATATGTTTTGGTCTGCAAGTCTCTATCCTCCATCTCTCTATCGCAAGTGAAGGAGAAGTAAGCCTGTGGAACCAAGGCTGTGGTCCTGGCAATTTCCTGCAGCCTGACTTATTACATAAAACTTGCCTTATATGTACCTAGTTTTTCTTCCAGGGAACTATTCAAATCTTTGGAGGACCTGAGAAAAGTAGGAATTTAAGTGGCAAGAATATTATGCCATTTTGTAGTGAAATAAAAAAAATCAAATTTGGAACCTGGACAAACAACCCATAGGTGGTTTTAGGTAAATAGCACAAATAACAAATGTCCTTGATCTGTTTTCTATAATTTTGGGTACTAGTAGTCCATATTGCCCTCCCGTGCAATGGCACTATGTTGTAACTATCAAGAAAGTGCACAGTACCCAGCAGTGCTTTTTAACCAAAAAAACTTTATTTTGGAATTACTTCATATAAAGGCTGAATGTATGTAGTCATAGTTATTAAATAGTAATACATAATCAAGATAATTTTCTGAATGGCATTTTTGTTGCAGGCAGTATCTTGACACTTAGAACTCCAAATAGGCTACCTGTAGGTAAAGTTCTATTTTCCTTCCTCAAGCCAAATCAGTATTTAGAATTATGTCTTTTGTAGCCTTCACCATGAAACTAATTAACATACTGCAATAAAAATATGAAGTAGTGAAACACTTGTAGTACCACAAGAACCTTGAATGCATCACAGTTCTTATGAGGCTAAACCCAAGACAAATGTAATGAATAAGCTGACTCCCAGGTAGCTGAAGTTTAAATGCTCATAGAAGATTTATTTAGTGCTTGAGAAAGAGTTGGGTGAATACATAAACGTTTGCAGTATACAGTGATATGGGACTGTTTTTATGTAACATAATCCCTAGTCAAACTTCACTGGCCTTTGAACTCATGTTAATATACTATCTTCCCAGGACAACACTATCATTTGGGCAGTAATTGAAATTTTTAGTAAGATGATCCGATCCCCTTGTTCTACAGTACACAAACTGTAAATTGTTTTTACATACATTTTTCATTATCATCTTTTGCCACTTAAGATTGTCTCTGACAGAGGAATCAGTTTGTTTTTAAGTTTTGGAGAGCACTTTGCAATGCTTTGGGGATTAAACTCCAGTTTCCTACATTTTACAAACCAAGATGTCTCTTATGCCAGTGAAACTCTCATCAACATGTCTGGAAAAACCGTTCCTGGCTCAAAAGACTTTTCTTGACAAGACACAATTGTTTCCTACTATATTTTCTACAATATTGTATTGGTGACACATTCTTTTAAATTGGGTTCAACATTTATTAGTGCTTTTTCTTATTGCTAGAATCATCAACCCTGCCAACATCTGTCTGCAACCTCCAGCAGATATACACATCCAAAATGTCTTTTATGTATTTTTTGTTAAGATTGAAATCTCTGATGTTTATTATAGTTTCCACATAACCATATAAAATGTGTCAAGATATTTCCTTGTTAACAAGTTGGAACAGAATGAACAGAAATAACACAAGTTCAGCTGTCTATGCATTGGAAGATACACTTGTCTTTGCTTAATACAGTTAATCTTGTGGTGGCTCAAACTGGGTTGGTTGAACTTAAGGACCCTAGGTTATATGGCAGGCCCATCCAGACCAATTATCCACGTACCTTAAAATTGAACTTAAACCTTAAAAGTCTTAAGTGGTCCATGGCCAACATGATTTTCCAGCTTGTCTTGGAAGGTAGGCTACTGAGATTTTTAGAAGTGCTTGAATGAGCTGCCAAAATCTACCAATGTAAGACCAGCTAAACACACTATTGGGTAAACACACTCAAGGGGCCTTATAATAACAATTTAATGTAACATACCCACTAGATGATGTACTGGGGAGTGTCCTCCTCATCCCAGTGCCTGTGGGGTTTAAATCATATGCCAGGTGTCCCTGTAGCTCTCCCAGAGAGAAATTTGGGCCTGTGCCGGACACAACTGGGGCTAGAATGAGATAAAAAGGTAAAATTAGAAGTGCAGTGAAAAGTATCATGCAGATTAGATCCATTTGATCTCAGTGTTGTGCATCTGCAATGTAATTATTTTGGATATGACATGTAAAAGCATTAAAGAAGGCTCCACTGTTTTTTTAAATTATCTTTAAAGCATCAGTCAACTGAAGGAATGTAATTGACAGAAGTAGCAAAATACTGTAGCAGTATATGAGTAGTTAAAACATGAAGGGTGTTAGGGGATTTCTGAGAAAATGAACACCATAGATTATTCATTTTCCTCTGTAGGTGACTCAGAGCGGTGTATCAGTAATGCACATACTCCAATGGTATCGCTACGGAGCGCCGATCAAAGCAGTCACGGAGTCAGGCGTTTCAATATCAAATTATTGGCTTTATTAAGCGCATTAAAAGTACAGTGGAGGGGGATTACAACTAACGCGTTTCGTGTCAGCAAGCCTGACACTTCATCAGAGTCAGTATCAGTAATGCAAACAACTATCATTCAGTTTCAGGGCTTAACTGAAGACCCACAAGTCCTTAGAAATGTCAATTCACTTTTATTCAGGATAATACTTTTATTTTCTCTTCTTCTGGTATTTTTCCAGTGGGCTGCAGTAGGGCTTATAATTTTCAAATGCTTAAAAAGTATTTATAATCTAAGTAGAATCATTTTTTATAATAGTAGCAATTATAAGTAGAAAAAGCATAGCTTTAAAAGGCAACAACTTACATGTTTTAAAAAGTAAATCAAAAGGCTTGATACAAGGCAATTAATGTTTAGTGAATAGATCAGCTGGTTGGTTTTGGTAAAAGTATACATGAATTGATGATTGCGTGAAGAGCCTACTCTGTTATATTCTTTTTTTAACACTGGGCAAATCAAACCAAGATCAACCTGAGATCTGCTTTCATTTTTCTATCTGCAATAACCTAATAAATCTGACAAACTTCAATTAATTAATGTCCAGACAATGTTGGTTTTCTGAAATACATAATTCTGGAGTCATAGTATGTACTTTTTCTTTTAAAAGTGTTATATTCAATAGATCCAAACTGATCACTACTTCTTTACACTATTAATGCTACATGAGTCTTTTAAATTGCCACAACACTCTCATAAAACCACATCCCAGTCATCAAAAAGAAAAATGCACTGTTGCAGAAGCAATCAAAAAAAAATCCTTATGTCAAAGACAAACATGAAGGTTTTTCGACTGAAAGGGAATGTGCTTCAGTATGGAACAGGAGAAGAAGCTGGGGAGACATACATCCTTTCAAACACTTATTTAACTATAATTTCCCAAAACCAGTGCCTGAGTCAACCTGAAGGTTTGAGTGCAGCTTGACACTGAACCCTTGACAGAGCATCAACACTTCCTTGTGAAGTCCAAGATTAATGAAGATCAATGCAGCCAATTCAGAATGTCTCCGAACATTCTTTATGAGTGCGGCAAATCCAAGCAGAGCACTTGTCAGGAACCCACAAGACTTTTAAAGGAAAAAGCCACTGAATTCTAGACTCTATTATCTAAAAATTGAAAAATAAATGCTCAGTGGTCATTCACAAGGTAAGAAGACCTTAGGGGTAATTTATACAACCCAGGTATGCAAGTGCTGGAATGCTTGGGCATATTTTGCTTCACCAGTGGAGCTTACAATCTTAGGTCCCAATTTGATCTGGCCTTATCCTGCCAGCATGAACACGCACAGTGGGCTATAGAGGGCTTCTTTTCCTTAATTTTATAATCACATACTGTATATCACAGACCCCAAAAATAAGACATCATTAATACCAGACACTCAGACACTAGTCTGTCAGAGTTTTTGCCTATGAGGATCTTCCAGTAAAAGTAGAAGGAATTTACTATTCCCCCTTCAAAAATAATAGTCTCTCTTCTTCCTCAACTTGTTTCCCAAACAAAAAATGTATCAATTAAATGTTTCAGTTTAGAACAGTTAAAGAGTCAGCGACCCCCCCCGAGCTGTTTTAGAATGAATCACAAAATTCATTCTAAAAAAATAATAGTCTCTCTTCTTCCTCAACTTGTTTCCCAAACAAAAAATGTATCAATTAAATGTTTCAGTTTAGAACAGTTAAAGAGTCAGCGACCCCCCCCGAGCTGTTTTAGAATGAATCACAAAATACTAAATATTTGGAAAAAGTAAACTGGAAATAGTGTTTGAAGGTGAACAACCCCTTTTAAAGACTTCGTTTCTTGTAGTATATGTACCTCTTATAAAGCTTTTCTCACCTTGCCATTAAACTTTACTGTTGATCTACCACCTTCCTATGACGACACAATAATTGAAAAAATTACTAAAGCAAAACCTTTTTTCCTATTACTCATACCTTGTTGCTGTACAAACCTTCCTTCAACACATCTACCAAATTGTAACTAACAAAGGGGTCTAGATACAAGGTTAGGCAATTGCTTTGCAAATTGCTAGGTTCAGCCTTTAGTTCTCTTCTGAACACCACCTTGATGCAAGTACACTGCTGAATGAGTACATCTAGCTTTGGAACAATTTTAAAAAAATTCAGTCTTTCAGGATGACTGATCTGAACTTCTCCCATGGATGGAATTTGATCATAATACTTCTTCTGTTTCCCCTGGATAGTCATCATTCATTTGTGGGCAGCACTCTAAAGCTTCCTTGAGACCAAAGAGTTTTGTGAACAAGAAGTGCAAACCTTTCCTTTAAAGACTATCTACTAGAAACATCCACATCAGAGCTCCCTCTACCAAATGTAATGATTCTCTCCCTATCTTTGACATCATCAAGCATGCCATCTGAATTCAGCTTCCATCAGAAATGCACATCCTTTATGTTTTTGTGTATCTTTTGTTCAACCTGCAGTATCTAACAAGTTATCTTCTTTACCATTTGCTCTTGTTAGTGCATCCAAATGCATTAAAGTCAATGGCCATTTTTTGTCCAAATGCATTAAAGTCAATGGGTGTTTTTTTTTGTCACAGCGTTTTTTTTGTTGCAGCAACTTTTTTGCCACAGTTTCATGAAAAAATTCACAGAATGCGAAATGCGGAATTTTGCCGCGAATCCATGGCTGGGAAAAAATGTGCCCATCACTAACTGAAACCTTTGCATACATCACTATTGGGCTTT
The DNA here is from genome assembly GCF_017654675.1 of Xenopus laevis. NCBI lineage: Eukaryota > Metazoa > Chordata > Amphibia > Anura > Pipidae > Xenopus > Xenopus laevis. The sequence continues at coordinate 88,514,049 of NC_054372.1, forward strand.
GACCTGTTCCTTTCTATGAAGTTTATTCTTTGGTCCTGCTTTTCTGGTCCAGAATTCTAGTGCCCTGACACATGCTGATTTTATAACTAGCTTCTTTAATGTCTCTCTCACCTTTAAATCAACAGGGCTGGGTAAGGGAACAGACCTACTTCTCTTAGCCTGAATTTTTTTGTGCCCTGTTGACCTGCACTGAAAAATGTATCTTCTGCTTACACGCATATACAGTACAAAGAGCAGAGTAGAGGCATTTTGGGGCAGGTAATAAACAGAGCTGGGAAGAGGATAAACAGATCTATATGATAAACCAGTTACATACAACACATTGCTGCATGTTGGCATCAAAGCCAGCGCTCTGTGTACCCTCAGCCTAAGAACAAAAACCATTGTAATTTAACCTGTGCATTTAGCCCGATTGTATTTCAACTTGAATGGTTGCCTCTATGGCTACACAGCAGCTTATTCATATAAATTATAGTCATTTTTCTGAAGCAAATACACCAGGGAAACAGTACACTATGTTTTTATTAATTTAAAACACTTTCTTTTTTGATGTAACTGTTCCTTTAAGATTAACTTAAATGTCACAAGCGTGTAAAAGGCTATGGCTCTTTGGGTCTGTCATTACAAAACAACAAACATACTCACTTCTAGACACTTGAATTAATTCTGTGACGCTGAAAACTCCAGAAGTGACGAAGCTTTCCTGGAAATCTGTAATATCTGCAGAGAGAAACAAATGTCACAAGAATAAAAAAAATAAATATGAGATACCAGGGTTCCTGTACAATATTTCCCACACTCCCAGATGATGTTAATGTTATGTTGGCATATCATACTTTTAGTATTGGCATATTGAGCATAAGTTGTTACAGCCAACTTTGAACCCTTCTTTGCCAAAATATGCATTTCCCTTAAATTCATACAAAGACAGCACACCTCACAGCTCACCCAAATTTATAGGCTTAGTGTCCTCCATATCTGAGCCAATAGTCGTGCGAGGGCTGCTATTCTGTTCCGAGTCTGAAACACAGAGAAAGCAAATATGTGAAACAAAATGGTGTAATGAAAGTATGCTCAATGACATTTTGCAAAACATTTCTAATGTTGGATTCATGCTTCGCTCTTGGCTCAGCCACACCTTATGTGTCATATTTGAATGCACTGCCTGAGCTCTGCACTTCACTGCAGATTAAAACCCTTGAATGACAAGCAAATTAGGGTGTGGAAGAAGGTATATCTACATTGTCTCCTCACCTGCCACTCATGACTACAGCACTGCCGATTGCAGTTTGGGCATTCACAGCAGGACACAGTGTTTTTTTGCACTGTGCGCCCTGCCCAGACATAGTAAATCTCAAAAATGTTGTCAAACGTTTACTCTCATACGTTCCAAGCATTCTTAAAGGGGTGCACAGAAAGAAATTGTCAGCTCTCAGTCTAACTCACGCTGTGGCGTTGACCAGCTGCCGTAGACACCATTGTCCCAGCACTTGGTCTAACCCACATTCTGGAGTTGACCAGCTGCCAAAAACGATAAAAAGCCAATATATGTACACAAAGAGAAAATTTGCCAGCGCACACTTCGCCTTTAAAAAATAATTACAAACAATGAGGTGTTAGTACCACACTTTGGCCAAAATATGTAATCTCACGTGCCACGTCAAGGCCCCTCATTGTACATGAGCCCTACAATGTTTGTGAGCATTATAAGTTTGTAGTGAATTTAAAATCAAGTCCCCCAGCAACCACTGTGACGCGCTGGGAGATTGTCTCAGTCCCTTACCTCCCGGCACATCTTTCCCCGCCTGTTGGTGCGCAGTTGCGCACTTCTGATTATGTCATGCGTCCCGTCAGACGAAAATGACATATTTTTGCCATCGCTTGACGCCCAGCGTCATGACTTCGTTTTTTGGCGTGGGATTTTAAATTTTGGCGACAAATCCTCTTTAAAAATTCCTGTCTTCAATGTAACAGTGCTCAAGCTGGCTTCTGTTTACAGACCCTGCTGAAGCGTGTTTTTGTTACTCTGGTTTTTGACTCCTGCCTGGTTTTTGTCTTTGAATCCTGCTGCCTGCCTTGACCCGTTTGCCTGTTTGACTATGTTTTTGCCTAATCAATGGTACCTCATTTCGGACTTGTCTCTAGCAAAACGCACTTATCTCCCTTTGGTTCCGCAGCAGAAAGCCCGGAGCCCCAAAAGGGCATTGGTGAACACCGGAATCCACAGGGATACCCCTTGTGCGCCTGAGTGTACCCACTGTCTCCTAAAGGTTCCTGTTTGATGAGTATGTTACACAGTGTGACTGAGTAGTAAAACCATTGTGCTTTTACCCTTAGCTCAGGAGCTCTAGTGGGAAAAGTGGGAGCTTTTAAGCCCCAGCCAACAAGCATACACCTGTGAATAAAAATCAAGTCCCCCAGTAAACATGTGACTGAGTAATAAGACCATGGTGCACTTCCCCTTAACTCAGGGGCTATAGAGAAAGAGCAAAGATCTTTTTAGCCCCAGCCAATTAACATACATCTATAAGTGATTCCCTGTTTTAAAAGGCGTGGTTCAGCTTTCGGTTAACTTTTAGTATGTTATAGAAGGCTAATTCTAAGCAACTTTTTAACTGGTCTTCAACTGGTCTTCGTGTTTTCTTTTTTTAAAGTTTTTGAATTATTTGTTTGTTTGTTTTTCTTTTTTTTCCCTTCTTCTGGCTCTTTCCAGCTTTAAAATAGGGCCAATGAACCCATCTAAATAAATGGTCAGTAAGGCTACAAATGTATTGTTATTGCTAAATGGTATTACTCATCTTTTATTTAGGCCATCTCTTATTCATATTCCAGTCTCTTATTCAAATCAATGTATAGTTGCTTGGGTAATCTGTACCCTAGCAACCAGATTGCTGAAATTGCAGACTGGAGAGCTGCTGAATAAGCTAAATAACTAATAAAACACAAATAATAAAACAAATGTAAATTGTCTCAGAATATCACTCTCTACATCATACTAAAAGTTAATTTAAAGGTGAACAACCCCTTTAAGCCAACGTATTATCTTTCATAAATAGGTCTTCCTATTGATTAAAGAAACAGTTTTGTTGCTTTCAATACTACCTCTAAACTGTTTCACTCCAATCAGGACACTAACGTAATGTATTTTGTATGTTTTTAGCATATGTTTGGGGTTTACATTCAACTATGTCAAAATATGTCCTGGGAGATGAAATGGCTTCTAATTAAACCAGTAAAAGCTCAGGTAGCTGCGCTAATCAATTAAATTTATTAGACTGACCTCGGTTGGCACTGGCAGGGTCAGATCTGGCACCCCTTGAGCCGGATCTGCTGTGTGCAGTGCATGGTCTTTTAGCCTGCTGTTCCCCAGTTGGTGCCACATTACAACTCCCAGCATTCCATCTGTGACAGCCAAGGTCTTGGTAGGTTCATGGTAATCATCCTGACCTTGCCAGTGTCAACTGAGTTCAGTCTAATAAACTAACTATTCTGATTACCTGAGCAATCACACTGAGCCTGACTGGGATATCCTTCCACATGTGACTCCTCCTCACAAAAGGTAATCAGGACACACGCTTATTGATTAGCACATCTACCTGAGATTTTATTTTTTGATACGTGGACAAGTGGGTCCACAAATACACAGTTTCCAGAGGAAATTGGAGTGCAGGGTTTCATTTTACCTATTCTACTTTAATTAAACCAAACCTAGTCTTCTTTTTTAATATACTTAACAAATACAAAAAAAGTTTTAACTAGTTCACTAGTTATGTTATAGAACGTAACAACCTTTTCATTTGGCCTTCATTGCTTTTTTTCTAAATTTAATTTCTGCTTTATTCCACCTTTCAAATAAGGGTTACTGACCTAGGCAGCCTCTCTGAGCATTCAGTACAGTAGACCATTGTCTTCTTTTAAATCATCTCCAAATGCTTGGTATCAGCAGTTCTGCTTTATTATGGTTGGTACCCTATCTCTCCATGTGCACCTTCAGTGTAACAGTTTCTGATAATACCTCTCCACTTGTTGATCTCTCTGTTGGGGTGACCCAAGGGTCTGTCCTAGTGCCTCTTCTCTTCTCTCTTTACATTCTCTCTGTTGGTGACACACAAAATCCTTTGGGTTCTCCTATCACCTTTTTGCAGATGACACACAGATCTTCCTTTCCTGCCCTGATCTAAACCCTGATGTTCAGGCAAAACTCACGCAATGCCTTACTGCCGCTGCTCACCACATTAAGTTTAACATGTCCAAGACTAACCTGCTTATCTTCCCACCAAAATCTTCTCCCCTCCCTCTGTTTAACATTACAGTTGAAAATGTCCAATGCAGGTGTCTGGGTGTCACTTTAGCCCCATCCCTCACATTCTCAGCCCATATCACATCCCTCAAAAGAAACATTGCACACTTATACTCCACCCCCTTTTTGTTTCTGTTTTCTGTCCTCTTCTTCCTAATATATTGTAAACTCTTGGGTCAGGGGCTTCATCCAAACTGTGTATTAAAAGCAATTAGCTTATTAATTATTTGTGATTTATCTATTGTTACTGTATAACTTAATTATTTAGTTTTAATTAAAGCACTGTGCACAATTGTGGTGCTATATAAATAAATATCTATATAAAATAATATTTGTCTGTGAGACTATTTATTGTTACTTTTATTAGCTATCTTTCTGTTCAGGCCCAATCATATACATATTTCAGTATCTCCCAAGCCATTACCTGGTTGCTAGTTATATAATTCTTAAACCAAAAAAAAATGAAGACCAATTGCAAATTTCCAGATTATCACTTTCTACAACATACTAAAAGATAATATAAAGATCAATGACTGGGACAGTATGCTTTCACATGACAATCTGTCCATCCAAAATGTGATATTTTAAATATATAAATATAACAGAACCACTGTTGTGCATTCCTGTTCTGTATATGTTTTGAGCATAAGCATGTATTACTTATATTGTAATTATAAATCACTGTCTAGCAGCACTGTACAGAGTATTAGGCTAAAATACTTTTATTTTAAAGGGGTTGTTCACCTTTCAAACACTTTTTTCAGTTCAGTTGTTCTCAAATAGTTTTTTCCATTGCTTTACATGTTGCATTTTTCCAAAATTAAATTTTAATATTCCTGGCTGGTGTTTCAGTCTGGTTTCAGGGTAGGACTCCACGAGCAAGCTGCGTCAGTCGTGTCATATCGGATCAACGCTGCAAAATCATGCGACAATTCTATACCTTATTTTTGTTGCATGTGGTTTTGTCGCAGCGTGGCGGAATGAGCCGAAATGCTCGTGGAGTCCTACCCTCAGTCTGAGGTGCAGATTCTGAACTGTTACTATTTGCTACATTTAGTTGATACATTTCTCAGCTGCATCTGTGGAATATTAGCAACAGCTGCCTTTAATGAAACTCAGGGATTCTGCTCAGCACGGCTAAGAAATGTATCAGTTTAGAGTCAGTGGCTCCCGCTCACAGAGCTGGACAGAGAGGTGGAAGTAGGGGGCAATGACAGGAGCCAGCATAGGGGCACCCAGTTTGTAAATCTGGGCCTGTGGCAGTTAGCTGAGATTTATTTGAATTAACATGTCTATCTCTACCATACAAAAAATATAAAATATAAATAATATAAAAATAACTCCTTACATGATAAAATTCTTAAAGGCACTTATTACTTACTTATTGCTGCTAATTATATAACACATATAACAGTGTAGCTGCCTTTTCAGCTTTACTTTTTTTTACACAAAAACTATATTCAGTACTATCTTTTTAAATACATACTGAGTCTATGAAAATAGTCCACAATTTTTATGGTTAAAGTGCTCCAAGTGTGTTTCGTATCAATGCAATTAGGAATTTAATCTGTAAACTTGACATGGGCAGGGTTGTGAACGATTAATCACTTCAAAGGACAGGGTAATATGCACAAACTAAATAAAGTACAATATCCTGCCTTTGAACCAAAGTATCTCCTAAAGCTAGCAATGCACCGAATCCAGGATTCGGCCAAGATTCTGTCTTTTTCTGCAGGATTCGGATTCAGCTTAATCCAAGTGCCTGGCCGAACTGAATACGAATCCTAAAAATAATTTAAATTTTTGTCACACAAACAAGGAAGTTAATATGTTTAAACTGCACATGTCGCTTGCAGTTATTTTTATCCCTTCCTTGCCCTGATTTGCATAAGCAAATTAGGGTTCGGATTCGGTTCAGTATTTGGGACAGATCTTTCAAAAAGCATTCGGGATTCAACCAAATCCTAAAATAGTTGGTGCATCCCTACCTAAAATCCTTTTAGTCTGTCAGTTACACTATTCTCCCTACTGGTGTTTGCAATCTGTCCTTTTAACAGTTGCTTATTATCCCTTTACTTGCTTCCCTAAGCTGCATCACTCCAACCTCTTTACTCTAAGTACATCAACATCTAGTTTCCTACCCTTTTTTGTAATCTGTCTGTTTCTATTATCATTTTGTCACTGTTTAATCTCTTGCTTTTCCACATCTAACCAATCTTTTTATTCTCACTGTCTCTATGATTTTACCTATTTTCCTTACAAATAAAATACCGGGAAACTGCCAGCTATAATTTTTGCCTTAGCTTTTTGTGCTGACATGCTCCTTCTGTCTCTACTTTGTGTGTCCCTGCCCTGGTTTTCTACCGTTGCCTCCTTTGTGCATCTGTCTATTAATATCCCCTTCCTCCATTCCTGCAGACGCTGAGCTCAGCAATTCACACTCACGATTATAGAGAATTTCACATCTGTCCTCTCTGCAGAGGATCAGTACATCTCCCACAATGCAGACCCCAGCTCCCCTCTCCCAACATCCCCAATGTGTACAATATACCTCTCCCACAGACATTAAAGTGATACTGACACTAAAAAACTAGTTTTTTTAAATATGAATGTACATTAAAAGTTACCTATAGTTCATGTTGATTGTTTTTTGCTGAGATGTTTGTTTTTGTAAGTAATTGTTAGTTGAAGTTTCTAAACCTGACTATTTTGTAAACCTGACTGTCCCATCTCAGCCTGTCAAAAGTTTCTAATGCTAACAGACTCCTGCTGCACAAATATAACAGCCCCCTCATACAGGAACATGGGGCATCAGACAGGTAATGTAAAAGCATTGTGCAAATACTTTATGGCAAAGTCTTCACTGTCTGTATCCAGCTGTAACTAGAACTCTAGATGGAATAACATTCTACAAACCGATGGCTAGTAATTGTGCTAAGAAATAGAAAATACCAAGTGCTGTCCTGGCAAACAATGAGTTTGTGTCACTAATAGAATGGCAATGCTATATTTGTGCAACAGTTACTACTTTATATATATATATATATATATATATATATATATATATATATATATATATATATATATATATATATATATATATATATATATATATATATATATATATATATATATATAGAAAAGCTGTTGTTAAATTTGTGTGGAAACCAAGATGTGGGTAATTTGTGTAATATGTTTTCTTCTTTGCCCCCCCCCCACTGGAAAAATTTCTGTGGATGCTCATAAACTCTGGTAAAGACTTAACCAGTTTGTAGTTCAGATATGATCAGCATTTACACTGGCTGTGCATAAAAACCTATTTGAGGAAATTTTAGGAGCAACATTTAGGAGCTGATGTTTAAAAATACAGAGTGACCTATAAAAAGTGCTTCATTTGTAGGGCCGAATAATATTTCTGAATATCAATTTTTATATTTTATACATATTTAATATACTGCATGTTAGAATCTGACAATCACAAAATACCATAATAGTGTCTAATCAGCAATTTATAATTCTTTTTAAATGATTCCTCCTTCACTCCCGACTTCTTTCCAAACTATGCAGAGCGGCACCCATTTCGTGTTTTCACATTATAAAAGTGTGCATGGCATAGGGACGGGGAGTGCCCTGCAGAAGCCAGAGGCTTCTTACTCACTGCCTGCTGACAAAATTAATCTTTTATTTGCCAGTAGGTATTTACGTGCACTGCAGTTACAGTTTCACAGGAAGAAAATATGTAAGTCTGGGATTCCAATTTGGAATGGACAGAACGTTTTTCAACCCAAAGTTATAATAAACAATACAATCTTTAAGGGTTGGAGTCTGCTGAACAAGTAAGTTGAATTTGGCATGCTTTTTCTTCACTCTCTGCTCTGTGCTTTTCATTAACTCTCTGAATCCTTATAGCTTCACTTCCTCTTATACTTTCAGTTTCTACCACTCCAAACTTCTGTTCAATGTACTATCAGCTCTACTGCTGCATTGCTCTCTTTCTAGCTTTCTAAATCTATATAATTTCGACAACTCTATTTCAATTTTACATTGCTGTTCTGTAAAGTTTTTTTTGCTTGAAAATTTAATAAAAAGACATGAAAAGAAAGAAAGAACAACTCCCTAGGTTGGCGTGACTCTGGGCTATTTGTTTGATTCCTTTATTGTTCATTAAATACCTAAATCAAGTAGATTTCACCTAAAGAATATTTAATCACACAAAAAACCAATATATTTATTTGAAAATTCACACACCCCGTGTCATAGACTATCAACGCTGCAATACATAATGGATGCTGCTGCCAGGCTCATACACCTTACTAACCAACCATATCTACCACACCACTCAGTCAATCCCTTAACTAGCTTCCGTTACCCAGTATGAATGTAGATTTGTTTTTCATTAAAAAATTCTTATATTTTTGGTAGAAAATATAAAAAAAACAATTGCTAAAAGGTGAATCACAACTTTAAAGTTAAAACTTTATTTTATGATAGTTCCCCTTTATGTTCTATAGTTTCAGGGCATTTCAATCTGCACAGGTGTGATAAAGCATCTGGAATGCTAAGCAGGGGAGGAGAGGAATCAAACTGATCAGATGCAAAGGATCTTAAAATAGTAACTGAACCAAGGCTTGTAAGAAATACTGTTTATAATATTTTTGTGGTCTGTATACATTGTGACTTTGTTTGACAGAGCACTGTAACAGATGGGGATATTTTATTTGATGGTGAGTAACCTTCTCTTGTCAATATCACAGTTTTATTCTAAGAAAGTTATTGGATAATCAACTAGGCAATAGGGGACCCTGTAATTCAAGAACTTGAGAAAAGTATGCTCTGCCACCAGTTTTGGAAATATCAATCTCAATAGTAAAAGGTCAAGACTTCAGTACAAGCAAACTTCTATTTTAGTTTATCATAAACAGGGTGTCACCTGCTGTTTTCCCTTCTTAATTCATCCAGATTATCCAAAAGATTAACTATAAGAGACTTGTTAATATTATAAACCAGGGGTTTATAATACATCATAAGTGGTATAATACATCATAAGTGGTGCGTCCTAACTGTACCCACAGTAATAGAGGGATCCCTATACAGGTATAGAACCTGTTATTGAGAAGACTCTGAAGTACAGGAAGGCCATCTCCCATAGACTCCATTTTAATCAATAAGTTTTTAAAAATTATTTTTTTCTATGTAATAATAAAACAGTAGATTATACTTGATCTCAACTTAGATATAATCCTTTTTGGAGGTAAAACCATTCTACTGGATTTAATTAATGTTTAAATGATTTTTAGGAGACGTACGGTATGCAGAGCTAAATTATGGAAAGATTTCATATCCGGAAAACCCCAGTTCCAAAGTATTCTAAATAACAGGTCCCATACCTGTACTATAAACTGTATGGGAAACAAACTGCAGACCAGTAACTTCCAGATAATGTTTATCTGTTCTGTACAGTTCCATAAAATAGCTTTGCATCTTAGAGCACAACAAGCATGTACTGTGCTTTTGGCAGAAGAAAAGGAAGATGGGCAGGCATTGGACATAGCTTTTCAGAAACAAATTATTAATAAAATATAACGATATCAAGAACAATCTTAGCACTGCTTTCAAATAAGGGTTAAGTTTAAAAGCTGTTATATAGCATGCTGCAGTCCCAACTATCCTAACCCACCTCCCACAGAGTTCTTTGCCAGGACTGATCGATACCTATCGATTGACTTCTGTCTGTACTGCCAATCAGAGGTTGATTAGAATTTAAAGTTGATGGTACAATCTCCCCTCATTTCACCTTGTACTCCACAAAAGAATTAAGTGTGCTGCACGAATAAAAACATGCTGATGCTAAAAAAAAAATCTACATTTTATGAAGAAAAACATGTAGCTTTTACAGGCCCTGAATATGTATACCAATAAGAGGGGAACAACAGTTTTTTTACAGGTACAAACATTACTCTTGAATCCACTAAGGAGCCAATTCTTTAAAATATTGAAACCATATTGTATAAACAGATAGTTTAATTACATATAGATCTATACGCGTACATCATTTTTAATTCTGTCCCTGCCAGCAGTTTAGCCAGGTTTAGGGTAGCTGTGTTTTTCCCATTATGTAAACTTGCAGCATGAAACATATATGCTATGTCATTGGCTGGCTGTTACTTACAGGGGGGGATATTAGTATTTAAGATTTTGAAAATGGGAAATGTATAATGTGTACAGAAACCAAGAGTACATGATGTAGTGAGAATATAGTGATATAACCGTACAGTTTTTTCAGTGCTGACATTTTGGAACATATTAAGTGTAATTAATTCAGTGAAGCACAGGAACTAGCTCAGTTAGTACTTAGCTTCAATGCCTCCTGGTGATTTTTTGGCCTTTAGAGAAAAATGGTTATAACTTTTTAAAAATTAAATGATTACTGAAAATAATCATGAACAAGGCCTGATGGGATACACCCTTGGGTACTCAGAGACCTTAGTTTAGTTCTAGCCAGACATCTTTTTCTGATTTTCCCAGGCTCACTTTCGTCTGGTATGGCAGCATTGGATTGGTGGAAAGCCGATGTAATTCCAATATTTAAAAAGGGATTACAAGCAAACATACTTCTAGTTAGTTAAATATAGCAATTAGCTCATTACGTCACAAAACAAATTATTTCAGCCTGGCTCTTACAGTGCAATCAGAACAGTCTGTAAATCAAATTTTTTACTAAAGGCTAATTTGCATAAACTTGTATTTTTCCACTTCCATTTTTAACTACTTAAAAGTGTCTGCCAGTATAACTGCTTCAAGATGAGAATTCCACTTTACAGCTATCATTGTAAAAATACTTCATGCATGTTATGATGGAAATGTTTTTTTCTAATTTCAAAAAATTCCCACTATGTAAATCTGGCCCTGGAGGTGAGCAGTGGACTGTGTGAGCCAAGTGGGTCAGGTATGGCGGAGCAGATTGGGGTCGGGTGCGAGGGTGGGGGGGAGCAGGTCGCCTGGTATATGGGCGCACATTTTATAAATCAGGCCCTGGATGAACCGTATCCTAACCAGATTAATAACAACATAATCAAGGATCTGTAAAGTGGAGTTAATGATAGTAAAAACAAAATGGTGATCCCTTAGTAGTTTATAAGGGAACAATTGAATAGAATGGATTTGTCTGTGTGTCCAATTAAGCTTTCCTAAGTTTCTCTGTGAGCAGTGGGGTCTTTCTGCATCTCATACCATAGAACCCCCTTTCAGTAAGTTGGTGATGGATGGTGGTTGAAACTGGAATACCTTGTGTCTGAAAGTCAGCATGAATATGTCTGGCAGTTATTGAAGGTTTTGCAATTTTTGATAATTTTTTATTGCGTCATCAAGGGCACTTGGCTTCCGTGTCATTAGACTCTGAATTGCCAGTGTCATTAAAGTTTCTGAAGATGGTCTTGTAGCCTTGAGATTGCAAATCAATATTTTCTTTGTTACTAGTGCCTAGAAATCATAATTGAACTAGAAGTGCTTTTTAAGAAAGGGTTTATGTTTCCCCTAGCAGAAAATTAATTTACAGCTGAAAGCAGGCTGCTATTTTATGTAAAAGGTAAAAGAAAAAAGCTGCTCTGACTGGCTTCATAAAGTTTGAACCCAGTGATTCTCTAACTTTGCGTATGGACTACAGAGGCACTGCTTCACTTTTGTCTATTGTATGTCCCGCTTGTTCAGTTCCTGTCTGTTACTGTTTACTCACCATGTTACTACTGTGTTCCTGTCCTGTTTCTAGTTCCTGGTCCCCAGCACATTGCCCTACTTTATCTACCGTAAATTATTATTTTGCTTTTCCTTGCATTAACCAGCACAAAGACTAAAACAACTCTCAGTTTCCAACTTTCTTGATTCTTTGAAGCAATTGTGGAAGGAGAAGAAAATAAAAAATGTATTCAAATCCATAGATAAAACCACAGATAAGCTCCTCCTTATCTAAAACATAACACAGAGTGTGGGAAGGGAGGGTTAGTTTTTACACTGCTCATTATCTCTGCTTAGGATTGTCAACTTTTCTAGAAAAATAATACTAGCCATATATATATATATATATATATATATATACAGTATATATATATATATATATATATATATATATATATATATATATATATATATATATACACCAATTATTCTCAGACCAGCACTCCCAATTTTAAGAATCAATCATTTTATTTTACATCGTTTCAATGCCCGACGTTTCGGTCCCTGTTGGGACCTTTTTCAAGGATGATATATATGTGTGTGTGTGTAATCTGTCTTCCCTATTGACAGCATTGGCATAAGCTAAGACTGCTCTTTTTGTCCAAAGATATATATAGGCATACACTGCCCTCTAAGGCAACAGCAACTAATTCTGTAAACAGCTGCTGCTTTATTGTCTTTCATATTTAAATGAAAACTCTAAATCCATAGTTAAGTGTGAAAAATAAAAAAGGCTTAAGGGAGCAGAGAAGGTGTAATTAATTGACATGTAAAAAGGGAGTAGAGAAAATGCAACTAATTGAAAGGTGGAATAATTACTACCCCTAATAATTTTTTTTGTTCTTTTATTTTTAACTGATAGGCAAGATACCCGAGGGTCACCCCACTAAATCAGTGGCCCTAGGTATGGGTAGGTGACTGCATAGTAAATACGGCCCTGGTAGGAAAATACTATTAGTTGTTCATATATTACCTATGGTGCCTGGATAAAAAGACCATGATATTGGCTATAGACTCTGCATTTAAGGTCAGTCAGTATTCTTTTTGTTTCTTTACATTGAAATGTGAAGCATAGATCGAAGATCCAACCATGACACTTAGGGGCAGATTTACTAAGCCTCGGGTGAATATTCAAATTTCAAAAAGTTCGAATTTCGAAGTAAATTTTTAGATACTTCGACCATCGAATAGGCTACTTCGACCATCAAATTCAACTTCGACTTCGATTGGAATGGTACGAATATTCGACCATTCGATAGTCAAAGTAATGTCTCTTTAAAAATCCTTTGAATTCAATACTTCGACAAGTTAAACCTACCGAATTGCATTATAAGCTATGGGGACCTTCTACAAGCATTTTCTAAGTTTTTAGCATCAAATAAAAATCCTTCGATAAAAATCGGTCGGTCGATTTTTATTCGATCGATCAAATGCTTATTTTAGCGCTAAATCCTTCGAATTCGATATTCAAATTCGAAGGATTTCAATTCGATGGTCGAATTCGAGGGTTCGAAATTCGACCCTTGATAAATACCCCCCTTAATAAAGTAAAAGATATTGTGCCTTCTAGAAATTTTGGAAATGCTAAATAAGTGAACATTAGAAATAAATGATTGGTGCTACTGGCCCTTTAATAGGCATCTCTGCAGCCTTACAAAAAAGAGTGATAGAAATGTCCTTTCTTCAAATTGATATTACTTTTGAAAAGTAGGATTATTCTTCCTAGTCTTCTATATATGATTCACTGACTCATTCAGATGGTTATCTTCACAGAAGCTACTGGAAATGAGACTCAAGCAGCAAGGCAAATACATGAAGCACAGAGTGGGAAATGAGAGAACCCATAATTCACACACACACACACACACACATTTACATACATAAACACATACACAAAGAATTGGTTGTGAAGAACGAGCAAAGAAAAACATCCATTTTAACAGGCAGATACTCTCTTGGATGGGACATAATGTTCCAGACCGATTTTCGCATGTGTTCAACCATTATAAAAATGAAAGGGCCACCATGATATAAGTACTGAAAAACAAATCAGGAAAAAATAACATAAACAATAAACATAACTCCTGAGTGTCTTAAGTATATGGTTTGGGCATTTGTTTATAGCTGATGGATAGTGTGAACAGCACCATTAACAAAACAGCAATTCAAAAGTGGCAAAGTTATGGTACCCAATAAGACAATTTAGTTTTTGTGTGTCAAATGAAGCTGAATAAGGTTGTGCGGCTGTCAGAACCCAGAATATAATTTTGCAGCTGTAAGGTGTACTTAATCAGTATTTTCCATGATCTCAAGTCAAGCCATATTGTTGACTTCAATTTATTCAGGACTGTATTTATATCAAAGCGCTGTTATGAATGTAGTTCAGTTGCTCTAAAATCCCCAGTTGGCACCAGCTTCATGAATTTTTGTAGGGCTGTTTTTCATTAAAAAAAATGCCAGCCAGTCTAAGAAATGCAGGTAATTTAGTGAGAAAAGACTACAGCATGAGAGACAAATACAAGGGGTTATAACAAAAACATGAGACCACACAAGCACATAAGTCACTTATATTTTTAAAAATATGCACAAGGTAGTTATATTACTTGCATAAAGGAACAAACCAATTAGTGGAAAAAGTTAAGTGGTGAGTATTTCTAAGGTTGTTAACTTAATCAGTACAAGTATTTCTTAGGCAAGGATACTTAACCTATGGGTCAGAACATAAAAAGGGCTCCCAGTAACGTGAAAGTGAATTGCGAAGCAGATTCCCAAATTAATTTGGGTCCCCTGAGAAAAAGGTCAAAAAAGATTCACGTGTTTTTCAAACGCATGATGAAGGCTAAAAACAGGCAAATATTGCATTTGGACAATTTTTTTTTGACGCAGCTAAGCATGTTTTTTACCGTTCCAAACGCAACACTGAACGTGTGTCAATCGCAAGAAAATGCAGGCACTCAAACACAAACGGAGGAAATCGCAACTCAGAACACTCATGAGGACAGCCTGGCAGAATATAATGGAATGAAATAATGAATACTTTTTTCCGTGCTCAAACCTACGTTTTAACGCGCATCAAGTGCATAAAAAAATGCAGGAAAAAACGCACATGTGTAAGAGCCCTAAATAATATACATTATTTATTCCTACACCTCAGTTAATCTAAGATAATATTACAATATTAATATTTAATATTAAATAACAGAGCAGTTACAAATAAATGCAAAACTGGATGAAAATGTAATAATGTTTGTCTACTCACACTCACCTCTCTCTCGAATGAAATAGGCCAGGTAAAGGTCTAGTTCTTTAACAGAAACACTGATGTGATGAGGCTGCACACAAAGCTGGGGATTAGAGCAGTGGCTGGCTTTCACCAGTCTCTCCCCATCCGTGCTCTCCAGTGGAATACCCTTGAATAGAATGACCATCACAAGGTCTAGCCTCCACACTTTGTCTGCTTGTCGCAAGCAGTCAATTCGCCGTATCTTGCCTTTCTGATCAGGGTTGGAAAGGACACAGCTTGCAGCCTTTTTGCCTGTAATAGACAACACAAAGTCTTCACGGAACTCTGGCCTGATGTCCTTGCGAAGCTTTGCTAACAAACGGGATGCCCATTTCTGCTTAACTTCTGCCTTCTCATTTAGTAGCTCATCCTTTACCCCTCGCTCTTCCTCTTTTGTCATCTTCTTCTCATGCTTTTTGTAGTATTTCCGTTTACGTGCTTGAAGGTTGAACCAGGTGTAGGAAAAGGCTCGTACATGAGGAAGAAGAGCCTCAATAAAAGGATGAAACTCGTCCTGCATGGGACAGAAATGTTATTATTTTGAGACTGCTTTACTCCTTTTGATATGTTCTACTAGTCAATTATATATTTTTTACATTTATAATCTACACAATGAAAAAATAATATGGTTAAAAAAAATGGACCATACTGTATAAGTATGGAGTCCACTATTAGGAGTCCAACATCAGAGGGAAAATAACTTTTCTAGTCTTAGGCACCCCTACTCCAGGTGCATTAAACTTAGAAGCAAAGTTAAGAGAAAACTAAAACAATGCAGAACTAGCTGCAAGTGTTTTTTCTATTTCCGCAATATGTTTCAAGCAAAGTGCTTTTTGTCAAGTGTGATACACTTAGGGGCACATTTACTAAGCTCGAGTGAAGGATTCGAGGTAAAGAAAACTTCGAATTTCGAAGTATTTTTTTGGGTACTTCGACCATCGAATAGGCTACTACGACCTTCGACTTCGATTCGAACGATTTGAACTAAAAGTCGTTTGACTATTCGACCATTCAATAGTCGAAGTACTGTCTCTTTAAAAAAAACTTTGACTACATACTTCGGTAGTTTAAACCTACGGAGGTACAATGTTAGCCTATGGGGACCTTCCCCATTACTTTTCTAAGGTTTTATTGATGGAAGGAAAATCATCGTTCGATCATACGATTTTTCCTTTGATTGTTCAATCGTAGGATTTGCGGTAAATCCTATGAATTCGATATTCGAATTCATAGGATTTTTACCTCGAGGGTTGAATTTGATGGTTTATTAACCCTCGATATTCGACCCTTAGTAAATGTGCCCCTAAGTGCACAATCAAGAATTTCAGGCAACACACAGGAAGTGAAGTAACAACATCCCCACCCCCTAGGTAGGGTCTTATGGTGAGTCCCAGGATTCTCAAATTGGTGTAGCAAACAATATGCAAGTCTATGGGGCAGATTTACTAAGCTCGAGTGAAGAATTTGAATGAAAAAAAATTTTTTTTTTGGGTACTTCGACCATCAAATTCGTCAAATTCGATAGAATCGAATGATTATAATGATTCAAAGTAAAAATCTTTCGACTATTCGACCATTCGATAATCGAAGAACTGTTTCTTTAAAAAATACTTTGACTTCATACTTCGCCACTTTAAACCTACCGAGCTGTAGTGTTAGCCTATGCGGACCTTCCCCAGCACTTTTCTAAGCTTTTTTTGATCGACTAAAAATCCTTTGAACGATCGCTTAAAATCGTTCGAATCGTTCAATATTCGAATTCGAAGGATTTAACTTCAAGGGTCTAATTCAAGGGTTTTTTAACCCTCGAAATTCGACCCTTGATAAATATATGTATATATATATATATATATGTATATATATGTCCAAAGTGAAGGACAGCAAAATGCCCATTAAGGGGGCTGTTCACCTTCCAAATATTTTATTAAGTTCTGTTTTTTTTCAGATTGTTCACCAGAAATAAAGACTTTTTTCCATTGCTTTCCATATTTTTTTTTAACAGTTTTTTCCAAAATTTAAGTTTAAAGTTTAATGTTCCTTTCTATGGTGGTTTAGTTCAGCAGTTCAGTAATCCAAGTTCAGATTCTGAACTGCTACAATTTGCTACATTAGTTGGTACATTTCTTAAGCGCATATGTGGAATATTGGAAAATAATGTATATATTTTAAATGAAATTCAGGGAATCTTTTCAGCAGGGCCAAAGATAAGAAATGTATCAATCAAGTGTATACATTTATAACTGTTTACAGAGTCTGTGTCCCCATGAGCTTCTTCAGGAAGACATAAGAAGGTGAAAAATGAAACTTTAAACTTCAATATTAGGAAAATGGTCACAAATAGAAAATAGAAAGTAATTGTAAAAACTGGCTTCAGGTTAAAAAAGACACAATATTTGTAATTTCAAAGGCACAAGCTTCATAGAACAATGACATTAGCAACAAACAATTACTACATATTTAGGTTGCCCAAACTAGTCGTACCATAGTTGTTTTCTGTACTTCATCATTCTAAGGCTAGGGCAACAGTTCAAAACACTGTGCTCAAAACATGTTGTGGCAATAAAAAAAAAACACTAGCGGCTATTTCTGCTTTGTTCTAGTTTTCTCTCTGCTTTGCTTCATAGAGTATAAGGTATATTATCCAGAAAACATTTGTAGATGCAATTTCCCCTAGTATCATATTTTAGCAACTTGTTATTTGCTTCACACTTTACACAGTACCTTGTACTTTTATGTTTACTTTACAAACATTAAATCCACATTGCCAACAAAACCAGTCTTTAGGACTTTTTGCTAGAGTTCAAAGGGAATGTACAAGTCGGGAAAGCTGAGGGGCTCCATACACTAAGAACTTGCGACTACTTATAGGGCATGTATGTGGATATCTATTGGCCATGGGAACTGATGGATGATGATGTGTATAAATAACACTGCCAAGGGTAATCCTTTTTTAAGATTACTTCAAGGTAAATCACAATGCCTTTACAGTTTTGCATTTATTACATTGTCTCTCCTTGTTGAGTTCCCCCAAAGTATTTGTTTATTCATGCGTCTTGTTCTTACTTCTGCCTATTCAGATCTATTTACAGTGTTCTGACCTGAACGTCATGCTAATTATACCAACCTTTGTCTCACATAACCGTTGTTGCCATCATCCAACCGAATTACCCTCAACATATATCTCTTTCATCTACTTATTTGTTTTTTAAAATCACTGGTTGCTCCTGGTGTAAATAGTTTATTATTTTTAATGTTTTCAACATCTGCTTTTAATGATATATTTCTCTTTTTCTGTGACACTTTAATGTCAAGTACACTGGAAAACAGATGAAGAAAATCATTTCTAACTTTAAGCTGATCCAGAAAAGTATAAGAGAACAACAAAATTTGTTTCTAGCCTGCTTTTAAGAGAAAAATGTACCTGAACCTAGACCCTAAATCAATTGTAAAAAGATTGTAAATATCTCTAGTCTTGTATTTTCTCACTTGCTGAAGAGGCAGCAGACCCAACTTCAAATCTAATTCATTTGCCAGAATAAACACTTAATAGAGAGAAATCCACAACAGAACTCACTGTAAAATAAAAAAATAAAAAACACAGTTTGTTAATGGAATACTTGTGTAAAAATAAAACTGGGTAAATAACCAGGCTGTGCAAAATAAAAAATTAAAATGTTTTTAATACAGTTAGGCAAAAATATAATATATAAAGCCTGGAGGGAATTCTAACATAGTAGCCACAGCTTCCTCCTTTACAGCTTCTCTAACTTCTTGGTTAGTCAGAGTCATCAAGCATTCACTGCAGCCTTTATAGATTACATTTTTGGCTAACTACATTAGAAACATATCTATTGTGTAAACAATCAATCATTCTTCATAACTAAGATGTTAATCACTTCTTTTGCGTAGCAGGGAAAAAAACGAGTTTTCTAGAATGTACCTTATGTGTTGCAAAAGTTAAAAAATAGTTTTTCTCTCTAATAAATTTATACCTCTTTTAAATCTGAACATAATTTTGCTAATCCTTGCTGCTGCTGACTAGTATTGCTTGTTTGCCCCCCCCCCTCCAGGGATATGACTTGGATTTTTTCAGTTCTTATACTGTACATTGGTTTGTGTCAGCAGCAAAACACTACTATGGGGACACTCCTAATTCTGGAAAAAATCTTATTCCTTGCTAACATTTTCCAAAATGTATACATCAAGGTAAACAATAAGTAAATGTTATGCTTCAAAGGTAGAGTTTAAGTCCATAGCATCATATTCAACCTGCCCCTAATAGGTAATATTTGACACAGAATATAAAAATCCCCACAGCCATCACTACTGCAAACACTAAAATGCTAGGTTTCGATGCTTTGTTGGCTTTTTATTTTATTCAGTATGTCACATCCAGTTGATGAACTGGTATGTCACTGGACAAAGCTGAACTTCTCTGTCACTGGATAAGGCAGAACTCCACTTCCCTACATGGTCTAACTTTTGATCATTTGCTATGCATTTCCCAATGGCACAACAGATGCACCTGAAGCAGAACATCAAGGAACCCTTTTAAGGCAGCTGCACCACTAATGGAAGTGTGCTGTGTATAGGAAGCTAAGAGGGTTGATTTTGGTCACAGAAAGATTTTATGCTGGGGTATGTTGAGAGTTATAATAATGTTCTTTGCTGGGGTATTGGTATTGGCATTGGTATTTTGTGCTTAGGGTTGTGTCATTATTTTCTAGGCTCACTATGAGTAACGTAACTATACCATGTGGTGCCTGATGCAGGCGTTGCAACCCCCTCCGAGCCAATTTTTGTGGGAGGAAGTGCACCCCTGGTAATTCCATCACTGCTCACTATATCATACATCTCAACATTTGAAAACTGTAAAGAGGGACAAAAATATCTGCCACATGTAGCGGTTTGACATTTTGACCATGCCAATTCTATGGCCACACCCTCGTTGGGTAATGAAAGTTTGAACACATTTCTTTTTTTAGGGCCATATTTTATGTGTTATAACATTTTTGCTAATGAAAGTGCAATTATGAGTCACAGTTCTCCCAAGAGACTTGCTTTTTTTTTTTTAAATAGTTACAATTATATCTTTGCATATCTTAAATTGTTACAAATGTATCTAAGTGCAAGTGCTGAGTATTTTGGACTCTCTTTTAAAAAGCCTATTATTTAAGTTTAAAGTTTCAGAAACATTGTATCTTTTTTTCTGGCATCAATGCAGGAGATAAAAGAGAAATTCAGGATTTTTTAACAAAAAGCCAGGACTGCAGGCTGAGTTGTCAAAATTGGTAACTCGCCTCAGGTGGCAATGCCCCACTAGGCAAGGGCGACAAAAATGCCGCTCCTTGTACTTTAAGAGCCAAATTTCCGGTTTCCCTCGTGGACCCCCCCCCGGACCAAAAAGGTGAGCGTACCAGGGAGGGGGGGGGGCAGCAGCAACACCAAGCTGCCCAGGCAGTGGAGTGGCCAGGATCACCCCCTATGCTATGCAACAATGGTAGGAAAATGTTCAGAAGTATCATACTTATTACTTAATAGACATAGTAACATACATGCTGTTTGTGGGACACATTCTTAAGTGAGCAATTGCCATTAGCATTGTGTCAGTTACAATAGCAGTGAACTGTTGCCTCCAGTATTCTGACTGTCCCACAGACTGGGCTACTGCTACCAGCATTATATCAATCCCTCATACAGAGTGTGTCCAACTATACCCTGCCCAACTATACCCTGCCTTTTTTGTATTTGTATATACTGTAAATGTTTCAAGTAGTTTATCTAGCTATATATCTATCTTGCATGTATTGATACCAGATTTCTAGTAAAGAGGTCAGAAAAATAAAAAAAATTGTGCCCAGGGTAATATATTATACAAAAAATAAATCTTGTTATAAAATATATTTTAAAATATTTTTTTAAAAATGGTATGGCAATTCCATATATTAAAAATGTAGTTTGCACTGCAGCAAAGTAACATGCCATATACCATTTTTATACTACATATGTTATTACTTTGACTGGAGTGAAGCAACTACAAATATTTTGTGTATAAAATATACATATTTTGAAATCCACTATTCAAAATTATGGAAGTTAGGAAATTACAATAATCGCCCAGTTATAAGATAAATTGATGGACTTGATAAGACTTTTTTCAACCCAATTTAACTATGTAACTATGTAAAGTCTTCTTTACCAAAAAAAAATTTCTTGCAAAATAAAATCTAATTCTGAGCAGCTTTTTATTGACCATGTTTCAAAGTTATTTGAAAACTCGCATTTCCTCAAATTTAAATGAACTGCCAATGCCCATATACATCAATTTCTGTCTGGGGAGCAAATCATTTACTAGTTTCTTCAAAAATGTAAGGAATGGTGTTGTCTACAAAAAAATCCACTGCAACAATATTTTTTTTGTTGTAGATGTAGGTAACACTGTGGGGTTGCCATGTGGCAGTTTTATTCCACTGTCTTTACAAAGCTACAATCACACTGTAAAGGTGGCCATACACCGGCCGATAAAAGCTGCCAACAGACCGAGTCAGCAGCTTATTGGCGCCGGTATGGGGCCCCCCGACGGGCTTCCCCGATCGAGATCTGGCCGAAAGTCGGCCAGATATCGATCGGATGGGACTAAAAATCCTGTCGGATCGCAGCCGCATCTGTTCGTTGATGCGGTCCCACGATCTGACCGCCCGTTACCATTTGTTAGGATCCGATCGTTGGGCCCTAGGGCCCACAATCGGATCAGCCTGATATTGCCCACCTCAAGGTGGGTATAACGGGGAGAGATCCACTCATTTGGCGACATCGCCAAATGAGTGGATCTCTCCGTGTATGGCCACCTTAAGAATGTAAAATGACGTATTGCTTATTAAAGAAATTTTTCAGTGTAAAAATAAAAACTGGCTAAATAGATAGACTGAGCAAAATAAAAACTTTCTTATATAGTTAGTCAGCCAAATATTTAATGTATAAAGGCTGGCGTGACTAGCATAATAGCCAGAAGCTTTGCAGCTCTCTTGGTTTCGACGGATTGGTTACCAGGTAGTAATCAATCAGTAATTTGAGGGAGGGGCACAGGGGTCATAACTGTTTGGTTTTGAATGTGAGCTGAATGCTAAGGATCAATTGTAAACTCACTAAACAGTTATGTCCCATGTGGCCCACCTTCAAGTCACTGACTAACTCAGAAATCGAGAGCTGAAAAGCTGGAAGTAGGATTCTGGCTATTATGTTATAGATCCAGTCACTCCAGCCTTTATTTTTGCCTAACTAACTGTATTAAAACATTTTTCATTTTGCAAAGCCTATCTATTGATCCCATTTTTATGTTCACACTGAACTGTTCCTTTAAGGATTATTCAGTCACCTCTGCCAGGGAAACACAACCTGGAAGTGACTACACAGGAACAAGAAGTGGGCGAAGTGTTGCTGAAAGTGAGAGACTGAGAGGCACAGTAGGCTTAGGTCCCATACCACACAAAAACTGTTGTGACTGTTATTAAGGTCAATGACTGTGTCCAGTCTGGGAGACTGCCACACATTACTGTGTCCACCTTGCATGGCCTATTCTGTGGAAAGGGTTTATAACTGTGCATCATATGCATGGACTGGATTATCCCATTGTGTGTAAAACTGCTTGCTGGTGCAACTGTAGTAGGCTACTGCTGGGTCTACACCCTGTATTTACAAGTTGCAGTGTTGAGTTTTAAGTATTCCCCTGTTCAGTCAATAAAACATTAAAAAAGTCTGTCAGGATTAGTCTGCTGACAGGTCTCAGTGACTTCACTGCCCTGGCATTGCAAACACTATTTGTTATATAATTTTATATCTTGGTCACCTAAAAGTAGGGATGCACCTAATCCACTAGTTTGGATTTGGCCGAACCCCCAAATCCTTCGAGAAGGATTAGGCCGAATACCAAACCGAATCCGAATCCTAATTTGCATATGCAAATTAGGGGTGGGAAGGGGGAAATAATTTTTTACTTTTTGTGACAAAAAGTCATGTGATTTTCCTCCCTGCCCATAATTTGCATATGCAAATTAGGATTCGGATTTGGTTTGGCCGGCAGAAGGATTCGGCCGAATCCTTCTGAAAAAGGCTGAATCCTGGCCGAATCCCGAACCAAATCCTGGATTCGGAGCATCCCTACCCAAAAGGCATATACTGTATAAGGAAACAAAAGACTTTAATTAATGTACCTCAGAATTGCAACCCAGAAAGTCCTGGATAACAGAGCACCGGCGGAAAATACATTTAAAACATACATCAGATGAACAGTTTTGCAAGCCTATAGGTTAAGTAAGCAAATTTAGATATTGTCAGCCAAATGAACCTCTGGTTGAAATAGTTATTTAAGCCTTGCTCAAGAGCATCATTCAACATTTCCTCATGACTTTCTGGAATGTCCCTCTGACACTTAGCCTATACTCTAGACAAGGGGTCACAGTTGGTTCACCACAATGTAGTGTAAAACTAAGAGAGTGTTAGGCCAAAATTTAGGGTGGTCTCAACTCGTTGTAGTAGTCAGCGCCGATCCGCGCCTTTATGCCGCCTGAGACGGCCTTCCGTTGCTGAAGCGCTGCACGACGCTAGTGCAGAGAGCGCAATTGCGCTCTCTGCACTAGAAGAGCCGAATTTCCGGGTTGAAAGCCGGAAATTCGGCTCTTAGTTACCAGGAGCGGCATTTTTGCCGCCCCTGGTAACCAGGGGGGCGCTGCCGCCTGAGGCGAGTGTCTCAACTCGCCTCATTGGTGGAGCACCCCTGCTAGTAGTCTTGTGGGGAGATAGGAAAAGCATGCCTGAGCTGCAAGTAGCAGAGGGAGCATGTTAGGAGGGAGATGAAACGCTTCCCTTAAAGCTGGAAATTGCTTGATGATCCATTAGTAACAATATCTAGTAGTGTTTTTATTCCCAGAGCAGACTAAAAATATAATGTAATCATTAAATAAAGCTGATGGAATTAATTACAATATATCTTAGTTAGGATCAAGTAGAATGTACTATTTATTATTGTTATTACAGAGAAAAAGCAAACCATTTTCAAAAATTTTAATTATTTTATTAAAATGGAGTGTATGGGTATGACCTTTCCGTAATTCAGAAATTTCTGAATAACAGGTTTCTGGATAATGGATCCCATACCTGTATAAATATTTTCTTTTGCAAGTCAATTTGATCACCTACAGAGAGCAAATAAGATGTCCATAAATGACTCAAGGTCAATTGAAGCTTCCAAAGTAGTGTTGTCTGTATGGTAAAGAGCAGCCTCCTCCTGTAGTTGGTCAGACTACAAGGATCTATAAAAAAAACCAGAAGAAAAGAGGGGCACACTCCCATACATTAAAATCAGTGATTTATTTATTTGGTAAAAGTAATGCACCCAATGTAGTGGGCCAATACGTTTTGTCATACAGACATACGTGTATGACAAAATGCATTAGGCCAATACGTTGATGTGTGGAAAGTACTTCACATGTAAATGCATTACTTTTACAGAACACATTTATATACAGGTAAGGGACCTATTATCCAGAATGCTCGGGACCTGGGGTTTTCCAGATAATGGATCTTTTCGTAATTTGGAATCATGTTACCATTAAAGGGGAACTTCACACAAACATAACTTATGTTTTTTGAAAGGTAAATATAATTTTAAGCAACTTTGCAATATATATCAATTAAAAAATCTGCAGACTTTTCATAATTTTTAATGGTTTGGAACAGTTCCCTTAGCCTTGCCCCCTGCTCTCATGCTGATCCGTCTGACTACTTTGCTGAGCTGGCTGACAACTGTTACTTTGTATCCTTACCCTACATCCTCCAAACCCCACAATTCCCCGCACACGTGATGTCAATAAGGAACAGAACATCACAGTGCAATGCATTGTGGGTTATGTCCGAAACGCTGGAGCACTGTGATGTGTGTAAAATAAAAAGACACTTGTTTCACTAAGGGAAGTGCTGGCCCAGGAATGCTTTATTCCAAACTTATATGATTGAGAATTGGCCATGCACCCCTGAGATTGCTTGATTGGAGTGCGGAAGTTATACAAGTCTTTGTTGATGAACAAAGAGATAGATGTTTATTGAACAGAGACCTTTATCAAGGTTGATAAATATTATATTGGTTTGTTCATCACCAAAGACCTGTGAGTGTGGTGTAATATGATGTTTTATAATCTACAGATTCTTGCACCCAGGCATGTAACCTTGTTTAATGGAGTGGACACGTATATATATATATATATTTAATTATCCACCTAAGATGCCTCAGGTAGACCCAAAACACCCCGGCTGGACTAGCAGTCCCGGAACCACTCTTTTAGGAACCTGGGACATAAATAAGCTCTGTCCTGGACTTTCCCAGGTATCCTAGTGGTGACCTCACCACAGTATATACACACAAAGTCCAACACATGGTGAGTCAATCCACACAAGTGTATGCTATCCAACCGGTGCTGCATGCCATGTCAACTAAAACATTTATTGCATTGTTCATAAAGCCATGTGATCCCAACAGAATATGATATCACATTTTCAGTCACATACTCATTTGATAAGAAACATCCCGTTTTGGGTGCATACTGCACCTTTTCAAGCACGTTTTTACCAGTGAAAGTAGTAGTTGTTGGAGTGCTAATAGGTGCATCAGTATTAGAAAGTGCTGGAAGTGATGTCAGTGATTCCCATTGCCGTCCATGCAACCGTCAAAGTGTCACAGAACAGAGACACCAACAACTTCCACACATATCTGGTCGCTATAGCAACCCATTTAGATTTGTTTAGAACAAAGCATATCGTATAGGACCATGAGAGATACCATATCAGCCCAAACACTGATAATGTGATGCAGGTCAGCACCCCTGTTACAACAGTAAGGGAGAGAGGCAACATTAACCCTGTCTGCTACAACTGCAACTAAAAGCTCCACAAAACGCATGCCCATGCAAACTAAATAAAAGAAGGTCAGGTCACATTGGTGTAAGTTTTGCCAGACACATAAAGAGGCATTTTGCAGACGCAAAGGGCAGGACAATGTAAAGCAAGCAGCTGATGACACAGAGCAAACATTTGCCTTCAAAATAAAGCAGTCAAACAGTTTAACACCAAAGGGACTAATGGTGGATCCAGGAGCAACATGACATATAATTACAAACATTAAGTTTAAAAGATTTGATGAGACATTCAAGCCGGAGAACCACTACATGGAGTTGGCGGTCGTTAAAAAGACTTCTGGTGTAGCGCTGAGGAGAGGTGACGTAGAAGTGTGCCTGACTGACAGCAAGATGTTAAATTCCAGCAAGATGGGAGTGAACTGACCCTTAAGAACGGTACCAAATTCACCATCAAGAAATATAATCGACTTTATTATCTGAACACTTTTCATGCGACTGGTGACAATTGTCATGGTTGTCACCAGTTGATGGAATGAAGATTAAGGGTAAGGTTGAAAAGTCTAACCTAAATTGTGAAATGTAAATGTACCCAGGGAATATTTGTTCAGAACAGAAACAGAGAGTCTAACACGCGTGCCAAACAATCACTTGAACTAGTACACACTGATTTAGCAGGCCCCATAGAGCCAATAGCAAAAGATGTTTTTAGATATGCCATAGCATTTACTGATGATTACTCTGGTGCAGTATTTGTATACTTTCTGAAAAATAAGAGTGATACAGTATTAGCCACAGAAAAATGTATATGGTCTGATAATGGCACAGATTTTATGGCAAAGAACTTTCAGTCACTGCTCAGTAAGAAGAGCAGAAGACATAAGACCTCAGCACCTTACTGTCACGATTGGCTCCCTAAATCCAGAACTAGTGCTAGGCTCCCAGTCATGGCTCAGTGTTCTGTCTTTAGCAACCATCTTTAGTTCGGGAGGAGCCCTCAGCTACTCAGATGAATGAAAATGAGAGGAGCAAAACAAGAGTTCTGGACAAGCAAAGGGGCACGAACGTTACCAAGTTTTAGGACGGAAGACAACACCAGCTTCCCAAATGATAAATGAGACATAGCGGGGTCAGGCAGGCAAGGCTAGGTTCAGGCAGAGTTCAAGCAAAGTCAGGCAGGGATCAAAACCAGAGATATCAAAAAGAATATTTACACCCAGGAAATAGCAAAGTATACCTAACAATGGACAATGAGTTACCTAGAACCCAACTTAAGCGAATGAACCTTGAGATTAACATTTTTTGTGGAATGCCAAACCATATGCAGAAGAAAAGGATAAATTAATACCTACCAATGAGCAAAAAGGCTGCCAAAATGTTGAGACACTGTACTGCTCTGTCTGAAACAATATTTTCAGCAAAACCATAAAATTTTAGCAGAAGGAAGATTTGGTAGTGTAATAAAATTACTCATCTTGCTGAATCTATTAACCCCCACCCAAGTCACAGTATTCCCCTGAGAAGGTGGAAGATCTATAAAGTCCATCAAAATATTAGACTAGGGTCTATTTTGAATAGGCAGTGACTGTAACAGCCCCTGTGGTAATGTTCTAGATAGGATTTAGATCTTTGACAAACAGAACAAGAATTAACAAAATGTTGAACGTCTTGTTTGAACAAAGCCCACCATACATTTCGAGATAATAAAACAATAGTCTTAATACCCAGATGTCCTGCAATTTTAATACTGAGTTTCAGTAAGTACCTGCTCCCTCAGATTTTCAAGAACAAAGAGTTTCCCAAGAGGAGAAACTGGAACCAACATTTGAGCCTGAGACAGAAGAGTAGCAAGATCTAATTCTAGGGCTGCCACGATCTTTTATGGTCAGTATAAACTGTGAAAGTGTGTTTAGCGCCCTCTAGCAAGTGTCTCCATTCCTCAAAGGCCCATTTAATGGCTAATAATTCTCTATTACCAATGTCATAATTGGCCTCTGAGGAAGAAAATTTCCTGGAAAAAAATAACAAGGATGTACCTTATTAGTTATCAGATGCCTTTGGAAAAGAACCGCTCCTGCCCCAACCTCTGAAGCATCTACCTCCACAATAAAAGGTGGGGTTGTGTCAGGATGAGGAAGAACAGGAGCTGTTCTAATTTTTTTAGAATTCGAAAGCTTGGGTAGCCTCAGGAGACCAAATACTGGAATCAGCATCCTTTTTGGTTAGATCCACGATAGTAGACACAATGATAGAATTTTTTTTTTTATAAATTGTCATTAGTAATTTGTGAAACCCAGAAACTTCTGAATTGCACGTAGCGAGAGAGCTTGAGCTCAGTCTCCAACCCCTTACTGGATATATTGAACTCCAAAAATTGTACAGAAGACACCTCAAAAGTGCATTTCTCCAACTTTCTTAATCTGAGTAGGACCTCTTGCACATGTTGCCAATGATCACCCAGATTAGAGCAAAAAATGAAAATAGCATCAAGGTAAACCACTACAAGCAGACCAGGTATATCCTGAAAAATGTCATTGACAAATTCTTGAAAAACTGCAGGTGCATTGAATAGGCCAAACGACATAACTGAATACTCATAGTGGCCATCCCTGGTATTAAAGGCCGTTTTCCATTCATCCCCTTCCCTAATGCAAATGAGGTTATACACACCTCTAAGATCAAGTTTAGTGTAGATGGAGGCATTCTTGACTTGATCAAACAGCTCAGAGATTAGCGGAATGGGATAGTTGTTTTTAATCATAATTTTGTTAAGACCACGATAATCAATACATGGGCGAAGACCCCCATCTTTTTTGATTACAAAAAAAATACAGCACCTGCAGGGGAATTAGAGGGTCTAATAAAGCATCTCTCCAGATTTTCTTTTATATAATCTTTGATAGCCTGTGCCTCAGGCAAGGAAAGAGGATATGTTCTCCCTCTAGGGGGAATAGACCCTGGGGTCAGGTCAATAGGGCAGTCATACTGCCTATGTGGGAGTAGTGTTTCAGCGGCTTTTTTTGAAAACACATCTGAGAATTCAGCATAGGGGAAAGGCAACCCATCCTGAATAACTTCCTGAGTTACCCAATTGATGTAACCAGGGTAGCAAAAATATGGAAATACAATTCTTCAAATTCTTCAAAATGCATATTGTTTGTACACATGGATAAAGACATAGATCTTTGGGTCACCTGCCCAGACCCAAGTAGGCTTTTATCAATTGCTGAAATCCTAATAGGAGGCTTTAGGGGAATTAGGGAAATATTATACCTTAATGCAAAGGCAGCATCCAAAAAATTCCTGCAGCCTCCGAATCTACAAAGGCAGAGATTTGAACAGAACCCCAAGCCAGAACAAAATGACTGGTAACAAAATCCTAGAGGCTAATTGGGAAGAAAAGACTTCTCAACCCAAATGGAGCTCCCCTTCTCCATTTAGGCTTTGAAGTTTCTCTAAGGACAATGGTAAAGAAAATGCCCTTTATCTCCACAATGCATACAAAGACTCTGGGATCACCTTCGAGCCTTTTCCTCAGGAGACAAATGAGTGAAACCCAATTGCATGGGTTCCTCCTGAATGTTAAGTAACGAAGTAACGTCATGTCAATACGATGTAATGTTGGTAAGGGTGAACCTCTTTCAGGCCACCTTTCCCTTTGTCTCCAATCAATTTGAATGGCTAACCTCATAAGGTCATCCAGAGTGGAAGGAGGGGGATAGTTAACCAGGCTGACTTTTGACATGTTCAGAGAATCCCACCGAAACTGGCTGCGAAGAGCAGTATCATTCCACCCTGTCTCAACTGACCAGTGACAGGATTCCGTACAATTACCCTTTCCCCCTGGTTACTCCTATTACCCATGTAACACGGGGGCTGTGAGGCTGAATATATAATACTGGCTACTACCACACTGGAGAGTTTATACCTTGTGCAATTACTCAAAGAAATGGACAGTGAATGTCAATACGAGACAGTAACATTTTTCAAAGATAAACCAGGTGCAATAAGTCTCACAAAGAGCCCGGTTTGCAGTCAAAGGTGCAAACATGTTGATATAAAATACAATTTCCTTAGATCTATACTAAGTAAGCAAAAGATAACTCTTGAGTTCCACAAAGAAATGGTAGCAGATGCTATGACTAAGCCAGTAACAAAGTTTAAACTGTGAGAATTTGTACATTACATATTTGGAGTATAAAACAGTGTACTATACTAGTGATGTACGGGTCGGGATTTCCCCGACCCACAAACGCCCGCCACCCGACCTCCCACCACCCGAGCCCGCCCAAGCTCGACTTCCGGGTTCCTTTTATAGACCCGCGCCAACCCGCCCTGCCGATGATGTCACAATAAGGGTGGCACGAGCAGGCACAGCATCTATATAAGAAGAACCCAGAAGTCGGAAGCCACCCGCAGAGAAGAGTGCGAGGTAGGCCCGAAATTTACCCAAGGGTAAACCCGCCCGACCCGCAGGTAAACCCATGGGTATCGAGCCAGCCCGTACATCACTTTACTATACATTTATGCTAAATACAGTATGTCTTTCTGTAATATGAGAGTAAGTGGGTGTTAAGATATGCATTAGTGGGTGTGCTCTCATACAGATCCCATAGTAATCTGATACTGATACAGTGTCATGTAACATGATCTTTGTCTGCTACTGCAGAAGTGTTAATAAAGATTTGTCTGCTTGAAGCAAGAGAGCATGGTGTCTATATGCAGTTTCTCCTCTGTCTAAAAGAAAGCTGCAGGCTCACGTGAGATTGAGCTACCAGTTATCCAATCTTTTAAGCAGAATGACAACATAGGCCATGTAGAGACCCAAAATAAAAGTTGTGCATTGAGATTTTCAAGGCTGAAAAACAAGCACACTGCCCATTTTTGTCTGTTTAGTAATAGCCCTGAAAAATAAGTTGACCCCTAAAAATATATATTTTTGGAAACTATGGTAATAAAAAAATTTGCAACTATGTCTTTTTCTCCAAACTATCAAATTGCAAAGCTTACAAGTTACAACTTTTTTTCTGAAACTTCTGAAGATCACCTCAAAGCATCAAAGCATTATATCTCCCACATGTCCTATATAGGTACTCTAATAAAACATCTCAAATATGACTGTTAGAGGAATTTTAAACAGCTTGGTTTCCATTATGCATTAAAGGGGACCCGACACCCAAAAAAAATATTCAAAATCCTATTTTATCACATCAGTCAAGCAAAGGGAACTTTAATTACAGTATTTAAATTATTTGAATCTTGTTTCCTTCAGTCTGGGATTTCAAAATTATAGCAAGCAGGCAGGAGCCATTTTGTGGACACTGTTATTAAAGCAAGCCTTGTATCATCTCAGAATCTTGTTTGTGCATCAGAATGTGGGACCTGATGTCCATCCCCATTCCCTGGCTACACAATTAAATAGTAAAGAGAATGGGGGAATGTGGGGAGAGAAGTGACATCTAAGAAGTGCTGAATGGAAAGTGAAAGTAATTGTCTGCCCCGCCTCTATGCCCATGGCATAGAGGAGGGGCAGACAATATTTGATTGACAGCTGAGACTTTTAAATGAGCTTAGAACAGCTATGAACGCTTTAATGAAAAATAGAAATTGGATTTCATGTTTAATTTGAAAATGACTTTTATTATACAGATTTTTGTGTCTGGATGACAGGTCCACTTTAAGTATCTTGTATGTAGAGAAATCACTGCCTGCATTTTAATGAAACCCTTAGGGGCAAATTCATCAAGGGTCGAAAATTGAGGGTTAATTAACCCTCGATATTCGACTGGGAATGAAAATCCTTCGACTTCGAACATCGAAGTCGAAGGATTTTGCGCAAATACTTCGATCGAACGATCGAAGGAATAATCGTTCAATCAAACGATTAAATCCTTCGAATCGAACGATTCGAAGTATTTTAATACAACGATCGAAGGATTATCCTTCGACCAACAAAAGTTAGGCAAGCCTATGGGGAACTTCCCCATAGGCTAACATTGGGTTCGGTAGCTTTTAGGTGGCGAACTAGGGGGTCGAAGTTTTTTCTCAAAGAGACAGTACTTCGACTATTGAATAGTCGAATAGTCGAGCGATTTTTAGTTCGAATCCTTCGATTCGAAGTCGTAGTCGAAGTTCGAAGTAGCCCATTCGATGGTCGAAGTAGCCAAAAAAAACACTTTGAAATTTTTTTCTTCAATTCCTTCACTCGAAGTTAATGAATTGGCCCCTTAATGTAAATGTGCCCCAGTACACAATATATTTTTGCAAAGTACATATTCTGACCAATCCAAAATCGGTAAATATGCATTTCTATTCCAAACTGAAAATATATACAAATCAGTGCTTTTTAGAATATCTCTGGAATCCTTCTGAGTTCTTAAACTTAAGCATCTTGTCTCCCACACGTGCTTACTAATACATATGAAACATTCTACAAATATATGCCAGGGGTCTTCTGAATGTCACCCACTCATAAAAAACTGTATAATGAAAGTCCTTTGCAAGTTAAACATGAAACCCATGTTTAGTAAAATATCCATACCTATTATAAAGTTGTTTAAATATCTGAGTTGTCAATCATATATTGACTGTCCCACCTCTTTTCCTCATGCAGGCAATTACTTTCACTTTCTTTTTGACACTTCCCAGATATCACTGTACTCCTCACATTTCCCCTCCTTCCTCATGCTCTATACTCACCATTCTGGCACATACGCAAGATTTGGGATTGATACACAACTTTCCTTAAAGGAGAACTAAACCCTAAAAATTAATATGGCTAAAACTAACATATTTTATATGGTGAACTTGGTGCACCATCCTAATGTGTCAGCTCCTCAATAGCAGCAATGATCCAGGACTTCAAACTTGTCACAGGGGGTCACTATTTTGAAAAAGTGTCCGCGACACTCACATGCTCAGTGGGCTCTGAGCAACTATTGCGAAGCTAAGCTTAGGGGTCATTGCAAATTATCAAGCAGGAAATGAAGTTGACCTGAAATATAAGCTGATGCTACAAGGCTGGTTATTAATTTCTGGGAACAGTAACACCAAAAAATGTAAGTTTTAAAAGAATGACAATATATATACAAACAAAATATACAAAATAAGTATGCTGCATGTATTTTATGCTTTATAAAAACTGGCCCCAGAAAAACATATATTTTTGGTAGCATACAGTGTGACAATTTCAAATTTGGTAAATGTGTTTTTACTTAAAAATATGAAAATGCAAGCTGTGCTTGATTTAGCAGTTTTTATGAAATTTCTGAACCACTGCACCACCTTATTCTGAATGCCCGGGATGTTCTCAATTTCATACCCAATATGTGTAGGATTACAAAGCTATGTGGAATGCAGAGGACCTGAAATGAAAATACTACTGGGCAAAAGAACACTACAGACTGCAAACAATAAATGAATCAAAGCAATAAAAATATATAACTGTTAGGGCTGCTCAGAACACAGGGAAAAGCGGGAATCAATTATGCTTTCAGTGTTCCTGAGTGGGTCAGATCTAGAGGATCAGGCAGCTGTAGTATAGAAATTTAGGCTTTAAGAAAACAAAATTAAATTGGGTTTCGAAGATAATATACAGTACCACTGAATTCTTTAAAACAATTAGATTTTTGTTAACGATTATTAATAATTCATTATTAATTAAAATGGGTTGATAAATACAGAGTGTATGTACTGTATGTTTCAATGTGCATTTGAATTTTAAAGTGCATGAAAATATTTGTGGCTTTAAAAAAAAATAACTGACAAACAGCTGAAGTCAATTCAGGCATTCTACCAGCATGGAAGAAAAAATCAGATAATGCTTCTACAATTTGGCTAACATGGCATATAAACCTCGCCAGTCTGCAAATCTGTCAGACAAAGGATTGTCTTTAAAGCTAAGCCAGGCCTGAGGAAACGGCTTGCAGGGAAATGGTTAATACAGTGCAGGGCCGCGTGATTTGGGGGGGGGCAGTGTTACTTCCGGGGTATGAACAGGTGGAGTTGTAATGGGGTTTGTTTTTCTAAAAGGTTATATGAGGACACCTTGTATGTTTGTAGGTGCAAATGTGTATTGAATCTACTAACTACACAGCACAGCTAACAGCACTGTCATGTACAGAGGCAGCTTCATACAATGCTAGAACTGCTGGACTGTAAATGTTATCTCAGCAAAATGGTTTGTGCGTAAATATTTATTCTGTGCATGACTTAACTGTGCCTTAGAGACCTGTGCATTGTCCGTCAAATTATTGTATTCTGTTTTTTAGTTCTGAACACTTTTGCATGCATCTAACACAGATCTTAGTTTTTCTAAATGTTTCTCATAGCATTCAGTCTTTCATGTTAGTTTTACTGCTTGAAAACACTGGAGCCTATATACTAAGAAAAGCACATTTGCATATCAGGGATATACTGTCATTATCATATCTGCAACATAAATTCGATAAATTCTAATTACTGGTTGGATTCTATTAGTTACTTCACTGGTACAAATGTACCCATGGCAAATCAATAAATCACACTGAGTTTTCCAGAAACTGTGGCTCATGTGTGAACTAAAAATTGTTTATGATTATTGATTGATTGATTATGATTTTCCATTATTTGTAAAGGTTGGAAATTTGGAACAAGTACTGGCATTGTGTTACCGTGCTCTTTTCCAAGAAACAGTGTCAAGAAAATATGACGCATGTGCCATTGCCTTTAACAAAGCAAAATTAATAATTAGAATCTTTTGATAATTAATAGATTTAGATGGTTTACCAATAATAATCATCTCCACCATTCTGGACTGAGTTTTAGATGACACTTTATGATGGAAGCAAAGGGATATCATGCAACTTTCAAGAAGCAATAGGTTATAAAAATATAATGTTACAGCATACATTGCTCAACTGAAAAGGGGTCATAATTACTTTGGCAGTCAGTTTAAAAAAAAACAAAAGAAAAAAGAAAAAAACCTGTATGTATCTTGGGTAGTCATAGTTAAAGAAAATTAACAGTATGTGTGAAGGCATAGAAAGAATGAAATTAAGTCTTCATAAAAACAACGACAAACAATGGATTATAGAATAAAATATAGTCCAATTTACAATAAGTTATTATAACAAAAAATGTTAATGCAGACTTGATACCTTGAACAAAAAGCTCTAAACAACATGTTTAAGCCATTCCTATCAAGATGAGAAACCAATGAGTCCAAATTTCATCTGAGCTGTCGCTACAAAAATTATCTGTCACACATTTAACAACAGTGTACTCGGAGAAGAGGGTGGGTCCAAATAAGTGCTAAATTATGTGTTTTCAAAAAACTGCGTGCAGCACAATATGCATGCAATTTGTGTGCATGCAAACAAGTGCACAGCAGAGAGGTAATATTGCTTTAGACTATTAATAATAAGACAAATTGTTCAAGAGACTCACTACAGACTGACTCTTTACTTTATTAATAATAAGATTTTGTTTTCTCTATTGCTTTCTCGAAATGCCATTTACAATTAATTACTCCCATGGAGATTAACCGGCTAAGAATATTAAAAGCTGGAAAGTGGACACTACATGTTCATAATTATTTACCTTAAATGCATATTATGTAAAGCAAAATAAAGTATATAGTCTTTGGCAGGAATATAATTCATATCATGTCAATTTTAAAAAATGCATGCAAAGATGTTACTGAGAAACCAGCCACGCTAAGTTT
Organism: Xenopus laevis; assembly: GCF_017654675.1. NCBI lineage: Eukaryota > Metazoa > Chordata > Amphibia > Anura > Pipidae > Xenopus > Xenopus laevis. The sequence goes on from NC_054372.1 coordinate 88,549,970, forward strand.
GAATTTCTATTATCAACAGAAATTTATATTATTTCTCATTAACATTATAAGTAAGTCAACATATAACAATTTTGTACTGGCTAAATAATATTTTTATACTGCGGATCCAGCTCTGTGCATAGCTATTGAAATAACTAGAAGTAGCACTACCCTCACCATTCTGTGTTAATATTAAAACGTAGCATAAAAAATTATTATCAATTTGGGTAGAAACTGGCAGAACATCCATATGCTCCTTCTCCTCTGGCCTCTATAGATATGCAGATTGCAATTATACATGTATATTAAGTTATTTATACATCGCAGCATTCTTGCAATGGCGACTTAATTAGGTTGTCTTAATATTCCAAGCCAAGGTCACGTTAAACACTCGGCCTATCCTTTCATCTAATTAATGTTTTGTTTAACAGCTTAAGTGCCTTAGCATAATATTAATGTGAAATGCAACACTTTGGCATAAAAAGAGTTATTATCTTTGTTAACAAGATCCACCCTACAGTTACTCAGCACCCCAGGGAGTAACACTGAGGATACGCCACAACAACTTTAGCACAGTTCCACAAACACTTGTATTGTCTTGAAAGAGCAAAAAAAACCCAAAAAAATCCCAAAAAAATAAATTGGCCAAAAACACTGACACCATATTTGTGCATTCATATAGTAAATGTAATATTTTAAACCGTTAAAATCTCCCCGAAAAAAGAGCGGGCAAAAGAAAGGGTGTTGGGCAAGGGATGGGCCAGCGGGTGCGGGGCAAGACATGTGACCTTTTTTCTAGTAGCAAAGGACGAGCAGCATGGCGATACGGAGGCTAGGAATAAAATGTATTAAAATGACAAAAATTTTTAGCAACCTTCATCAAAATAACTAAATATATTTTGTGCTGTAAAAGACAAGCAACTGGTTAACTGTAACCTCTTTTAAGGACAAGAGCACTTCCTTAAAAACCTAAACCAGTTACTCGCTCCCCATATCTTTTAATACAATTCACAAATACTTCAAAGTTCTCTCAAAGTCCCCATGCACCCCCTGTGAATCCTAAACAGAGAAAGACAAATGCCTAAATGTTTAATCTATTACATTATGATCATTAAAGGTGTACACCTCTCTGTGTATGGAGCAAAGAAAATGCAGCTAACAGTAAAAAGGAGAATGAAACCATCATAAAAACTAGTAGAAAATCAATTTAAACCACTTTACCTGTGTCAGACATAAAGGTGATGCATACATGTTTGAAAAGGAGATCCTCTTTTATTCCACTGTTACATGCACAAAGTTAAACAGATAAAAAAAACAGAGGGGTATACTCTAGTCTCCTTGTAAGATCCGACATCCAACTTTTCTGTCTTCTTGAAGTAAAAAAAACAGGAAAAATCCCAGAAAATCCTCATTTGAATTACAAACACACAAATATATGAATAAATCTATAAAAATATATAGATAAAGGATATAGCTTCTCCAGGAAATCCAGACACATCAAATATCGTGGGTAGATTTATTTAAAACTCCTGCCAATCTAATACAATCCCTAAAAATAAGGCATCCATACAGGGAGGTGGAAGGCAACTTTGTGAATTGGGTTCCATTAGGAAAATGAGCAGAGGAACGGTAGAATTAAAAAGGAGAGGAAAAAAAAGAGAGTGGAAAGGAGGGGGTAGGAGGAGAGAAAGGGATGACGTTCTACATTAGGCCCATCCTACATTAACGAGAAAAAAAAAAGATATAAAATGACATCCTTTTAAAGTTGTAGGAGTATCCACGCTTAGAGGGAGAAATAACAATGATGGGAAAGAGAGGGTGTTTAATTCAGCACGAGTTATTACAAAATATGTTTGGTAATGCACTGGTTAACAACTGCCAATACTTTTGGGTGTGTGCCAGGATGTCTGCAAAATCTGCAGGATATATTAACATAAAATATATGATTTCTTCTGGCAATGAAAGCTTTTCAGATTGAAAAATATGCTATGAAACCTTAGTGTGCTTAGGACAGTCTTGTATTTCTTTGTCTAAACTAAACACAATTGTTTATTACATACATAGATATATATGCTTTTCATAAATCAATTAGAATCGTAATGGTAGTGATATAAGTTAATTCATGGCATATTCATTTTAACCTGGAACTGCACAGCATACCATGAGATGCAAGAAGTTACATATAAATATATTTATAGGTACAGTATTATTGTGTTTATATTTTAGACGAAGAAAGGAAGTGGTTTTAGACAGACTTGCGAAAACAGCTAATAGCAAAGCGGCACAGGCTGTACTTATATATACAAAAATACATCTCAGTGCTGTTACAGACCAAAACATTACAGTATATATTTTCATTTAAAACTTGCTGACTGCAACAATGTGTGCATCAATACAGAATAAATATAATCTATACAAATATATATGTATCTTTTGACACAGTAGTTAACAAAGCAAAACAGTTAAGCTAATGGGCTAAGCAAAACAAAACCTTTAGCTAACAGAAAAAGTATGACATTTGCAGTCTGTTCATTCTTGCTGAGCTTTATACTGAGCATCCATTAAATAAAGCTGGCCATACACAATATATGTCTTCTGATGTAGACCAAGTCATTGGCCAATTTAAAGGGGTAAAATGATGGCCTGCCTATTCGACATCTGGAAATCAGCTACATATCGATCGTGCAGATCTGAATATTTTGCATGTCAAGGATCATAATATGGTCCTCTACTGACTGTTGCCATAGGCCTCTATTAAAATGTTTGGTCCGGCACATTGATGGCCAAGATCTGCAACCTTGGCAAACAAACAAAGGTCCTGGTGTATGGCCAGCTTATATAAAAACTAAACCTACTTGGTCAACATAGGGCCCCTATTAGGCTCAGTTTGAAGGTTACGTCATTTTTCTTGGCACAAAATATGTGCTTTTTACTATGAGACAGATGAGACAAGATGCAGTCTTTTTTACTGTTGGTAGCTAGGTATTCACAAAACATATTAACTACACTATTTACACAAAAATAGTATTTGCATTGCACATATTCTTACTTGTTTAAAAGAGTACATGCTAAAACTGTCTCCTGGTTATATTACTATCATTAAAGGAACGGTAACACCAAAGAAAGAAAGTGTTTTCAAGGAATGACAATATTATGTAATGTTGCCCTGTACTGGTAAAACTGATGCAATTGCTTCAGAAACACAACTATATTTTACAAGCTGCCGTGTAGCCATGGGGCAGCTTTTCAAGCACAGGATACACAGCAGATAACAGATCAATTCTGAAGAACCCCATTTCATACTACAGTGCTTATCTGTTATCTGCTGCATATCCTGTGATCTTTCTCCTTTTTTCAGCTTTCAATGGCTGTCCCCATGGATACACAGCAGCTTATTTATATAAACTATAGTTGTGTTTCTGAATCAAATACACCGGTTTTACCAGTGCAGGACAATAGTACATTATATTGTCATTCCTTTAAAACACTTTCATTTGTTGGTATTACTCTTCCTTTAGAGCTTTACAGCTTTAAAAGCTTTATCCAGTACATCCACATATTTGTCTTATATTGCCCATAGAAAGTCTTTAGTAACAAAGGTGATACATTGCACCAGTGACGTTGCATACAGTAACTTAACAACAATAAGTTTTGAACAATTATCTTGTTTAGGAAAGAAACCACAGTTTATTTGTTGTTATAGAAACTGCACTGGTGCAATTTAGCACCTGTGTTTGTGTTTAGTACCTGAAGCTATGAAGGAATAGTAGGTGGCTTATGGAATGGTATAAAAGCACTATGGTGCTGTACTGAGAAAATACAAATACAGTATTTATGTATAGTACAAACAAACCCAACCCTGAAATGAATATATTAAAAGATAATAAAAATTAAATATTTCTTTCAAAAGTGTAAAATACGGACTTTACTTTATTTAGGCACTCACCACTCAAGCATCTAAATGAATTTATTATTTATTTTTAATGATAAGTACAGTGATAATATAATATTAAGAAGGCAAAAAAAAAAATAGCAAAATATATAGACAATGGCTAAGGTAACAACACCCAGTGGTCAGTTTTTATAGGGCCTATCCAGGTGGTCACCCTGGGCCTGTTGCTTGTAAAATATATATGTTTAAACTGTAAATAGCTAGACAGTATTCTGTTCAGCCAGTGGGTGGCACCAACCCTTATGGTTGACCTGTAGGAGCCTATATAAGGAAGTGCAGAGCCAAGAACTACCTGTTGAGCCTAAAAGCATCAGCAGACATTATAAACATCTAAATGCCCAGACCAGGCTGTACCTTGCTATGGCTAAAAGGTGAGTTAGGTGTTCTGGTATCAGCTCTATCTAGGAGTGAGAGATAACCAGGTTAGTCAGCAAGTACAGTCTGTTGTCATAACAAGCTATGAGTATTTTGGGATAGAGCCCTGGGCAATTGTGCATCAGTTAGGGAATTGGAGAGTTCAGGAGTAGGTTAGGGGGGGAACCTAGCAGAGCTGTAGTAAGACAACTCAGGAGAAGCTCATGCATTGTATGCTGGACATGACATAGGGGGAAAAAGTTATGGGTAGAGGAGTCACCCTCAACAGCTAACAGCACTCTGCTAGTGCTTTTCCACATGACAAAGGCATTGGAGGCTTTTTGGAGAGGGAATTCTGTGTGTGTGAGGATGTGAGAGGATCCTCTGAGTAGAGTTGCATGTTGGCAGAAAGAGTGCTGTTTAGGCAGGTCAGGGGCAGAGCTGGGGACATGTCAAGAGATGGGCAATGCACCACCAAGGTCTCTAAAGAGAGACTTTGCACCGCCCCTCTTACTTTAGCAAACTGACTAGAGTTAAAACATTTTGCTTATTTTCAGAAGCATCTTGAATTCACAGGGCCCAACTAATCCTTATTTGTGCTAACATTCACTAACTTTCACACTTCACAAAGCACACACTTGAGCTTCCACAATGTGCACTTTAGCATTCTTCACAGATTGTCATTGACCCTGAGGTGCTGGGACATACTTATAATGGTAGCCACATTACTGCCCCAGTCAACTGCAAGTACCTGCATTATAACTAGATGTTTTATTATTGTGTGTCAAATAGAGGTATCTAATATGAACTGTAGCAGTAGTAGTAGTCCTATCATCTTTATTAGTATACCCCCAGGAGTCAATTGACAGGTGGTGAATACTACCAAAAAAATGCAGCAGCAGATACACACACCTTTTGGCACATGGCTTAAGCATGTATAAAATAAGTTGGGAGGGGGAGATATTTCCTTTACCTGTCTTAAAATATTTGCCTGGCAATTCAGTAACTGGCTGGTAGATGTCATTGTTCTATTCTATAAAAAGGGAAACACAGGTGCTCAGTCTCTTTTGGTTCCCCCACTTGCCGGAGTTGGTGTGGTGTGTTCCTTTGGACCTGGAACAGAGGAAGGTTCCAGTATATGAGAAGTAAGTTAAAGGTTAGATTTGTAATAGTTCACTCTAGGACTGTAGGACAGGGTCAGGGAAGTAGTAGAGCAGTCAGAGGTTTCAACTATGAGGGTGATAGGTAAGTACCCTGTGGTGTCAATGCCATTGTTGGACTGGTGCACCGGGATACAAGGAAAGCTCCTGGTGGGCCCAAATGTCAGTGGGCCCTTTTGCGTCTCACAATTTGGCCTATTTCACAGTCATTCCCTATTTCTTTATTGTAAAAAAGGCTTAATAATGGAAGAATAAAATATAGTATGTAGATATAAAATACTAGGAGAATAAAGATGTTGACTGAGGAGAGGAGGAATATCAATTTGGAAAAGGGGCCCACGGTCTAGGTGTTCCGTGGGCCCATGGTCTAAGGCTTACTCTTTACTGACATCCCAGTGCGACACTGGTCAATGCTGCAAGTATAGTGGGAGTTTGAGATTGTATTTGAGCACTGATTAAGATGGTAAATAGAACCTGTCAAAAAGATTTCTGTAATGTCCATCAATAAAGTTTTCATCTGTTTTTAAAAAAACACATTTATTTGAAAGACCAAGATCTGTGTGTGGAATATGTGTAGTCAACCCTTCCTCCAACAGTAAGCGAGTACCCACCTGAGAAAGTGAGTCACATGTAACACGTGCCTTATGGGAGATTCTAAAGTGACCAGGTCTGAGGTATATCAGCAGGGGTAACTGTGATTTTAGGGTACCCCACCTACCTGTTACATTTAGCGCCCAATGTGGGGAAAATGGTTTTATTTTTAACCCAAAGTAAAGAAATTGTGACAAGCACTGCATTGCCAGACACCAAAGGCAAAAGGCACTGACAGTGTGAATTAATAGAATTTGAGATCCCACTTTTGTGGTTCTTTGCTGAGTGCCAACCTCCCTCCATTTTTAAAAACTGAGATTGTGACCAACCAGTGTGCAAAACTGTTGGCACGAAGACCAGGAAAAAGTACACCAGAACACTAGGGCATTATGTTAGAGCTTGAAAAAGGGCCAAATGAGGCCTGAAACGTTGCGGTAATGCCCGTCACTTGAGCAATAAAGGCATTTTAACTTCAATTACAATTGTGGTGCTGTTCATATCGTACTTTGACATTATGTTAGAGCTGACATAACAGCTGCCCTGTCAGATCTCAATGCGAGTCTGGTCGGCGAAAAAAGCAGTGGCGCTAAGTGACCTCCAGACAAGCCAGCTAAAAAGATCATAGTTGACAGTTACTGAAACAGTGAAAAAATTCTTCCAGCAAAGCCAAAAGCTGGGGTAGTCTTTGATGCCAGTTACCAGTGCTTTTGGACCAGCACCTTCATGGAGAAGTTAACCATTGAAGGGATCTTAGTGATGGCTCTGTAATGTAGGCAATGCGAGGCAAAAGTTCACTATGCCCTAAACCACACTGGAGGGAAATGTCCCCACTGCCAGTAGGATTGCTGGGTGGGGCCGCAATGAGCAGAGAACAACAACAGGGGGACATCAAGTGCAGTGATGGTGCTTCTGGCCATGGCCCCGTGGGATAGGCCAGCAACAGTGCGGGTAGGCTGGAGCTCCTTGTAGTTGTAGGCATCTGTAGACTTCAAGGCCGTAAGATCCCTAGTCAGTCCCAGGCTTCTCAGGGATGGAGGGATGGCAGAGATTTACAAAGTCATGGTTGTCTGAAGAGTGGAGAACGTAACATCAGTGCCAGAAGGGACAACAAAGGCCTTAATGGTCCATGATGGGTGCTTCCATCAGGGTGGAAGCCCCTAGGACATGCCACCTGATTTACCCTCATCAGTTCAATAACCCCCTGAAGGGGGGGGGGTCAAATTAGCATCAGGGCTGGTAGCAGTTCATAGCTGGAGCTACATCAAAATGAATAATATAGTTAAAGTGAAAAGACAAGTAGAGGTGAATAAATAAATAGTTAAAATAAAGATAGCTTTAAGAAGCCCTAGTCTGCAAACGGATCAGGCTGGGGTTAACAGAATATATGGGTAGTATAAAGTGTCATGTGCAAAAGTGTAAAGGACTGCAATCATAGTGCAGTGGTCCACAGTGACTTATGGTACCCTAGGTTTGCAAGACCTGGAGCACAAAAGAGCTCCCAGATGCCAGCCCCATGGGCAGAGAATCAAGTGCTTTGAAAAGATGCTACACTTGATACTAAAAATGGCCCATAGAGGTAAAACAATGCAATCTTATGAGCCTTATGAGGAGGAAAAATTCATGGTGGAGAATACATCACTAAGGTTTTATGATGAGTAAAGCAAGATGCTGGACAGTAGGGGAGTAGTGGATGTGATCTATTTGGATTATGCCAAAGAGTTTGATACAATGCCCCACAAACCACTGCTTTCTAAACTAAGGTCAGTTGGGCTTAATGAAGTTGTTTGCACATGGATAGGAAACTGGCTACAGAATAGGGTACAGAGGGTGGTTGTTAATGGTACATTATCTACTTGGTAGTGTAGAAGCTGGGGGGGATATATTGTAGATGACCGGTATATATCCCCATTCTTTAGGTTTTAAAATTACCTCTTTAAAAGACACCATGGGGTTAACCAGCCAGAGGTGGGCTGGACATCCAAGGGGTGTTTAATGGAGGTGAGCAGCAGGTGAGAGGGGGTGTGGAAACTCACTGCTGTGTTAAACTGAAAAGTTTGGTTTTCATGTGTGGCTACTCACTGTGGAGTTGGAGAAAGTTCCTTTCTAAAAGACTAGGGAGTTCACTCCCGGCAGACTGGACACTGCAAGTTTTCATGGCAAGTACATGGCTCTTTTGTTGGGACTTATTTTGTTGCTGAACTGAAGCTGTTTTGATTTTTATGCCACTGCTTGTCTGTGAGAGATTTATTTGAACTGAAGAAAATAAAGTAAATGTTTCCGTGGAGTGGCCTGCATGTTTGGTGAAAAAACCCTGCTGTGATCCCCCAATGATGATGATCTTAACCCAGATGACGCCATGAATTATGATCGGCTAAAGGCAGAGATCCTGGCCCGCTTAGGGGTGACCACTGCAGTCAGAGCCCAAAGGGTACACAGGTGGAAATATCAAACCAACCTACCACCTAGGTCACAGATGCACGACCTTATCCATTTGGCCACCAAGTGGCTGCAACCCGAGGATCTGAATGGACCCCAGATTGTGGAGCGAGTTCTGACAGACCGGTACCTTCGGTCCCTCCCCGTTGACCTACAGCGTTGGGTGAGTCATGGGGACCCCAAAACAGCGGATCAGCTGGTCGAGATGGTTGAGAGGTACACGGCTACCGAGGAACTACTTGCTCCCAACCGTCAGCGACCATTCGCCAGTTCACGTCCGGAGAAATCTACACCGGCCAGGAAAAGTTCCCCGCAGAGTCCTAGGCTTAGTGTGAAAGAAAGTGGAGAAGTGCCATCACCGGCCCAACAAGGGGCACCCACAGATACCTCTTCACCCTGGAAAGGGGGGAACGTGCAGTGTTGGAAGTGCCAAGCCTGGGGGCACACTAGAGCACAGTGCCCGTGGAAAGACGAGACCATGGAGTGTGGGGCTCTCACCCAGCTTTCTTGTTATGCACAGAAAGTTTACACTGCATGCCCTGACTTGTTTGAGGGGCAATTTGAGTGTGATGTTTACATCAATCAGGTTCCTGTCAAGGCTCTCCTAGATTCGGGGAGTATGGTAACCCTGGTACTAGACAGTGTTATTGGAGAATTCGAACCAGCAGCCAAATCACTCCGGGTAATTTGTATCCATGGGGATATACGGTCCTACCCGCTAGTCCCAGTGACCATCACTATTGCCGGTGAATCCATTGTGCATGAAGTTGGGGTGGTGAGTAAACTGTTGCACCCCGCTATTTTGGGACGTGACTTTCCAAAGTTCTGGGACTTGTGGGGAAGGAAACCACTGACTTGAGGGTGGGATTGGGTCCCCAAAACCCAAGGGATGTGATAATTGATATACCCAGTGATATTGAAAATGATGTGATGTATGATTTTCAAAATGATGATGTGTCACTGCCCCAAACTCAGGAGAAAAGTAATAAGGCAATAGAGGATCCCAGTCAGAAGACCGAACTGTCCTCTGAGGGGGGGATTTCTCTCCATTACAGGTAATGCTAGGGGAGGATGATGAGAATGATTCATCAAATCCTGTATCTCCTGATCTGGATGTGTCAAGGGGAGCCTTTAGCACGGCCCAGATGCAGGATCCCACCTTAGTTAATGCTAGAGAGCAGGTGGTGGTGATAAATGGTGTTCCCCAAGAACCAGGTGCAGATAACCGATGGCCACACTTTGCTGTAAATAGTGATCTGCTTTATAGAGTCACCAAGGTCCGTGAGGAGGTTGTTGAACAATTGTTAGTTCCCCGGCCATACAGACGAATGGTACTTGACCTAGCGCATAATGATGCCCTGGGTGGTCACTTGGGGGCAGAGAAGACCGAAGCAAGAATCACAGACCGGTTTTTCTGGCCAGGTTTAAAGTCTGAAGTAAAAACCTACTGTGCGTCCTGTCCCACCTGCCAGTTAACAGCCCCGGCTTCCCATTTTCGTAGCCCCTTGGTGCCCTTACCCATTATCGAAGTACCATTTGAACGTATAGCCATGGACTTAGTGGGTCCCCTGGTAAAATCTGCCCGAGGGCATCAGTATATCTTGGTAATCCTTGATTACGCCACCCGATACCCGGAAGCTATTCCCTTAAGGAATGCCACATCTAAAGCCATTGCCCGTGAGCTGTTCCTAATGTTTTCAAGGACAGGCTTCCCAAAGGAGATACTCACTGACCAGGGTACCCCATTCATGTCAAAGGTTATGGCCGGTGTGTGTAACTTGTTCCAGATAAAGCAGTTACATACAACTGTCTACCATCCTTAGACAGATGGCTTGGTTGAACGTTTTAATAAGACCTTAAAAACAATGCTTAAGCGGGTGGTGCAAAAAGATGGTAAGGATTGGGATTGTTTATTACCTGCTCTTTTATTCGCAATTCAAGAGGTGCCTCAGGCGTCCACAGGTTTCTCCCCCTTTGAGTTGGTGTACGGGCGCAGGCCCCGGGGACTGCTTGATATTGTAAAGGAGGCTTGGGAGAGTGAAGCTACTCCCCACAAAAGTGTTTTGGAATATGTCTCTCAAATGAGGGAAAGAATTGCAGGAGTGATGCCACTGGTTAAGGAACACATGCAAAGTGCCCAAGAGGCTCAGCGCCGGGTATACAACCGGTCCGCTAAAGTGAGGCAATTCCAGGTGGGAGATAGAGTAGCAGTATTGATTCCCACTGTAGAGAGCAAATTCTTGGCCAGGTGGCAGGGCCCATTTGAAATTGTAGAAAAAGTGGGTGAGGTGAACTATAAGGTTCACCAACCTGGTAAGAGAAAGCCCTACCAAATCTATCACATAAATTTGTTAAAGCATTGGAGGGATAGAGAACCAGTTTCGGCACTGGCTCGTGGGAAACTTGAGTCTCCGCGTGGCAACAGCATTGTCAAAAGCTCAGACCCAGCAAGTCAGGGAGTTTCTGCAGAGAAACCAAGATATTTTTTCTCATTTGCCTGGGATCACTAATGTCATAGAGCATGACGTAATTACAGAGCCGGGAGTAAAGGTGTGTCCCAAGCCTTACCGTATTCCAGAGGCTCGCCGGAAGGCTGTCTCAGAGGAGGTAAAAAAAATGATGGAATTAGGAGTTATTGAAGAGTCACAGAGTGAATGGTCGAGTCCTATTGTGTTGGTACCCAAGCCCAACGGTACTCTGCGATTCTGCAATGATTTCCGAAAGCTCAACGAAATTTCCAAATTTGATGCCTATCCCATGCCCCGGGTAGACGAACTTATAGAGAGGTTGGGTCCTGCCCGGTATATCACAACTTTGGACCTCACGAAAGGGTATTGGCAAATACCCCTAACTAAGGCAGCAAGGGAGAAAACTGCATTTTCCACTCCAGATGGCCATTTTCAATATAGGAGAATGCCCTTTGGTTTACTAACAGCACCCGCTACGTTCCAAAGGGCAATGGACAAGCTTTTGAGGTCCCATCACAGGTACACCTCCGTTTACCTGGATGACATTGTCATCTTTAGTAGGGACTGGGAGTCCCATTTGCCTAAAGTCCAGGCAGTTCTTGACTCCTTGAGAGAGGGAGGATTCACAGTGAACCCAGAAAAGTGTGCCCTAGGTATGGAAGAGGCAAGGTACCTTGGGTACATCGTTGGAAGAGGGCTAGTAAAACCCCAGTTAAATAAGATAGATGCAGTCCAGAACTGGCCCCGCCCTAAAACAAAAAAACAGGTACGAGCCTTCCTGGGAATAGTTGGGTACTACCGTAGGTTTGTCCCCGATTTTGCCACTATAGCTGCTCCATTAACAGACCTGACCAAAGGTCGTAAGTCAATTATGATTGAGTGGAACACTGATGCTGAAAAGGCCTTTCTGGAGCTCAAGTCCGCACTTTGTAATCACCCCATCTTGGTGGCTCCAGATTTCTCCAAGGAATTTATTGTCCAGACCGATGCTTCAGATGTAGGTTTGGGAGCTGTATTATCACAGGTCATTAATGGGGAAGAGCATCCCGTGGTGTTCCTCAGTAGAAAGTTGACTACAGCAGAGAAAAACTATGCAATAGTTGAGCGAGAATGCCTGGCCATCAAGTGGGCCTTGGACTCGCTCCGTTATTACCTTTTAGGTAGAAGGTTCAGGCTGGTTTCTGATCATGCCCCACTCACATGGATGAAGCAGAAAAAAGGGGCAAATGCCAGAGTAACACGGTGGTTCCTGGCACTCCAGGAGTTCAAGTTTAGGGTAGAGCACAGACCCGGAAAACAGCACCTGAATGCTGATGCTCTTTCCCGAGTCCATTGTTTGGGCTCTTCTGGTGCCTCCACCTCCCCTGGGTTGAGGCAGAGGGGGGGATATGTAGAAGCTGGGGTGGATATATTGTAGATGACCGGTATATATCCCCATTCTTTAGGTTTTAAAATTACCTCTTTAAAAGACACCATGGGGTTAACCAGCCAGAGGTGGGCTGGACATCCAAGGGGTGTTTAATGGAGGTGAGCAGCAGGTGAGAGGGGGTGTGGAAACTCACTGCTGTGTTAAACTGAAAAGTTTGGTTTTCATGTGTGGCTACTCACTGTGGAGTTGGAGAAAGTTCCTTTCTAAAAGACTAGGGAGTTCACTCCCGGCAGACTGGACACTGCAAGTTTTCATGGCAAGTACGTGGCTCTTTTGTTGGGACTTATTTTGTTGCTGAACTGAAGCTGTTTTGATTTTTATGCCACTGCTTGTCTGTGAGAGATTTATTTGAACTTAAAAAAATAAAGTAAATGTTTCCCTTAACGTGGAGTGGCCTGCATGTTTGGTGAAAAAACCCCGCTGTGATCCCCCAAACATCACAGTAGATATTAGGCAGTAGTGGTCCCTCAGGGCTCTGTATTGGGTCCACTTTAATGTAACTTGTTCATTAATGTATTGTAAGTAATGTATCACTGTTTGTAGATGACACAAAACAATGCAGCCCAATCAATTCTATCCAGGATGCGGCATCCAGGATCTTGACATACTGGCAATCTGGGCAGCTAAGTGGCAAATGAGATTCAATGTTGATAAATGTAAAGTCATGCACCTGGGATGTAAAAATATGCAAGCCACTTATACCCTAAATGGGAGTGCACTAAGCAAATCCATTATGGAAAAGGACCTTGGAGTCCTTGTAGATAATAAACTTGACTGTAGCAAGCAATGCCAGTCAGCAGCTTCAAGGGCAAACGAGGTCCTGTGCTGTATTAAAAGGGGTATAGAGTCACGGGAGCAGGGGTTATTCTTTCACTGTATAGAGCACTGGTAAGGCCCCATCTAGAATATACTGTACAGTTTTGGTCTCCAGTGCTCAAACGGGACATTGTTGAATTAGAGAGGGTACAGAGAAGGGCAACTACGTGTGTAAAAGGTATGGAAAATCTCAGCTATGAGGAAAGACTGGCCAAGTTGGGATTGTTCCCGCTGGAGAAGAGGCGCTTAAGGGGTGATATGATAACTATGTATAAATGTATAAGGGGATCATATAATAATCTCTCTAATGCTTTATTTACCAGTGGTTCTTTCCAACTGACACGAGGTCACCCATTCTGATTAGAAGAAAAGAGTGAAGATGTGAAATTCTTTTCCAGAATCAGTCATACAGAAGGGATTGGATGGCTATTTGGCAAGTGAGGGAATACAGGGTTATGGAAGATAGCTTATGGTACAAGTTGATCCAGGAACTAGTCCGATTGCCATCTTGGGGGCAAATTCACTAAGCGCCGAAGCGCCGAACGCTAGCGTTAATTCGCTAGCGTTTGGCATTTTCTGTACTGCGCAAATTCACTAACGAATGCTGGCGTAGTTTCGCTACTGTTACTTCGCACCCTTACGCCAGGCGAATTTTCGATAGCGACGTAACTACGCAAATTCACTAACTTGCGCAGTGTACTGAACGCTACCTTTTACGCTAGACTTCCTTCGCCACCTCAGACCTGGCGAAGTGCAATAGAGTAGATAGGGATTGTTTAAAAAAACGCTGGTGTGTTTTCTACATTATGGGTGATAGGATGCAAAAGATCAAAAACATTTTTGGGGCTCCCCTCCTTCCCCCCTACATTTCCTGACTCATGGCAACTTACCTAGACAGTGGGCACATGTGTAGGGCAAAATAAAATTTTTATTTGATGATTTGAAGGTTTTCTTGGCATTTGTAGTGCTGATACGTATTCCTCCATTGAAATTTGAATTTGGCGCCGTATGCAAATTAGCCTTCGCTAGCGTAACTTCGCTTTACATAGCGAATCAATGCTAGCGCAACTTCGCAACCTTACGCTACCCCTGAGCGCAACTTTGGATTTTAGTGAATTTGCGGAGCGCTGGCGAAACTACGCCTGGCGAACTGCGGCGATGTTGCGCCTGGCTTAGTGAATTTGCCCCTTGGAGTCAAGAAGGAATTTTTCCCCCACTGAAGCAAATGGGAGATGCTTCGGTTTTTTTTAATTCCTCTGGATCAACTAGCAGTTAAGCAGGCAATATACAGATTTAAGGTTGAACTTGATAGACGTGTGTTTGCTCAACCTAACTTATGTTACAAGCAAAAATACCTTCCCAGTAGGGTCGCCACCTTTTCTGGAAAAAAATACCAGCCTTCCTATATATTTATCTTTTCCCCCTATTAATAACATTGGGATCAACCATCATTTTTACCAGCCAGGCTGGTAAAATACCAGCCAGGTGGCAAACCTACTTCCCAGCCTGCTCTGACAAACAAATGAACACAAGGTATTCCAGGAATTATTGGTAAACTGGACCTAGCAGTAATTCCAGAGTGCCCTTAAGGGTTGCATTTTTTGCTGCAATTGACTTGTGCCAAATGCATCAGACATTATTATCAATATTGATGCTATGGACTGGAAGTGATGCAACTCACACCCAAATGATTTAACAAATAGAAAATATGGGGGGGGGGGGTATTTACTGTTTTGTATATTTTTTTCAACTACAAGTTAGTCACTACTATTTTTTTCTTTTCTTATACATTGTTATTGGGTTTCGTGGGCTATGGAGACTTTAGAAGACCTACAAGTTCAGACCAATGACTAGAACTTATGTTAACACACATGCGCGATAGACACCTCTGCTGAACACACTTGCTATGTCTATGTAAAGCTGCAAGCAGCTCAATGTACGCATGCTAAATTACAATCCGGAAGTGGTTCAGTTGCCAGGTAACTGGATGCGTCTATTCGTTGCTATCAGAACGGGAAGGGGAGGGAGCGGGGCTAAATTTGTATCCCTCAGTTATTTGCATAAATTAAAGTATTGGTAGCTCAGGAGCTGCGCAAGGGAAGCAGTTTTTCCAGGTACTTTGATAAGGAGGGCAATCATATGTACCCCAAAAAAATCATATTCCAGCACAGGGAAAATAGATAGTAATGAGGTCGGACGAGGGCATATACAGCTAAACTCTGCAAGCATGATGATTTTAATATCGGTTTGCTGCCGTACTGCCCTTCCCCCTGCCTGGCTCTCCTGCCAGCAGCTGTGTCTGTTTTACATCTCGCTTTGTCTTTAACCCTTTTACTGCCTATGCGCATCTTCTGTAACTCCTAGCAACCCTGCAGGATAATAGTTCCTCAATCCCCCACCATTACATTAAAAAGGAATGGTTGAGTAAACAATATGAAGTGAAAAGAAATAATGCTTCACTACATAGTATTTAAAACATAACTTTTAGGGGCAGATTTATCAATGGTCGAAGTGAATTAGAGGGAATTTTCGAAGTAAAAAAAATTTGAAATTCAAAGTAATTTTTTGGATACTTCGACCATCGAACAGGATACTACGACTTTGAATTCGATTCAAAGTGAAATCGTTCGAATATCCGACCATTCGATAATCGAAGTACTGTCTCTTTAAAAAAAACTTTGACTTCAATGTTTCTCCAAATTATACCTGCCGAAGTGCTATGTTAGCCTATGGGGACCTTCTAGAGCAGTTTTCTACGTTTTTTGAAGTCGAATAAAAATCTTTCGATCGATGGATGAAATCCTTCGAATCGTTCGAAAACTCGCTGAAAAAACTTCGACTTTGATATTCAAAGTCGAAGTAAAGGCATTCGATGGTCGAATTTCGAAGTATTTATCACTTCAAAATTCGACCCTTGATAAATCTGCCCCTTAATGTATTATATAAAAATTAATCACTGGGGGTAATCAAAGTTAAGTAATGCGAGTAAAATCTGAGTTTTAAAAGCATCTGAAAAGGACCATTCCCCAAATAACTTGGATATGCCCTCTTGGAGACACTTCTGCTGATACAGTATTTCGAAACCATAATACTTCATATTACTCCCACTGCATACCAAATATTTCCATAGTTCATGCCTACTGTGAAACATTGGGGGCCACACTGTGCATCTTGTGAAATGCATAGGGCCATACTGTGCCTAGGGTTGCCACCTTTTCTGGAAAAAAATACTGGCCTTCCTATATATTTATCTTTTTTCCCTATTAATAACATTGGGATCAACCATCATACCGGCCAGGCTGGTACAATACTGGCCAGGTGGCAACCCTAACTGTGCCTGATGTGAAACACTGGGTTGCCTTTTGTGAAATGCTGGAGGGCCACACTGTACCTGTTGTGAAGTGTGTAGGGCCATACTGTGCTTATCGAGAAACACTGGGAGGGAGCACTGTGCCTGTTGTGAAACACTGGGGGATACACTGTGTCTGTTGTGAAACACTTGTGGAGCACATGATGCCTGTTGTGAAATGATGAGAGTCCCACACTGTGCCTGTCATGGATCTCTTGGGGGGGGTTTCACTGTGGTTGTCATGGGTCACTGGGGGGGGGCACACTGTGCCTGTTGTGAATTGCTTGGGTGGGGCACATTGAGGTTGTCATGGGGAGTTGGACTTTCGCTCATGAAGAAAGGTGGGCCACTGTACCTGTTAAAATGCTAAAGGACCACATGGATCTATTAAAGTAGAACTAAAGCTTAACTAAAGAAGTAGGGCAGAAATATTATGCCTCTGAAAATGCCCCAGTAAGTAGCTCCCCATCTTCTGTTCTGCTGAATACATGCTCTGTGCTTACTGAGCTTAGGGACGACTCAAAATATACAGTACACATAGAATTTTAATGTCCAATGATAAGGCTAATTACTAATTAATACAGATAATCACTACATGGCAGCACAGAAATCAGTGCAACTAGCATCATAGTTTTCTTCTTGGGATAACAACCCCTAAGCTTAGCTTCTCAACAGCTGCTCAGAGCCCACTGAGCATGTGAGTGTCACAGGCACATTCCAAGATGGCGACCCCTGTAACAAGTTTGAAGTCCTGGATCATTGCTGCTACTGAGAAGCTGAAACTTTAGGCTGGTGCAATAAGTTCAGTATAAAATATGGCATTTTTAGCATCCTCATTTTTAGCGTTTAGTTTTTTAAATGTCATAAGTACATAAAAGCATTATATGGAATTGTGTAAGTGGCTAATTTTCCTGCCTTACTGTCCAAACCTTTTTGACTAAAAAATTGTTCTTCCTTCTAATTTTTTCATTACTAGCAACAGTGGTGGCCATGGGTCAATCTTGTATGCACATGGACGTTTATTTATATATCAAAATTGTCAAACATGCTAAATCCATGAGTGGCCAACAGGCATAATATTAAGTAGTAGCCATTGCTATTTCATGATCTAAGCTAGATTGCTATGTGGTACATGCTATTGCATCTGTTTTTTTATCAGTCCGCTGTCCTAACATCTGGTCTAGGGTATAACTGTTGTACAGTTTCAATCACTACAACAGCAAAGTGCCACTGTGTTTGGGCTACTGTCACTTTAACACAACTCTATATAAATAACTGACTGACCTAAGCACTGATCTCCTCGGCTTTGCTCCCAAGTTGTGTTGTACTCTAGCATGAGTCCCTCCCCTTTCTACATGGCCATTTTTACATAGCTCCTGCCTCTTGTCCATTCAGGTAAAAATCTCCCCATCCCCTTGTCCTAAATTCCCCTCCTGTACTATAATGCAGCTCATATGAAGGATGAAGGGGGGGTTAATTTCTTTAATATATGTGTGAGAGAGAAATTAAAATAGGCCCTGGCATTTCAGGTACACAGAGGCCCAATCAGCCCGCACAGAGGCCCAAACAGCCCCTACCAGCCCACTAAATAGTGACTTTCTATGGCACCTTATAGCAGCCCCTCTGGCATTTGCCAGAACCCACAGCCAATCTGGGCCAGAGAAATATAAACTGGCACCCCCACAATAACCTACCCTTATTATATCTATGCAAGATCAGGAAAAAAGGATGGGGGATGTCTAACCATCGACCCTCCTGTTGTTCTTGAGCTACAAGTCCAAGCAGCACCCCTTCGGTCGATGGATGCTGGAACTTGTAGTCCAAGAGCAGCGTCAGAAGCACGCATCTGCAAAAATCATGATTTGTTTTCATTTCCTCTGACCCAGAACTGAGCATTAGCGATGTTCATCATGTGAGCCCCTGGATCCCCACCCCTCCCGCAATATAATGTGCTCATAGTAACCTACCATGGTCACGGTGCCGCACAATCACAGTGCCTGCTAAAAAGACAGTGCAATCCACAATCAGACTGGTGCTGCATGTCGAGGCATATTAAGGGTTTCTCATGTTCTAGCTGGCTCCATCCCTGGTGCCCAGAGTGGCGGGGAGGAGTTGGCAGTCTCGATTTCCCTTATGTCAGATGCTATTGCGGGTCCCCCATTCCCCTGTCTCTTCTCCCTGGCGCGGGGAATAAAATGCTGAGTAACATAGTGTGTGTGATTCCAGGCTGCCCTCCCCACTGCTCCAGCTAGACAATTACTCAATGCAGCTTACTGAATCCTAGAGGACACCCTCTCAAAAACTGTTATAAAATAACCTCAAACTCTAATGCCATTTCTTCAAACATTCCCCTGAACACACAGATATGTGTATACTCCTCCCACCCTTATATAAGATACCCTGCACCAAATGATAGTGACTTGGCACTTTAAAATCAATTCTTTTTTTCCTAAGATTTGAAGCTGCAGTTGCTATAAATGTACAACCCTCCCTCATCTGCACTGCCATTTACCTATATCTGTTCAATGTTCACTTTACCCTTCAAAATTAATGTTATATAAAGTATATAAAGTATAACCCCCCCTTCTTACTCACTTTCCCTACCCAGCTGGATGGTGCCCCTTGGCATCTGCAGGGATGAGGGAGGCGTAGGGTTATGTCTACCATCCCATACTCATACTATGTTAACCATTTCACTACAGCTATGTATCACTGATAACAAAACAAGGGGAATAGATATCCAATATCATATACCTTTGAATAAATTAGTCATTTTCTATTAATTCTTATGACAGTCTAATTCAAAATTTGCTATATAATCCCATCTTCCTCCTTTATAATACAAATATTAGTATTTCACAAATACCATGTTTTCTTGCAATCAAGATCAGATAACTTAGTGAACACATTGAGCAACCATGGCTTTTGCTTGTTTGACAGTTTTTATAGATAAATAAATACACAAGGTTTCCCTGTGGGCATTACTATTGCTAGTAATGTTTTAAAAATGAAACTGAAATTAAAGATGAAAAGTAGAAAGGACAATACTTTTTGTTAGAAAGGCTTGGACAATAAGGCAGAAAAATGAGCCACTGACACAGCGCCATATAACGCTGCACTTCTTATATGACATTCAATAGAGTGCTGAGTGGCACACCTGCCTTCAAGAATGAGAGTCCTACATGACAACCACAATGTGCCCCCCCCCCCCAAGCGTTTCACAAGCAGTACAGTATGGCTACCCGGCGTTTCACAACAGGTACACAGACACAGTGGCCCATCTATCTTCAAGAGGGAAAGTCCAGACCCCCATAAAAACCTCATCAGGCACAGTGCAGCTCCCCCCCCAGCATTTTACAACAGGCACAGTGTGGCACCCTTCATGTAACTAGTACAGTAGCAACAGCTAAGGTCCAGTAATATGAACCCTGCAAATATTTGGTACACAGTGAAAGTAATTTTGATTGTAAAATATTAGAAATGTGTTCTCAATGTTTCTATCCTGGCATATCCAGGATATTTGGTAATGGTTTTCAGATGCGTTTATATGTGATTTCCCTGAGTGATTCATTTTTAATATACTAAATTAAAATTTATGTTTTAAATATTACATAGTGGAACATTATTTCTTTTCATTTGATTTTTTTTTAATGATTTTATGGTGGGGGATTCGGGAACTATTATACTACAAGGCTGCTAGGAGTTGCAGAAGATGTGAGGGCAGGCAGTAGAAGGGTTAAAAACAAAGTGTGCAGCTATGGAGATGAGAGACTGGCTGGAGACACAGGCAGGGGGAGGGGCAGTGAGCAGAGCAGTACGGAAGAAGATCATAATTTAAATCATCATGCTTGCAGAGTTTGAGCCTATCTGCCCCCCAACATATTATTGTCTGTTCTCCCTGTGCTTGAATAATACTTAGATTTTTTTTTGGGGGGGGGGGCATATATTACAGTACCCTGTCTTCCCTGTTGCCGCTTCTGACCCACCAATAATTAAATATATGCAGACTCTACTCTAGCATGGGTCCCTCCCCTTCCTACATGGCCATTTTTACCTAGCTCCTGCCTCTTGTCTGTTAAAGTAAAAGTCTCCCCACCCCCTTGTCCTAAATTCCCCTAATCTAGTATAAAGCAGCACATAGGAAGGGTGAAGGGGGGTCATTCCTTTAATATTTGTGGGAGAGAAATATAATAGTGCCCACAATAACTCACCAGTATTATTTCTAAGCAAGATCAGGAAACAAATATAGGGGTTGTTCTACCATTGGGTCTCACGTTGTACTTGAGCTACAAGTCCTAACAGTGGAAAGATGCTGGAACTGGAGCAGCTGCAGAAGTGCACACTTGCAAAAAAATCATGCTTTGCTTTTTAATTTTCTTCTGACCCAAAACTGAGCATTAGTAAGGGGTGCATTTAAATTAACAGGTATTCTGGTCAGGGTCTGCCATAATAGGGGCATCTGCCCTGAATAGCAGGCCTCAAAAAGGGTTGGACTTGGCTGAAAATGGCAGAAGACACCTTGTGACAGAGCCCCCTGCCATTGTGAAGGGGCCCTGCTGACTAAGTAGTATGGGCCGCTATTTTTGATGGTGCTTCTGAAACTACCACTCATTTTACTTATGTTGACGGTCACTACTCTCTCATTTCTGAGACAGTTGCAAAATAGATGTAAAAGAAACCTTAAAAAAATAGATGTAGAAGAAATGTAAAAAATAAAGCTGTCAGAAAAAATATTCTAAAATAGCTAGTAGAACTTAATATGTCAAATGATTACATCACTGAAGCATCAACTGATAAAGCTGCGGATGTGGATGAGATACTGTTTGTAACAAAACATCTATAAGGAAAAGTTCCAAGATAGGTTTCATACGTCTGAGAAAACAGAGTTGTTTGCACACAAGGAATCAGCCTTTTTGAAAAACAAAATATTGTCCCTATGGAGGGCTACTATAAAGTACTAACGTGTCTCATTGATGAACTAAACAGATTTCTCCAAAAAAAAAACCTAGTATATAACATTGTCGGAAATAAAGACATAGTTGGTGCTTACTGAAGTAAACATGAAGTACGGTGATTAGAGGAGATTAACCAAGAATAACCATAATCACAAATACCATCTTTTAATTTAAGACATATTAATTTAAGAATATTTATTCTAATAAAAATGTAAAGTGAGTTAAAAAAAAACCAAAATAAATTGAATGGTTATGTTGAACTTTAGGAGATTAAATTTAACAGTGTGCTATAGAAGTTGGATGCTTCAGTCATGATGGGCCCTGGGTAATTGCCCCTTTTGCCCATTTACCAAAACAAAAAAGAAAGTGAGTCTATCTGGCTGAAGTGGGAGCCAGACTAAGGTCTTCCAGGCTGTGTAGGTTCAAAAAGTTTCAGACTAGCAAGTACTGCAGACAGACCAATGACAAATGTAACTTCCATTCAATTTTTTATTTCCTTGCCATATTCTCACAGAGCTACAGTATGTATAACACATGTCATTACTTATATATTACTTATAGTTCACAATAGAGGGTACATTACTTCCCATATAATGCACAAGAACTACAGTATAATAAGCCATAAGCCTTGTAAATGGAGCTTAAAGATGTCACTTGTCTCACATGACTGAAAATGACTTACAAAAACAATGTACCCTGACCTGCATCCTTGTGCTTTTCTGTGATCATGGAACTCCTCCAGGGCTTATAATATCCATTGCCACATTGATAACAGTGAACAAATAACAGAGAACCCAGAGCTAACTGTCACTCTCAGTTGACAGCTGCTTGCCTTCTGTAAGTAAAGACCTCACCAGGGCTCTTCTGTCAGCACTTGTTAAATTTGTACCTGGGCAATAACAATTAGCATTTGACTGCCGGTAGCACAATGAAAGTAACTATTTGATTGGTTGCCATGGGTTACTGAACAGGTGCAAAATTGCCAAGGTTTCATAAACGAGCCCCATTATAACTTTGTTGTGGCAGTTTTTTCTTCAAATCTAATAGCCTGTTATGACAGCAAGAATATTTTAAGCTAGAACTTGCTGACCTCATGTGACCAGTTGTTGCTTTATGGGACATATGTAATCCACACATGCTAGTGTAAAACCCTTTTACTTATGAGCACATCATTGTAAGCAATACAGGCATCTAATACTGACAGCTGTAGGTGTAGAAAGATAAGAATAAAAACAAAAGCATACTTTTAATTTAGGGGAAGTTAGTCAGGTTTGTGTGTTTTATGTATATTTTATAATTTTTGCTTATATGTGTGTATGTATGTATGTATATATATATATATATATATATATATATATATGTGTGTGTGTATATTTATCAATAAAGAAAATTATGAATTCATAAATGTGTATGGAAAGTAAATTAAAAATGTAAAATGACCTGCTGTGATTTAATTAAGTAGAGAAAGTTACACCATTGTGACAGCCAGGAATGCATGCTGCAATGACACGCGGATGCTTAAAGCTGGCCATACATGTAAAGATTTGCGTATTTTGCATAAACTCCAAACAAGTCGATTATTCACTGATATTCTCACCTTGACATAAGCAAAATCAGACTGATCCTTGGACAGATGATCAGATCATAATTAACTCATGCAGGACGTCATAACACATACACTGCATAAATGTTCAGATTCAGTCATCAAGCAGGCCCACTGGCTGGCACCATACATGGGCCAATATGCTGCTGACTTGGCCCATGTTTGGGCAACTACAATACATTCCATATTGCTGCTCTACCCTATGCCACCCACCAGCAGTAATGTCAGCCAAGGAAAATGGAAAGCTGTTTATGTGTAATCTGGTCATAAATATAGTGATAGGCTGCAAAGATCCCATTGGAAATCAACTAAGAAGCAGGACTGAATGGTTTTGCTGCATGGGCCTCTATATGATGTTCATATCAAATATTTGTGGGTGCTTTATGTGGCCAGATATCATAGTGTACACAGCAGTGCGGACCAAGCTGAGGCACCCTAGGCGACCCAGCCAGCTACCTCGCTATCCCCCTCCGTGCACATGCATGCCTCCGACAACAAACTGTGCATGTGCATGCGCATGCGCTGTAGGCGAGGGTCGGACAGAGGAGGGAGGGGAGAGGGACAGAGGGGAGGGATGCAGGGGAGAGTGACAGACGGGAGGGATGGAGAGAGAGTGACCAAAGGAGGGCAGTGAACACTGACTAGGGGAAGGCAGAAAACAGTTTAACAGGTACCTGCCCATTGCCCCCTCTATCATTGCCTCTTCTGCCTACCCCTAGTTTCAGCCCTGGTACACAGTGTTGTGACATTAATCCACAGAAAAGGTTTACCTAATATATTACAGCTCTTATCCTTTTTCATAAAATGAGAGTATGAAGCATTTTTTCTTTTGTTTATTTGCACCTTTTATTTTACTAATAATGTTCACTTTTATTTAATCTCATAAATATCAAGGCTGGCATTCTGCTTCAAAATCTATCCCCTTGTCTCTTAAACCCAATATTTAGCATCCCCTATGTCTTGGGATATTTCATGCTTATATATGGGGTTTGAGTGTTTAAATGTATAATAAAACCAACACAGGTTGCTTACCAGTCTCAGAACTTTGTTAACAAATGTACTCCCTTGTTTGTGTCTCTGAAGTGAAGCAGTATTGTTCTGAACTGCGTACTCCAAGATCAGACTGTGCACAGAGGGTGTCCTTGTGTGACCCAGCTGAGCTCAGGAAACTGTGGAGGTGGGGATTGAGCTGCACAGGACTGTGTGTGTAATACAGAGAACAGAAGGGGAGGAGGGGAGATGTCTCTATTATAGTAAAAAGAACAAATTGTGTTGCAAATGCATGGCATTGCTTAGCTTAGTGCGTGCAGATTTACATTTCGTGATCACTCATGTTTGTACAAACCTACCAACTGGACTTAAATATGTTCTTTAGGTGTCTGGCTAAGCTGTGTGGCATAGTCTTCTTAACTGATGTTTTTAGAAACCTAAGCCACAAATGCCATTGGGGGGAAATGCAAATGCTGCTGAAGATCCAAGCAATAGTTGCCAGACAGTCCTATGACTGTAATGAAATTAGGCATCAAATATTGACATGGAGAGAACTGATTAGACTTCATCCCATTCTTTAAGGCTTTAGTCAATATAGAATTAATGTAAACGATATGTGACAAGTGTTCATACAAGGCCACTCACATTTTGGGGCTCTAGACTGATAATCAGGTCCTGCATTGGGTTCTAGGGAGACCCACCAGCACACTTCTTATCAGTTCATATTTTACCATACATGGGCAGATAAGCTTAAACTCAGTCTGAACAAGGATAAAAAAAATCATGTAATTGACCCTATGGGGCACATTTACTAAGGTTCGATTAATCGAGGGTTAATTAACCCTTGATATTCGACCCTCGAAGTAAAATCCTTCGACTTCGAATATCGAAGGATTTACCGCAAATACTTAGATTGAATGATCGAAGGAAAAATCATTCAATCGAAGGATTTAAATCCATCGATCTAAGGATTTTCCTTCGATCAAAAAAAGCTTAGAAACCTTATGGGGAAGGTCCCTATAGGCTAACATTGATGCTCGGTAGGTTTAAAATGGCGAAGTAGGTAGTCAAAGTTTTTTTTAAAGAGACAGTACTTAGACTATCGAATAGTCAAACGTTTTTTAGTTTGAATCAAAGTCGTAGTCGATGGTCGAAGTAGCCTATTCGATGGTCGAAGTACCCAAAAAAAAACGAAATTCAACGTTTTTTTACTTCTAATCCTTCACTCGAGCTTAGTTAATGTGCCCCTATGTGTTGACATTGAATTGCTCATACCAACATATACACACATACATTTCTGAACACTGAAGTTAGCGCTGATGTATGGACAAGGGTGAAATGTATTGCACATTACATGCAGGATCTCATTTAACAATATCTCTGTAAAATTGCAGCCTTTACTGCTCATTCATTTATCACCCTGGACTTGCAATAGGATCATTGCTGTGCTCTGTACCTTGTGTCAAAATAAAAATCAAATAGAGGTGCAAAGCCAGCAGACCTAAGATAGCTCTGTCCTTAAGGGTAGGGACACACTGGGCGATTTGGGGAGTTTTAGTCGCCTGGCGACTAATCGCCGCGACTTTTCTCCCCAAATGCCTCCCCTCGCTCTGCGCCTGGCTAAAATGAAAAATCGCCTGCGCTAATCACACGCGGCGATTCGTTTTCCGAAGTCGCCCGAAGTTTCCTCGTGAGGCAACTTCGGGCGATTTCGGAAAACGAATCGCCGCGTGTGATTAGCACAGGCGATTTTTCATTTTAGCCAGGCGCAGAGCCCTCGCTCTGCGCCTGGCTAAATTCGGGGAGAAAAGTCGCGGCGATTAGTCGCCAGGCGACTAAAACTCCCCAAATCGCCCAGTGTGTCCCTACCCTAAAGGAACAGTTCAGTGTGAAAATAAAAACTGGGTAAATAGTGTTCTGGCTATTATGTTACACACACAGTCACTCCAGCCTTTATACATTACATTTTTGGCTAACTAATTATATTAGAAACATGTTTTATTTTGCACAGCCTATCTATTTAGCCAGTTTTTGTTTTTATACTGAACAAGTGGGGTGATATCCAACTTGCAGTACAGCAGTATAGAGTGACTGAAGTTTATCAGAGCACAAAGCACATGACTGGAGGCAGCTGGGAAATTGACAATATGTCTAGCCCCATGTCAGATTTCAAAATTGAATATAATAAAATCTGTGTACTCTTTTGAAAAATGGATTTCAGTGCAGAATTCTGCTGGAGCAGCACTATTAACTGATGCGTTTTGAAAAAAATATGTTTTCCCATGACAGTATCCCTTTAACTCCTCTTTTGCACCCTGTGCTCACCTTGACTCTTATGTGCCTCCCCCTGCTTGCCCCTCATGAATATAGTGCTGCTGAATGAGGCATATGAAAATCTATGTGCTTCAATGGAGTGCTTCAATGGAGTGCAAAAGCTTGTTGCTCTTGTTGAAAGTCTGAAAAACATGGTGGTATGCATGTTATTCACACTTAATTTTCCGAGATAGACAGCACCACCATGGTGCTGTCTATCTGGGAAAATTGAGTTTGATGTTCGGGTGGAAGTGGCTACCTGTGACGTGCACCCCTTTCACACTTTGCAGCCTGCCTTGGACTGCAATGAAGCTAACAGTCAATTTGTCAATGATGCTAACAGTATTTTTGTTGATTCATCCAGAATCAAGGCCTTCTGGAGATTTGTCTCAAAGTATTTAGTGACCAGTTTGTGCACATGAGTTTGACATGCTTATCACGAGGGTCTCCAAAATGAAAAGGTTTATTTTCAGTAAGTCATTTTCAAGATATTTAAGTTGGTCGTGTGTCTTTTGTGAACTGAAAAGCACATGTACTGTACCTAGTTTTCTACTTCTATATATGATATGATGCATGTCCATGGTGAGTGTCAGAGGGAAAGGGTATGGCTTAGGTAGGAGAAAGATATAAGGGGAAAACTAGCTATATCCTTTAATTATGTAATGCTTCACACAGTTAATGTAACATTAAATAAACCCAATAGGCTGGTTTTGCTTTCAAAAAGGATTAATTATATGTTAGTTTGGATCAAGTACAAGGTACTGTTTTATTGTTACAGAGAAAAAGGAAATCATTTTTAAAAAATTTGGATTATTTGGATAAAATGGAGTCTATGGGAGATGGCTGGATAATGGGTTTCCGGATAAGGGATCCCATACCTGTACCACATTTACACAGCATGTCAGCTTGGGTTAATTTCATCAGAAGCCAACTAATGTACACATAAGTCTTCAGAATTTTTGTGTCTGAAACCAGATTCACAGAAGAAAGCCAGGTAGACATCTCCAGCATTTGCATGGGTAAGCAATGTGTGATCATAACACATCCTCCTTGAGATTATATTGCATATAGAGCTGCATAAGACAGTACCTAAGCCACTTAAATTGAGATTTCCAAACCTTCCCATCATTATCTGGAAAAAGACTTTTCACAGGAAGGAAAACGAAATGCCTTTAAAATTCTGTTTAACAAATATACATATCAGGATATTCCTAGTAAGCATGGAAAGACATTGCAAAGCAATACCTTTATGTTTGATAGAAGCCTTAGCATTGAAGTTGGCAAAAAAACACATACATTTAAGGCATTCAGGTTAACTGGGACATCTGAGTCTTTTATTTAGGTATAAAGAGGCCAAAATAGTATTTAAAAAAAAAATCACAATCTAAAATGAAAAAATTAAAAGGGTATTGCAGAGCAAAATGAACCCAAAATTAATTTTAAATATGTGACTATTAAAAAAAAAGAGAATCCGATTGTCCCATTCATTTTCAATAAACCTGAAAATCTCAAATGTTTTAATAAACTGAGAAAAAAATTAATAAAGTTGTAGAAAATATTTCCACTGACTTCTATATAATCTTGGCAGCTTTTTACTTGCCGAGTTTTTTCTGGTGACATTTCGTGTTTTTTTCCTTTCTGAAAATACTGTACATGCATGTTTTTTCCACATCTGCAATTTTTCCTCTGTGTTTTACTCGATTCAAGAAAAACACCAACTCAAACACCAACTGTTTGATAAATCAGCCATTTAGTATCAGAGGAAGGTAAATTGGTTGAAGACATCTGCAATTCCTTAAAGGGCATGTAAAGGCAAAAAAATTAAATTAAATTTTTACGTTCTTTAATGAAAAAGAAACCTATCTCCAATATACTTTAATTAAAAAATGTGTACCGTTTTTATAAGAAACCTGACTGTATGCAGTGAAATTCTCCCTTCATTTACTGCTGTGGATAGGAATTGTCAGATGGTCCCTAACTGCTCAGCAGGGAAACAATCATACTTATGAACAGCAGGGGGAGCCCCCACCTTACTTCCCAGCCATGCAAAACTCAAGCAGCTTTGTTTATGACGATCCTTAAGCAACCCAGACCATACTGAGCATGTGCACAGTCTTAGTTTTGCAAAAATGTTTAACAAAGTTACAAGATGGTGACCCCCTGTAGCCAACTTTGAAAGCATAAATTATTTGTTTGATTAGGCTTGTGGTGCAGTAAGTTCATGTTTATATTTAGTGTACAAAATACAGCATTTCTAGCATTATTCTATTTTAGACTTTATATGTCCATTAAATGGAGGCCCATGATACCTGATGTTCTTGGGGCTAGGTGTTGCTGACTGCCTGTGGGAGGGGGTGGGGTCTCTCTAGTTGGTTGTTTTCAACCCCCTCCCCTTGGCTCAGGACAGGTATGAGAGGGGAGGAGATTAAAACTTAAAAGGTGAGTTGAGGTGGTGGGGGGAGGGGCCAGATAACCTTTTGTTTTGAATAAAGTTGTTAGAAAATATTTCCACTGACGTCTATATAATTTTGGCAGCTTTTTACTTGCCGAGGTTTTTTCTGGTGACATCTTGTGTGTTTTTTTCCTTTCTGGAAATAGGCATGGACGTTTAAGGGGCCCTGGCCACCAATTTTCTTATAATGTGGAGGGGGGCCTGGCCACCAATTTTTTTTTCTCACATGCATGTACAGCCACCATTATTTTTTTATGGGGGGCCCTGACCACCAATATCTTTTTATTTTTTTATTAACATTTGGGAATCCTAGCCACCATTATTTTTTTATGGGGGGCCCTGACCACCAATATCTTTTTATTTTTTATTAACATGTGGGAACCCTAGCCACCAATATTTTTTTTGTTTTTTTTACTGTGTGGTGGGGGGCGGACCTGTGGGGTGGGGAGGGCGGACCTGTAGGTGGGGCTTGCCCAGGGGGCCCAGGAAATGTTGTCGTATGGGGCCCTGTGATTTCTGATGGCGGTCCTGATGGTGATGGGTGAGACTAGAAGAGACTAGAACATGTAAAAGTAAACAAAGGTCCATGAAAGGGTGGTATTCAGCCCAGGGTACAAAAAGAGATTAGATAGCTTTTAGTTTGACAAGTGGTAAGAAAGCTTTTGGAGGGGGTAATAAGGGATATGATACTTTAATACATTTCTTTTTTTTTTAAACTGTCAAGTTTTATTGAATAGCAAAGCAGTACCATCACAAGCGAGAGGGCATCCACAACATGTGGTATCCCACTCCCAACATTGGCATAATTATACAAAAACAGTGGATGTGATAAAAAAATAGAATAGGAAGAAAAGGGACAAAAGCAAAAAGAGAGGGACGGGGGGAAAGGAAAAGTAAATTAAAAGAACATGTCACCTGGCATAGCAGTAGGAATAGCTAAGAGAAAACCAAATAAATAAACATACATGGCGGTGGGGTACTGTGCAGTGTGCAATCAAATAGAGCATGTACAAGACAAATGTATAGACAATGACTAACCAGATCAGACCCCTCATCAGGCCTGCAGGGCCGCAAATAAAGCGGGATCAAGCTCGTATGCCACCCAGGGAAGCCATATTTTATTAAATGCGTCCAAATCATTTTTCAAAGTATATGTGAGTTTCTCATTAGTAGCAATACTTTAATACATTTCTAATTACAATACTATAAGTTTGTGTCAGCACAGTTTTATGTATAATGAATTTTGCCAGACAAAATGCCACCTTTTCATAGGCTAAAATATAATACAGTACCAAACAGAGAGTTACTGAATAAATGAACTAATTCTGGCCTGAATCGTGATATTTTTATTTGATTAGAGAATAAACTGAATGCTAGATTCCAAAGAATGGTAGTTAATTTTTTTTTTGTTTATTAATAACCTTGAGGTGGGCATTGTAAGTACTATCTGTATTTTTGATATCTGTTTTGTGGCATTATTATGTTGCCACTTTTCATACAAATTTGACTAAATTGGAGAACTCTACAGCACATTGGTAAATGAGGTTCATTGTTTATAAATGAAAGGCTATGTGCTTTGCCAGAAATAATCCTCCGAGTAGGGTCCTGTATTGGGTGGGTAACCACAGAATACCCACAAAGCAGCCAAGATTTGGTCAGTAAGCTGTTGTCTCCTGTCTACACAGGTGGCTTGCTCAATTGTGGGGAAATTTAAAAAAACTTCAAGCTTTTGTGATGTCATACCTGGGATCAGATGGCTCTTGGCAATGGGGCAGGATGAAAAATGTATCTATTGTTTTGGGGCTAGTTCAGGTTGCCCTGTGAACAAACAGATGTCCGGGTAAGCGGGTCCAGGTTAAATCTGTGACTTGTGGGTCTCGGTTGGGCATGTGTCTACTGAATCAGGACTACATCTATGAATTTACACAGTAGGATACAGCTATTTTCAATGAACATTTTAAGAACATTTGATTAGCTGGAAATAGTGGATCCAATACAATATTGTATAGAACTAAATAGAGAAAACTAAAGACCATAAAGTTGAGGAATTGAATCATCTTCTGTTCTTCTATTCCCCTTTGACAGAAGAAAAAGTTTCAAATATTCTGGTTTGTTCACATCTTACTACCTGCGATTTCCATCCTATTTCTTCTAAACATCTCCACAGAACTTGCATAAACCTTCTTCAAGTCCATCTGAATACCATAAGGAGAGATAAAGAACTCTACAGAGTATTTTTCGAAAACACATTTAAGCACCATAGCATATAATCTGTGTGGAGATGAGATATAAATGTTTTGCATATGAATTCTGTGTTCTTCTAAGGAATCGAAGAAGAAGAAGCACCTGTGTTGATTGAAACCTAACTTGCCTAAATTTAAATTCAGCAACATTTTCTCTCTTGCTAAAATGGATCCAACCATTCTTCATTCATCTGAGTAGTTAAAACCAACCCCCATCTTGGAGCAACAAAAGCAACTCAGCAGATATGGCACTGTATATCATTTTGCAAAGGCAGCAGAGCTCCCTCTTATGGGAGTGAAGGTTGCAGAGAAAGTTTCTTGCTGAGCCAAATAAAACCCAGTCTTGAAAATAGGAATGAGCCAGGGCTGGAAAAAATCTGGTTGAGATATCTGAAATCAAGTGTATTGCACATGGTTAACAGTACAGTAGGAAATTTCAATAACGGTAAAGGGTGTTTCACAAATTCCTTGTTTTGTCATGGACATATCAGCATAGTATCCATTGACAAACAACCTAAGGTTGGGAATCAAGGAGACTGCAAAGTCTGCAAATAGGCTTCATTTATTTAATACTTGTACAATTTATATTTCACTCTTTGTAATCTACAGTATCCATCAGCTATCTCTATAGCCAAATAAAAATTTTATGTTTCAGGTCAATTTTACTTAAATTAATCAGTAACTTTCTGTATGCTTCTCTACCAAATACTTTAGCAAAATCTAAGTAGAACACATCCACTACATAATACACTGTACACTGCCATCCCAGTGTCTAGGGTTTTGCTCATCACCATTACATTTGTCTGGCAAGATCTGCTGGCTTAAACTCATAGTATTGTTTTTTAAAATGTTTTCCAGTAACTTTAAAATTAGGTGAAGTGGAGTAAATACCATCAGGTCCTTAACTTTACATCATTCTTTTTTTACACTGAGTCAAACAGTCTCTACACTACAATGCGCTAAATGTGTGTGTTTTTCATACACTAACTTATCACAATTGTAATGATTTAGGTTTGCTACAAGCATTTCTTGCGTATAGGGGGAATATACTAACAGGTATATTTATTAAGTAACATTACATTTTGTTTTATGTTTAATAAACTATAAAAAATCTTTCTCAGTTAATATCTTGCAGAGATGCCAACGTTTGCTCATTTATATTTAAGTCTTTGTTAAGCACTTAGACAGTTGTCACTGCAACATAATCTCAAAGGAGACAATGTTATGATCATTATTCCCTAAATGCCCACCCACACTAGTACTGGATATGAATTTGGTATTATTAGAACATTACAATGTCCAAAAAAGCATTTATTTCAGTCGGTTGTGATAACTGCCCCATTACTCGAGTCAATGTCTAGATAATCAAAGTCAACCATTCTAGTTGGATTTTATTTAAGGTTTAGGGACATTAAGTGGTCCATTTCCTAACAATCGAATTTCAAATTTTTATTAAAGTGAAAAAAACAGGAAAACCTCTAAGGCAAAACTTCACCAAGTAAAATCTGTTGAGGTGCTGTAGAAGTCAATGGGAGCAACTGGACCACTTTAAATCAATTGTACAGGCTTTTGGCTTTTTTCTCCACTAGAAATGGTCCAAAAACGTAAATATTTCAAGGTTTTCGAGGTGTTCAGATCTTTCAGCGTATTTTTTTGTTCCTACTTTTTAGAATCAGAACTTTTAAAAAAACTCAATGACAGATAAGGTTTTAGAGTTTGTGAGTTTTGTGTTGGTTTCAAAAACGTCTAAAACCACTAAAATCCAACTCTTAATAAATACGCCTGCACACCTCCTGAAATTGGCACCAATTAATTTCCTACAACAAATGCGATGTATGTATTGTATAGGAAGCTAATGCTGGGGTCCATTTCAAAAAGATCCAAATAGAAAAGGTAAGAACAAAAATATGATTCCCTTAAAAATACAAATACCTTGAAAACCTTGAAAAATTCGAGTTTTTTAGACAATTTCTAGTGGGGAAAAAAATCTGAAATCGTCTAAAAGTCTGAATTTATTTAAAATGGTCGATCAGCAGAGCTCCCATTGACTTCTATAGCACCTCAACACCTTTAACTTGGCAAAGTTTTGCCTTAGAGGTTAACATGATTTTTATACTTTATATATATCTTGAAATTGTCAAGTTTTTTTTAGAAATATAGTGTAGGGACCCTGAGGCGTAAGTTCCCCTTTTCATTTGGAGCCTCATGGTGGATACAGGGTCTCCTATAGTTTCCAAGGGCAGAGCTCTTGGATTGGTGCAACATGGCTGATCCCAAAGCAGCCACAAGGTGATTCCCTATAAAGGAGATTGCCATGTGCTTACAGCCATTACTGCTGGAGGATTCCTACTTTTTCTTTCATGTAGGAGGTGGACAGAAATTATGCAAATATGTAAGGGGAATCATGTCAGGTACCTAATAGTAAGCTAGGTATGTCCCTCATGTCCCCAGAGCAGGAGTGTATTGTGTATTAGATTGCCCAAGTTCTTTAACTACTGTTTTATATAAAGTTTATATCTGTTTAATTTGCAAACTGTGTGTTTTATTTTTCCTAGTGGAAATTCCCTGAGGTGAGATCCCCTGTGTTCCCTTGGTGGAGGCACTGCGCTGTAAATCCCAGTTCCCAGTACTTTTCATACGCAAAAGGAATTTATGGCCCCTGGATTGCCAATGTTAATTGTTATTTAAAGAGAGTAACCAAATTAGGGTTACAGCCTTAAATGGAGTCAAAAGAACTAACAGCTTTCTATACAGTTGCAGTTATACCTCCACTCAGTTTAGCTATAAAACTACTAAACTTGTTGGTTTGATCTTTATAAGGATCACAAGGGGAAAACTTAATAAAATGTGCAAAGTTTGCTACTGGTCTAATCATCTATAGCAACCAATCAACAGGTAGCATGTACTGGTCACCTGTTTAAAAGCAAACATCTTCTTGGTTACTATGGGTTACTGGACCTGGGCATATTTAGTATCTTTTATTACTGGCGGGTATGTGCTGGCAGGATATCATATCTAATGGACGCGAATGAGAAGTCTGTATTCAACTATATTCATATATATACAGCCTGGCACCTTTGGTCTAGTGTTAAAAAAAAAATGTTGTGCGTCAAAAGTTGGATGGGAAAAACTTGATTCTAATTCAATTCGAGTTTTCGGGTTGGGACTATTCGTTTGAATGTTAGACGTTCAAATTTTTTCATAAATAAACCATTTGAACTGTGAATAAAAAAAATTCACATTACTCTAAAATTCGACCTTTGATAAATAACCCTGAAAAGTTAACTCAATGGTGAACAATTCCTCTAAAATCAGTAGCTACAATCAAAGAGTGAAAATATTAATTAGTAGATGAAAATTAGGTAATGACAAGGGGGCCGGTAGATCGGGGGAGGTGATCGGGGGAGGGGGGCTGGGTCGGTCGGGGCCCAATGAGGGCCCACTGGGTTTTTTCACGATGTCCCGCCGGCCCAGTCCGACACTGCTCCAGTCTTTATACATTACATTTTTGCCTAACTAACTATATTAGAACCATTTTTTATTTTGCACAGCCTATCTATTTACCTAGTTTTTGAACTGAACTGTTTTTTTAAGATAGATAGGGTAAAACAATTAATTATATTCTGACTGGTAGTCAGCATTAGCCTCTACTTTTCTCCTCTGTATTACCTATAATTAGAGCTAGTTTCATTTGCGTAGTTGCTGTGCACACTTTTACAGAGCAATGACCTAAAAGATCACACCCTGAACTTATCATCTTAGTGCAATCAGCTTACAAGCAGAACATCTCAAATCCTAAGCTATTTATAAACACAGTGGACAGCAGGTTAATATTTCCTTATTACTGTAACAGAACAAAAGGTTGGTTATCCTTCGGCAGCACTCGCTATGTAAGGTTCATATTTCCGCAATATTTAATTTTTAGCATATTATGCTACCAGTGGTGGCGTTATTAACCAGTAGGAGCTCAACTCAAATATAACTTCTAGCTGTGTTATTGTTAACAGCCAGTACTCACTCCACACCAATCTACAATATTGTTTTCCTACGTTTAAGACAGATAATTTCAGGGAGAAAGGCTAAAATGTGGCACAAACTGAAGGTTTTTCTTTTATGGATCAGTGATACCGAGTGAAAAATGAAAGGGTTTAAATTGACTAGCAAGTTTCTTATTTCAATGCAAATTAGCTTCAAACAAATGTTCTGTAATCTGCATAATGGTTATAATACTCATAGCTTTGCTGCAAATGTACATTTCTGCTTGAATATCTCCAACATAAAAGGCCGCACTCTCCCTTCTCCACCCGTATGCCCTGCCCACATACACACACCCCTCCACATTCACCCCTGGTAGTGCCACGTCAACGCCAGTCTAGTAAGAGAGGGGGTTGGGATTCTTGTTGGTTGGCACAGAAATGATGAACTATTTAACCACTTCACAGCACAACTGTGTACCCAAAGTAATAAAGCAAGCTTAGCTAACAGAACTTTTATATTTAAAAAGGCCAGATCTGAAAGTCATTTTTGCAGAAAGCTCTCGCTGACGCACCCATCCTTTGCTACTTAATTCAATTCTGTGGCAGCTTCAGCAAATCTGAGTCACTGGGCAGGAATTTTGCCAATGGATGTACGGTTTCCCGGGAGTGTGACAAAGCATCCAGATCCAGTGCCACAACAACTTCTCCTCTGCAATAAAAACCAGGGAGACCCTTTACAGAACACATTACTGTGAATACTGCCCCACTTTTCATATGCATATGAATCAGTTTTACCTATTGTAGGACACAGAAAGGTTATAGAACTTGCAGGGTATAAATGACTGAATTGTATTTGTGTCTACTAATGCCACTAATGCCTATAAATTACTCGTATTTAGGCCAAACTTTAAACCTAACTGACTAATTTAGTATAGGTATCCAGAATGCTTGGGACCTGGGGTTTTCTGAATAAGGGATCTTTCTGTAATTTGGATCTCCACACCTTAAAGAAGAAGGAAAGCTGCTGAGGCAGTTTATTACCAATAAATTAGCCATAATAGTGCAAGCTATAACACAATATTTATTCTGTAGAATGCTTTACCATACCTGAGTAAATGGCTCTAGAATCTCTCTCTGTTTATTTAGGATACAGCTGACATAATAGCTCGGTGTGACATCACTTCCTGCCTCTCCATGCTCACTCATAGCTCTGGGCTAAGATTACAGTTGGAAGGGAAGAGGGAGAAGGGAGGGGGAGAGAAGAGCAAACTGAGCATGCTCACGCCCAGGGCAAAGAGGTTTAAGCTGAAGGCATTAGGTCTGATACAGAAGCCAATGTGTAAACAATAGAAGGAAAGAAATGCAGTGTTTCTTTTTACAGAGGACTCAGAGCAGCATTACTTTGAGGGTTTATTATAGACCTTTCTGATAAAACTTACTTTGTTTTAAACTTTCCTTCTCCTTAGAGTCTACTAAAAAATTATTTAAACATTAATCAAACCCAATAGGACTGTTTTGGTTCTAGTAAGGACGATTAATATATATTAATTTGGATTAAGTACAAGGTACTGTTTAATTACAACAGAAAAAAAGGAAATCGTTTTTTAAAAATTGAATTATTTGATTAAAATTGAGTCTATGGGAGATGGCAATCACATAATTCAGATTTCTGGATAACAGGTTTTCGCGCATGGCGAATAAATTTGTCCATCACTAATGAACAGCCAGGGTTTTTTTTGTTCTTCTGACATTTGGCTCTAGTGTGTTGTTTAAATATGACTGAGTACTGATAGAGAGACTGTGGGTAGGGACTGATGTAAATAATAAGCATTCTTGGTAAAGGGCTGGGTAACATGGCAGTGTCCCTCATTTACTAGAATATGTTTAATTTTGCCAGGAAACTGTAGCAAATAATTATTAGTATAGTAATGCACTAGACTAATCAATTGTAATTGCAAGCTATATGTTATTAGTTCATTGTGGTGTAGCATACCACTTCCTACCACCTTAATGCCTGGCCCATTTAGATGGAGTTAACAGGAACAAGGTGAAGCAGAGCACACTCTGGTATCTTTCAAGAGAACGCCAGGTGCACAGCATAGAGAGTACGGCAACCCCCAATGTATAAATGAAATAGAAAAATGCTGGCACTCAAGGCAAGTGAATGCAGGGTTCCCCCTTGCTTTTTATTTCTTGTGCGAATGTGCACAACTCTGCATTTCACTTGCCTTGAGTGCCTGCATTTTTCTATTCCATTTAGATGGAGCCAAGCCTAAGCACTAGTATCTGAGAAAGTGTCTGATCTGGTGGTGTAGATCAGTACTTAAAAACAAAATTCTAACATTTATGGGATGCACTGAAATTACAAAGAACCAACATTGGGGCAAATTCACTAAAGGGTGAATTTTCGCCTGGGAAGGCAGCGCATACGCTAATTTATCAAAATGTGAAGTTGTGTCTCGGCAGCCGAACGCTGCAAAAGTTTCGCTTACGCTAATGATCATTCCTGCCTAGCGAAACTTGGTTGGTACACTTGCACTTAGGTAAATTTGAATAGTTCAGGTAAATATGGGTCATATATATGTCTTTATTATTGCTGTTGGTGCAAATGCTTGGCCACTTTTTATTATGTCCAAGGAAGAAAAATAAAGACAAAAGAGATCCTCTAATGCCCTAGACATGAGTCCACCCTAAAACAAATGTGTCATGCCCCTCAAATGGTTAAAGAAATATTAAAACAAAAATATTTAACAGTTACAACAGCTATTTCTATAACTTTTCAGCACAGTGGATATGATGTCACTGTCACTGAGATAAGACTGAGGAGGATGTAGCTTCATCTTATCAGTTCGCCAGGTATAACCTGGCGAAACAAACTCTGGCGAAAGGGATCGTTCACCTGCCCGAAACTTTGCCTGGCAAAAGTGTACGAAACTTCGTTAGCAATGGTCTCTTACGCTAGAGAATTGTCCTCTATGCCTGTTAGTAAATTGTCAATGTCCCTGCAGATTGGATTTTTGGTGAATTCTCGCTAACAATGGCCACTTCACCCTTTAGTTAATTTGCTGCATTCTGTTTAACAAGACAAAGGGACAGATTCACTAACCAGCGAAAAGTTGCCAGCGACTGCTTTGCACCCATCGTTACACTTCATCAGACGAAAATTCGCTCAGACAATGCTAATTCACTAAAATGCGGAGTTTCATCGTGGGCGCCGAACGATGGTGACTTTTTGCTAGCGTTACTTCAGCAATGCGAGCAATTCAAAGACAAGATGCGCTAGCGTCATTTATGCCTAGCGCAACTTCGCTAGAGGTCTTGCGCTCAGTTTAATTTGCATACGGAAATTTAAAGTTGAATGAACGTCTTTATGTTATAAGTTGTAGCAAATACATTACATTTCCACTGTTAATTACACATGTCCAGGGAACCTTAATAAAGACAATAAGGTTGTTATAATGCCCTACACATGAGCCCACTGTATAGTTAATGTTCCATATGTTAGATGTATGAGGGAACCCGGTTACTGAAAAAAAAATGTAAGGACTTTTTCTGGCTATCACTCTGAAAAAAGGAAAAGACACCAGCGTTTTTTGGACTAAGAAGCTTTTTGCACCAAAAATATGATGTAGGTGACAGAAGATTAAGGAAGATCTATGCACTCCAGTGCACTTCGCCTGGTTTGAGCTGGTGAATTGCACGAGTAACGTCCATTCGCCAGAGCAAATTGTCACCTGGCGATAGAGAGCAAATGAGCGCTAGCACCTATCTCTTTCGCTAGCAAATTGGTGTCCACACCCATTAGTAAATTGCCGATGTCCCTGCGGGCAGTAACGCTGGCAAATTATCTCCAGCTTTTGCCACTTCGCCCTTTAGTATATCTGCCCCAAAATGTATTGTTTTTCTGTGTAGACCCCAGAGTATTTAAAAATGATTCCAATTGCAATTGGATTGCAAAGGGCCCCCCTAGCCAAGGCAAAGGGGTCTGAAGACACTTGCTTGAAAGACGGTGACTTACCTAGGTGCCAGTCTAGCAACACAGCAGCTAGGTCTTGCTTGGGTGATACTCATTAATGTCATACTATGTCCTTAAAAACAATGGTATGTGGGTTGATTTCAGGTGCATGTAATTATTGGTAGTTCAGGGCAAGCACCAAATCACCTCCCATTTTTATTATGGCTATTGCCTGAAAATATTTCAGGCAATTTGATGTTACCCCTTATAAATTGCTGATGTCAATATAACACTGTGTGACATGTTATTAAAAATGTAGGCAATCATTGCATAGATTACATTTATTTAGAGGGGAGTGTTAAAACTGCTAAAAGGGCTCTTAACTTTATTGTTTAGTGATAGTGCCCATTTAAATTGTACATTGTTTTAAATGTAGTAGTTTTTCCATAATTACTTATGCAGAAAATAAAATAAAAATAATATAAGATTTGTCTATGTAAAGGAATTTATGATTGTGAGTTCTAGCAATAAATGAACCTCTAAACTTCCTGTGTCAGTCTACAACCATTGTTTGGTAATTCACTGTAAGTATCCTGTTTGTTAAATTATGATTGTAAAGCTCTGGCACTATATAAATAAAACATGATAATGATGTTCAGAGCTGCCGAGTAGATGTCTGTGATTTCTGTCAATATGCTGACATCTACTGGTGTTTAGTAGAATAGACAGAAGGGTCATTGATGTATGCAATACAAGTATGCAAAGTGTGTAAATCACTGTTCTTTTTATCTACACAGCATTTTCCCTAGAACTCCAGTGTATTTGCATCCATGTTTTAAGGTGCAGCTGCTGCAGTTGTGCCCAATACAAACCAATCAAAACATGCAATTACACATGCATTTTTCCAACAATTGTGTGCAAGCTGTAGCTGACATTTTTACATCTAATGTGCAGAGTTAAAACAACATTAGCATTTCATTATTTGTAGCACTGTGCCTAATGAAGAATCCTGCTTTGGTAACTCAGGAATTACCTGCCCGTAGTTCCAGGGATCCCCAGCATCAATATGTACATTTTCAAATGATTCATCAGAAAAAGCAGAACAGAGGCAATGGTACCCAGCACAACTATATGGAAGTACTTGCATTAAACTACAGTTAACAAATTGCATCAATATCTGCAACATTTATGTCCATTTTAGTGTAACCTTATAGTTGGTCTGTAATGAATGCTAGCCTCCCCTAAAAGTCCAATGTTTCATACTAACAAATAAATGTGAGGGATAAGGACAGAAGGAGGCTATAGTGCAACCTATTGAGTAAACTGAAACTGCAGTCTATAGAGGCCATTTACAGACATCTAGGCAGAAAGCAAAGTTCAAAAAGTTGGTATTATGCACCTGTTTTTCGCACTTTG
Organism: Xenopus laevis; assembly: GCF_017654675.1. Lineage (NCBI taxonomy): Eukaryota > Metazoa > Chordata > Amphibia > Anura > Pipidae > Xenopus > Xenopus laevis. The sequence continues at coordinate 88,590,408 of NC_054372.1, forward strand.
CACAATGGGTTCTGCTATTGCATAATTTACACTCTCCACACTTGCTTTCAGAGCACAGAGACCTATGGCTATTAACCTATATTTATACAGACATGGTATTGAATTTCCTTACTATGCACATCATGTCACTAATAGATAAGATTATTTATATTGGGTCTCGATCTCACAAATATACTCTTAGTTGCTGGGGGTCATGGGTTGACACATCACACTGAGTTCCACATAGCCAGTTCAACAGGATTTTGCTTAATGCTGCCACCCCCTTTCCTCATCTTGCCCTTAACAGAAGAAAGTCTGGATAAGTGTTATGTTTAGCTTGTTTAATGACCTCAGATCACTGTGAGCACATAGCTCTAGTGTTTTGTAGGAGTGCAATCTTTGCATGTCATGGGCTTTTATTTTCCCACAGTACCTGGTCACCCAGAATTATCTTAATTAGTGCTTCGACTTCTTAATATTAAGGAGGGAGAATGTGTCGATACTGGTCAAGAACATGGGTCGCCATATTTTTGTGGACAGAGTGAGTAATAGCTGTTATGACTTTATAATTATTGTCATGTTGGGAGAAAAGAGAAATGTATTTTCACAGCAGTTCTTTTAGAGTTTGAAACACTTCTGGTCCTGAATTTTAATATCCTTGATTCCTTGTTCTGATACCTTGTCTTTGATTCTGTCAGCTATTGCCAGTAGTATATCTCCAAGAATGGTCCTTCTTCCATCACAGTCAGGTGGTGGAGTAATTGGGTGTACATTTACAATTATGGTATTTCATGGTAACTGGACAATTTCTTCACACAGATTTGTCAACATATAAGGAGAGTTGCTTCTGGTTCTAAAATAAATCCTTGTTTTTTGTGAAAAACTGTTACATCACACCAATTTCTTCTGCCACTGGATGGGCAAATTATTAGCAGCACAAAATAAATAGTCATTTACACAACTGTCTCTGATTATTGCCATAATACTAGGGCATTGTCTAGTCATATCCTCAGGCCTGTACTGTTTTAAAAAAAAAAAAACATTGGGCCCACAACAGCAAGCTTGCGGATTCAGCTGGTGGATATGTTTCAGCCAGGTGCCCTTATTTTACATGCTACCAGAGTATGTCATTTTGGAGGCTTTGTCTCATTAACTGTAGCTTTGGGCACAGGTGATTATCATACAAAAGCATGGCATTGAGCAATATACATTTAATGATAACGAGGAGACAATTTCAAGCAATTTGTCCCCCAGCCATGGCACTACACAATACTAGGGTGACAATAGGACTGAAATTGTTCCTTGTGCCTTTACCCGTAGAAACATTTGCAAGAAATAAAAAGTGGTCAGCATATTTTACACTGCAGGCGAATGTGGTAAAAATTACCCATGGAATTAGGTTTATTAGGTTTTCTGTTAGTGTTTAAGAGCATATGGGAAATAAAATGCAAGTCAGTTTCCTGGGAGATTGTTATAATGTTTAGGATATAATTGTTAGTTATGTGAACAGTCCATTTCTTAATTCCTCAAAACCTCTTTCACTATTGTATATCATTGTTCAGGGCATTTGAAATGGGGAAAGTGCACACACAGTTTTATTTGCAGGGGACATTTTTAATGTCATTGCAGAACAGGGCAAAGGATAACCACTGCTTCAAAACTGTGGCTTGCTTGAGAGAGCTCTACACACAGATTCAACCCAACTACATTTGTAAATTGTTCTCTCGAAAGATAAAACTGAAATTAAAGAAAAAGCAGTCACGTATTTTTGTATTACTCACTTCAATTTTATTAAACCTGAGCCACAATATGTAATTTCTATAAAACCAGATTACAGACACTTGAAGCCGTTTCTAAAATACCCGCTGCTAAAGTACAGTAATATAAGCTGTAATGACATCAACTTTGTAACTACTCCTCCTTTTCTATGACTGAAATATGTATATATGTACAGTATATGTGTTTGTATTTGCATTATTTTATATTTAGTTTTACATTTTTTTAAAAAAAATAAAATCCTTAACAAGATGGGACTTTTATATTATATACTACTACAATTGCGGATAAATATCTTTTAAGCATTTTCATAAGTATTACTGCACATTTATTTTCTCCCATTTGTGGAAGAGTACTACAATAACCAGAAAATAAATTAAACATATGGAGTCTACTAGCATAATGTATGTACATTGTTTAGTAATTGTATTAAACAAAGTCATTTACACAAAACATATATTGGACAAATACAGTACATAGTGCCAGTTTTTTTATTCATCACCATGCCTTAAAAAGTCTGGGTGACCCATGTATTAGTCTAAATGTGCCCAAAATTTGCCTTTTGTAGCCTAACCTATATGATGATGCATCAACATCAGGATTTGCCTATCATGTTACGAATAAATGGGCAAAACCTTAATCCTGGGGTCCCCAAACTGATTTTAACCACGAGCCACATTCAAATGTAAATGTAAAAAGTCCCTGGAGGTGTCAAATTAGAGTTGTGATTGGCTATTTGGTAGCCCTTATATGGACTGGCAGCCTACGGGAGGCTCTGTTTGGCGGTACATCTTGTTTTTATTCAACCAAAACTTGCCTCCAAGCCAAGAATTCAAACACCTGCTTTGAGACCACTGAGAGCAATATCAAAGGGGTTGGTGAGCTACCTGTTGCTCATAAGCCACAGGTTGGGGATCACTGCCTTAATCACATGATCCACAGTGTGCAACCCACAATAATGTATAAACTGTTACAAGTGAAAAATAATATGTAAAGAACAAACAAAAAGAACACAAGTTGCATCCATCCAAAAGTTTTTTTTTCTCATTCCTATTTATTAGGAGTGAATCATTGTACAGACAAAAAACGTCATTCCTCTTTCCTCCTACACTGGAGATATGCTCATAATGAAGCCTTAAAATCCCATTATGTAGAAATGTCTACAAAAACACATTTAACGTAATTAATGACTAATGCTTGCATTCAGATATGGTCAACAAAAATTTGAAGTCATTGATAGAAGAATTCAGCCAGTGGCATGGTCAATGGAAACCTTTTTTAGTACTTCCTGTCACCCTTATGTACAAATATGCTGGGCTGTAAAAGATATATTAGTTCAGGTCAGAACACACACTTAGCTCTTGTCTTTTCAAATAGATCATGTTTAGTTTGTCTACTTGTACACTGCCAATGATTTGGAATACAGTAGGCCTCTAACAAGGCAAACCTGAGCACATCCTCACATACCCACATTTTGTCATTTGCATGATGCCCAAAGGTGAGTATTATATTTAACTGAAGTATAAAGTTGAGATTTGCTCCTTAATTATTTAAGATTCTCGAAGATCAATAAACTGGGGTTCAGAGCAGAATACCTCCTTATACAGTGGTGGGAATATCTGGGCAATGTCAGGATGCACAATGCGAAAAAATTCAAGTTTGTCTGCATGCAGGTTGCAGATAGTCTTCATTAGTGGGAGTTTGGAAATAATCTGTCAGTAAAGAAAAAATAGGAGAGATTATTTTTTCGAATACCTGGCAATGTGGAGATGTGGTTAATAAACCTAAATCTATATTCAAATGTTTTAGAAAAAGATTTTAAAAATAACAAACTTAAAAATACAGCACTGCCATATTCTGCAACCATGTTGAAAAATGAGAAAAGTCATAGGATACACAAATAAGCTCTATAGTATATAATGGGATTCTACACATCTTATCTATTATCTACGGTGTATCGTGTGTTTGAATGGCTGCCCCAACGGCTATGCAGCAGCTTGTTTACATAAACTATAGTAGTGTTTCTGAAGCCAACACACTAGTTTTACTAATGCAGGGCACCATTACATGTATGGTCATTCCTTTAAAACACTTTCATTTTTAGATGTTACTGTTCCGTTAATGTTTTGTGGTAGGGGGATCCAAATTATATGGATGGTATATATGATATGATAACTGCATGTTTCTTTAATCAACCAAAATTGTAAATATATTTTTCTATTTTCTTTTTGGTTGATTTATTTTGATTTTGCACCTAGGATAAGGAAAACCTTCCAAAGGTGATCACAAAACTATAACTCTATCAAACTATCTTCTGCAAAATAACTGTGCCTCAAGGTAGCAGGACCCAAGTAGTAAAATGGATTAGGTTAAAGATGGCTTACTGAGGAGTGTGACTGACATGCTGTCTGGTTCAATGTAGAGCATTTTCTGAAATGTATTTCAATGTGGTCCACTCTGCAACTCATTTTCATGTATAGTACTCAATATACTCAAATTCACTCACATGCACTAACCTGCAGCATTAGAAATTCCCACAAAGGATGCTTTTTTAATGTACTTGCCGGCATCCTGTCTTATTTATTTTGCTGACTTCAGAGGTCACGAAGTTACTTTACAGCTTATGAAGCTTATGAAGTAACACATTAATGTTAATTTGTTAATGTTGACGCATTAAGAAATAAAAAGTATTTTGTAGTATAGTGTTTTCAACAGCCATGGCACTTGCAAGTCCTGAATGGAATTTCTCAGAATATGCGTGCAAGAGAGGTTTTGGGGATGGCAGTCCCTCAAAAGACTTGTGTGTGTGGCAGTTAACTTTACATGCCAGTGGTGCTTCATTTCTTATTTTATAATAGAAAACACACCTTAGTCATAAGATCTTCACTGCAATGCCTCTTTTGTATTTCCTTTTGCAAGGCCACGAATATCCTGTCCTGAAGCTTTTGAACTTTCTTGGATTCTGTTAGCCAAGGACGATCTACAAGAAACGTAGAGACTTATCAGAGCAGACATGATAAAAGTTTATTAGGATTATCAGATGCATTTGTAACACTGAGCAACAATTTAGTTCAGATTTGCCTGTGCAGTACAGTGATGGGATATGAATAATAAACAAAGAGGGGTCTGTAGCAACCCCCTTTTTCACTAGCCCTATTCACCCCAGTCATAATTTTCTATTTTATTCATTAACTATCACTATTCATTGCTTTTAATCCCTTGTCTTCATGCACACATGGCATTAGACTCTTATAATAAAAAGCCCTTTGTCCCTGTTGTTTTTTATTATGTGGACAAAACTTGGGAATTCAAATGAAACTTATCTCTAAATAAAAGAGTGCCTCAGTAATGTCACTATGGGCTTTTAGCGAAGCAACAGTTTCTCACATTCTATTTCAGAGGTAGAGCATCCCCTGTGCCCCCCTGATGGCGGCCCTGTTCACATGTGTTTAAAATGCAGGGTGCAAATATTTAGTCTGCATCCACTTTTTGCACTTTGTACCTGGTCTTACATTTTGTATGTGATCTTTGTACACAATTAGCAGTTAATGACAGACAAGCCAGGTTTTAAGGCTAGTGCCACACAATGCGGATGAATCCAATCCTCCACTGCTCTTCACATTGCAGAGCAGAGGAGTGGATTCTCGGCCTGCATTTCCCCACAGGCTGAGGTTCGCATTGTGTTGCACTAACTGTAGTCCTACAAAGGCTTATGATCTACAAATACTGAAAATAAGGAAATACCGATTAACTACAGCACTGTCATTGTATGTACTGTTTGCAGTACCTGGTGACATCAGAACCGCAGCTGTAAATAAAGCAATCTCCTCATCTGACAAACTAAGATGGCAAAGGGCTCGACCAAGATCAAAGATGGCATATAGGAGATCATCACATCCTGACAACAAGTAATAAAAGGTTGTCTCATTACACTGGCAACACAATAAAACAACAACAATTAAATGTTATATTCAAATATGCTTACCAAGAGATCGAAACATTTGAATTCCTCCAAACTTTCCTTCAAAAAGCACAGTGTTGTTTGCAGGGTTAAATGCTTGAGTCATTCTAATGAGCAGAACTTCCAGACAACCTAGTCAATGCACAGAAAAAAGCAAAGGAAGGGGCAAGGAGAGGTTAATTTAAAGGAGAAGGAAAGTCCAAATCACTTTGGGGAATTACCAAATATTAGCCTCTCTCCCCTCGGTGATTATATTCACTTACCTGATACCCCTTGCCGTTGCTCCTGTTCTGAGAAAATTGCACTGGCTGGGGTTCTTCTTAGTGAGCATCATACAGTGATCTTCTTCCTCCACTTCTTTGCTACTCTTGGGCAGTTAAGTGAAAAAGCCTATGGATTGCTCTGTGATGCTCTCACAGAGGTAACTTGGGCCAGTGCAGTTTTCTGCTAACAGGAGCACCAGCCCAGGGTATCAGGTAAGCGATCACAATGATTGGGGATCAGTAGCAAAAATGTTGCCCCCCCCCACAGGACCGCACCCAGGTCCTGTGGGTCCCCCGCGGCTGCCAGGGTTTAACATAGCTTTCACACATTCCCGTTCCGCCCACAATAAATCAAAGAGGGCTGTGCCCAGAGGCCATTTCTGCAGTTATTTTACTGGCAAGTCTGGAGTAAATGCAGTGTCAGACTGGGTCGGCGGGATGCGGCACGCCGGAGTGGCAGCGAGGCCCGGAGGGGGGCCCTGGGGCAGTAGCCCCGGTGGGCCCCAAGCCCCCCAGTCCGACTCTGAGTAAATGGAGTGATCATTGAACATATTTGCAGTGGTCTTACTGGCAAGTCTGGGATTCTTTTTTTTTTTTTTCAAGGTATACACGTGCTTTATTAGTTCTCCAAGGGGGAGGGAGCCCCCATGTTTGTCTGCAGATGGCCCCCCAAACTCTAGTTATGCCACTGCTGGGGGTGCCTAACTTTTGGCACTCCCCAGAGAATTCCCTTTTCCTTCTCCTTTAAATCTTTCTGGTCTGTAAATACATCTTTTTACTGCTCAAATACCCACCCTCTCAAAGACCAAAAACTTCATTTGGTAACTTAAATTTACAAATTTGTCATATACTCATATTTGCTACCTTATTTGTTTAGTTCCTTAACCCTCACAGCTTCTATTTTTATCCCAAATGATATGCCTGTTTTAACATACATACCTGCTTTAAGCAGAACAATCTGATCATTTTGACAAAGTTCCATGAAACCATCTAAGCGTTTTGCAAACTCCACTACATAATGGATTGCATTTGACATATGGATTGCACAGAGTTGCCACATCATCCTGCATGACTGAAGGGAAACATGAGAAGATGCTATAACACACACAAAAAACGTATCTTGCTATGATGTTTAAATGGTGCTTTACAGTGTGAATTACAATGGTTTGTGCAGGAATGAAATCAATATAATAATTTCCAGAACTTGGCAATGGAATTTCCCATAATAGTTACATAGTTAAATCGGGTTGAAAAAAAGACCAAAGTCCATCAAGCTCAACCCCTCCAAATGAAACCCAGCATCCATCCATATACACACACACTGACCCCTCCATACACTCACATAAACTATATATTCCTATACGCTAACTATAGATTTTAGTATCACAATAGCCTTGGATATAATGCTTGTCCAAGAAATCATCAAACCACTCTTAAAGGCATTAACCAGTGCCGGGCCAAGTCGACCAGGCACCCTAGGTGACTCGGCCAACCATGTTACACCCTCCTCATGCACGACAAGCATGCGCCCCAGGGGTTGCTGCCATAGGTGGGAGACACAAGGGTTCGAACTAGGGGAAGATGAAGAAGTACTGTGCCTGGCGCCCCTAGACATGTGCCTATTCTGCCTACCATTAGTTCTTAGCCCTGGCATTAACAAAATCAGCCATCACAACATCATCCGGCAGGGCATTCCACAACCTCACTGTCCTCACTGTGGAAAACCCCCTACGTTTATTCAAATGAACGTTATTTTCCTCTAGTCTGAAGGGGTGGCCTCTGGTGCAGTGATCATCTTTATGGGTAAAAAGGTCTCCTGCTATTTGTCTATAATGTCCTCTGATAGTATTTTTCATATTTATTCCAGAGTAAACAACCCTAACCTTAACAGTCTACCCCTAATTTAAGTCTTCCCTCCCTCTAACCAGTTTACAGTAAATGCACATCTCTGCACTCTCTCCAGCTCATTCATATCCCTCTTAAGGACTGGAGCCCACAATACTCTATATAAAGGGGAAGTTAAGGCTTTCCATGTAATTTTGGGTTTCTGTTAGAATTTTTTAAAAGAAGCAACTTCCCCTGGGTGGGGGAGGGGGCACACTGAAGCCTATATATAGCCATTTATACACACACATACATACATATATACATATATATATATATATATATATATATATATATATATATATATATATATATATATATATATACACACATTCACACACATACATATATACACATGCATATGGTATTATAAATTAATAGATATATATTGTAAACTTGTTTTGTTAAAGTAATTCCAAATATCTAAACTTTGTGTAATGCCCATGCTTCCCCTTTAAACAATCAAGTGTCTTGTTCACTATCGAAAAACCCATAGCAATATACATTTGGCTAATAGGCCCCATATCTGTATTTTTTTTAAAGGGTACAGCTCTCAGGCTTACCTTGCTCTGCAGGCTGCGTACCTCCTCCTGTGAATGAGCGTTCCATATCATCTTGCTAAGTTCATCACTGGTAAACTGGCAGGTGCCTAAATGTGACTGGATGATGTTCTGAGACATGTGTTCTATAGGAAGGATGGGACAAACTAAAGCTGGATAAACAGCAACAAACTTTTCTAAAAGGCACAAATGTAAGGTCAAGGTACGAAAAAATAAGCATAAAGTCATTTTTTTTATAAACAACGCACCTTGCTCTGCCTCCCTCACCACCCAAATTGTCTGATACAAATCCTTCCATCTTTTCTATTATGGCAAGGAGGCAGAAGGGAGAATCACTAAGGCTTATTTAAAGGGGCTGAAGTGATGGCCTATCCACTTAGCACATGTGACCCTGCATATGGTTAATGCTACTGGCCTGCACATTGCTGCTTACCTACGCTAAGCAGCACCCTGTACAGAGAGAGGTGCCAGACCTAATTTAGGTGAGGTAAGTTGCAGAAAACTTAGGTGTTAAATTGCACTAGTACACTTGCCTTTAGCAAGCAATCAGCAATTAGTATTATCTGCCAATCAGAAAATAAAACTAAAGGTCTGATTCTATGCCACAGACAACTGTACTGATGCAATTAAGCGCCTGTATTATTAAATCAGTCCTGAGCTGCTTTGTTCTGTTATTTGCAATTTACATCTTGCCACGCCTTAGTACATGCTCCCTACAGATTCCTTGAATTTATAACCTGCCCACTCCCAATCTGAAACCCACCATACCCAGCACACCATCCTTACTTATATACACCTGTGCCCGTCCTGCTTCATCACTTTCTGATATCACTGCGAGGGGCAGGGCAGGTGAGTATATCATTAAGTCACAATCTACACAAGGTTGGTTGAATTGGAGAAAGCTGACATCACAAGCAAGGTGTGGACAAATTTCATCAAGCCACCCACCTGCATCCTACTGAAAAAGTGTTGCACCAGCCCATGCGTTTTGGGTCGGCCCGCACAACACTATTGAGCAGGAGAATGATATTGTAAGTAGATGCATCTGAGATCCCTGGTTTATTGTATTAGTACCTACTTCCTATGAGCCTATACATTAAATAAAATAATCCCTTATGAGTGCCAGCATTTAATAGTAGATGTATTATATGTTGTAAACATGGTAACACATTGCCAGGTTATGCCATGAAAAAGCAGTGTACTTTTTTTTTTTTTACAGATTTTTTGTTAGAGTAATTCTGGTCTGATGCTTGTAAACTATCAGTTATAATCAGTTATTTTTAGATAGTTCACTAGATATAAAGACTTTTGTCAATTACTTTTTATTTTAGTAAACTGTTCTAAACTGATCCATTAAGTTGATACTTTTGTTATTTTTGTCCCTGAGTTTCATTAAAGGCAACTGTTAGATTGGATACAATAGTTGCTAACATTTCACAGATGCTGCTGATAAATGTATCAACTAATTGTATCAACTAAATGTTGCAAAATTCTAGTTTTCGTTCTGCACCTGAATTACTGAGCTGCTAGATAAACACCAGAGACAGGGACATTAAAAATTTAAAATGTAAAGCAATTGAAAAAGTCTATTTCTGGTGATGTGAACAATCTAAAACAACTCAACTGAAAAAAAGTGTTTGGAAGGTGAACAACCCCTTTAAAGAGGTTTACCTACTTTGAAGTAACGTTTAGATGTTGTATGTATATATTTTAGTATGTTATAGAATGTCGAATTCCTAGCAAAACCATTTTGGCCTTCATTATTATCTATATTTTATAGTCTTTATGTTATTTGCCTCCTTCTTCTGACTCCAGCTTTCAAATGGGGGTCACAGACCCCATCTAAAAATCAAATGCTTTGTAAGGCTATAGATTTATTGTTAGTGATACTTTTTATTATTTATCTTTCTATTCATATTTCAGTCTCTTATTCAAATCAATGCATGATTGCTAGGGTATCCTGGGCCCTAGCAACCATAATGCTAAAATTGCAGCTCAATAAAAAGCTCAAAACTCAAAAACCACAAAATGAAAACCAAATTTTCTCAGTATCACTCTCATTTTCCCCATTCGTAAAGGGAAATGTGCGAACCCTATTTGTATATGAGTATAAAAGTGTATATGTGTGTGTAAACATGTCTATAAAACATTTTTTAATTATTTTGCGTGCAGCCAAATAAAACCACAGAGACAAGATAAGTGTCTCCAGTTTGCCTCAGAACTAATTTCATACACATTTTTCTATTGACTCTCTCTATTTTAATCTCTTTTGAACACTAGAGACAAAAAAATCATTGCATATTCTAGATGGGGAAAGAACTTTTTAAAGAATTACTGTCTCTCCTCTGAATCCATACTTTTTAAAGGGAAATATATTGTATCCAATATTTAAAGGTGAACACAAAAAATATGGCTAGAGGCAGAGGCACAAATTTAATTACTAAATGACTATGGTTGCCTAGGGCTGGCGCAGAACCCCAAAACATACAGTAATGTTTAACATTTCTGCCCTACTTCTCTAGTTAAATGTAAGTTATCTTTACAGATAAGGTTAGTTATTAGGGTTTCTGGTGAACAAATGTATTTAAAATGTATATATATATTTATTAGAAAAAAAGGAAAATGGGGCTTCAGTGGAAAAATCCTGGTACCTTCTACCCAGTAAATGCTACTAAAATACAAGTTATGTTTATAACAACTTCACGTTACATTTTCAGTTCCATATTAAAGGTATCCATATACAATGAGTTCAATATATATAATATTATACATATTCTGGTATTAACGGTATCCATATACAATGAGTTCAATATATATAATATTATACGTATTTTAACTTACTGTATATGCCACCTCATGTCACAGTGTAACAAAGGCTGCAGAAGGAAGAAGGTGTCCTTAGTGAACTGGTATTTTGTGTTTGGGTAATTTCAGAACGGCTTACCACCCACATGATTTCTAGCTGGAGGCTGGACAGCAAAATGTTTAAAAAAATAGGCATGCACCAAACTCTGCTTTTTATGTTTCAGTAAAATCCTAGGGTACAGATTCAGCCTAATACCAAACTGAATCCTAACCCTTGAGTCTGGTGGAAATTGCTAGCACAGGGGCAGAAATACCTGATGTGTGTATGTGTTTTTTCAGTTATATATGTATTTAGTTTGGCCAGGCTGAATTTGGCTGAATCCGAATCCTGTTGCCCGAAGTCCTGAACCGAATCCAGGATTCCGAGTATCCCTATTAAAAATACGACTACTGTTTTTCCGATGAAGACCTCTTTAAGTATATTGTGGGCTTCTAGCTTGTCTTTGCCTTAAAATTAATTTATTACAAATTGTCTCTTAGACCGGGCATTACCTTAACATCTAGATATCGTACACACGCTTAGTCTTAAAAAACATTGTTAACTGACAGTATAATAAAATATATCATATTGACCTAAACTTCTGGCCATACTTAGAGATTATCATTTTGATTCACCTTTTCCATGTCAAAAATAGTAATTTGTTTTTACTTGCACAATTAGAAGTCCAACAACAGTATTACCAATGAGCATAGAGCTTCTGTGTCACTTAGCATGAACTGAATTCATAAATTGACTACCGGTAAACATTTACCTTCCATCTCCAGTGTGGCCTTCTACCATTTGTTTACCTGCAGCAAAGCTCATGTACAGTGGGCTGCCCTAGGGTGCAGGGTAATATAAACAGGTATTACAAAAGTTGCAGGCCAATCACATATGACCTTAGAAATCCTATGTCTATTATTTTGTACTAAATGTTAATGCTAAGGTCAACTTTTCCTGCCTGTTTTAGCCTGAAGTCTTATACACAGAGACCAGTGTTGTAACTAGATATATCTGGGCCTCACAGGAAATAATTTTTTAGGCCCCCAAATTGTCTAAGAGTGTTTTAACAATATTTATTTAAATTGTACATGAATTTGGGCATCATGGGGCCCCTATAAATCCTGGGCCCCCCTGCAGTTGCAGGGTCTGCTTCCTCTATAGTTACACCCCTGACAGAAACACCAATTTCTATATCTATAAATACTGACCTATCTCTGTACTGTTTAGGTCCAGCAACCTTTGGTCTTCTATCAGTCCCAAAGAATAGTGTACAGGCAACTCATCCAGTGTGGTCCCATGGCTAGAGTCAGGAGAAGGTTCTGTAGAAAGTGGAAGCTCCAAGCTGTAGTATGAGCTGCATCCATCAGGAGTAAGGGGAAAATCAAAGAGCAGACCATCTGATAGGCCACTTAATTCCTCCAAGTCCGACAGGCCACTGCTTGTGCTGGTGGAGTAACTCCGAGAGACTGTATCTTTACTGTCCCTGGCAAGGACTTGGTCTTGGATTTGCTGGTGCTTCTGGACCTCAGCAAACAGACTATCTCTTTGTTTTTTGGACATGCGACCAAATTTCACAGCTAGGAAAAACAACAATTATTTTGAACCACTGGTATTTCCAGAGAATAACATGCATAGTAACATAGTTACATAGTAAGTTAGGTTGAAAAGACACATCCATCAAGTTCAACCTTTTAACTCTTTTTTTTTTTAACCTGCCTAACTGCCAGTTAATCCAGAGGAAGGCAAAAAAACAAACATCTGAAGCCTCTCCAATTTGCCTCAGAGTGGGAAAAAATCCCTTCCTGACTCCAAAATGAAAATTGGTCTAGTCCCAGGACTATTCTATGAACCCTTATATATTTATACATAGTTATCATATCATTCCTTAAGCGCCTCTTCTCCAGCCAACCCCAACTTGGCCAGTCTTTTCTCATAGCTAAAATATTCTATACCTTTTACCAGATTAGTTGCCTTCTCTTTACCCTCTCTAATACAATAATGTCCTGTTTAAACACTGGAGACCAAAACTGTAGGGCATACATGGGCATCCACAGATAGGTGCAAGGGAGGGAACTTGCCCCCCCCCTGGACTTGTACTTTATAATAAAGGATAATCTCTTGCCATATGTACATACTGTATACAGTTTGGTTGTTTTTTTTTATATGAACGCATATCTTAACATTAATAATAATGCAATAAGTCTAAAAAAGCTTACATCTTGTGGTCAGCACCCCTTCAAATAATGGACCATCCCAATGCCTATTCTACTGCTCAAAGCCTCAGTCTGGATTTAGTTCCACTCCTTCCCTCTGTGAGACGTTTGCTGCTCCTCAACTATGTATGTGTCTCCTCCTGATGAAGCAGCTTATTTCCCAGGGCAGATGAGTGTGAATCTGTCAGGTGTATTAAGCTTAAACTGGCCATAGATGTTGAGATTTTTAAAAGATCAGATCCTGATCGTGAGACCACAATCTTCTCAGAACGATCGTACGATCGTACGAATTTACCATCAACTAAAAAGACCAATTTGCCATGAAAACAAAGGGGAGCTGCCTGCTTGGCCCTGCAAACATATATAGATAGATTGTACTGGGACCGACAAAGATTTTTTGACCTGGCCGATCAATTTCCTGACAGATGTCGGCGAAAAATCGTAAGATGTACGATAGTTCGAATCCCACTAACCGCACGATAATTTCGAAGGATCGGTCGGGCTTCCCTAAAATCGGTCGTTCGGCAAGAAGGATCGTCGCGTCTATGGGGAGCTTTAGAGTGTGAATCTGTCAGGTGTGTTAAGCCTAGAGTGTGAATGCCAATGTATATGTATATGTATGTGTATGTATTTGTGTGTATCTATACCTGTGTGTAAAATGAAGTTAGTGTTAATGTGTGTAAGGGCAACTGTGCGTAAGAAGGTCTGACAGACTGTGTGTGAGTTATAGAGACTATAATGAACCTGTGTATACTGTAGCTGTATAACTATATTCATTCTTGAACCTTATAGGTAAAGGTTGGCTTTGGGTTTTGCCTACACTCTCAGTGCATTTGCCACAAAGCACATTAACCCCTACAGTTCTAGAATTCCGCACATATCCATGTCATCACTCCATTCACTGTTCTCTGTTACTCTTTCCCTTCTCATTCTGCTGAGTTACCCCCACACTCAACTCTCTGTCTCCAGTGTCAGACTGGGACACCAGGGGCCCACCCAAAAACCTTAGACCCCAGGGGCCCACCAAAAGACCTTAGACAAGGGGCCTGCAGTACTATAATAATTCACGCGCCGGGAGTTTTCCTGGTATCCCTGTGGGCCAGTCTGACACTGTCTGTCTCTAATAACTCTCTGTCTCACTCTATATATCTGTATATATAGACATATTTATAATATTAAAATAAATATTTTTGCCCCTCACCCCCGTCTCCTGCTCCTGTCCTGCATCCACTTCATTCTTTCATTTTGGATGACTCTTTTAACCCTTATATATATATATATATATATATATATATATATACAGTATATATATACAGTATAGATATATATATACAGTATAGATATATATATATATAGATATATAGATATATATATATATATAGATATATATATATATATATACATATATATATACATATATACATACTAATTGTAGATATTATGATATCTATGTTAATATTGTGATATTAACATTAAATTAAAAGAGTAGGTATGCAGACCAACCAGTAACGGAACTAGGTGGGGGCGGGCCCTGGTGCGGGCTGTGCAGTCGGTCCCGCCCCGCCCCCACCCTCGTCCGTGTGATTTTTCTCTCGCGCTGCAGCCGACTCCAGCCGGCTGCCGTGCGTGCGATCTGCCGGGGGGGCCCTGCGGGGGTACGGCCCCTGGCCCAGTTTCACCCCCTGCTCCCTCAGTAGTTACGCCCCTTAGACCAACTGGTGTTCCGCCTTACGCATTTCACACCCTCTGGTACTTATTCATAGGCATTAATGATGATATCAACTTTATCCACAGTATTTAAACCCAATAAAATCCCTCCCTTAATAGTTTAAAACCAATCACATGTTGCCACATCACACTCAGATGTCAGACCAGCACTATATATATATATATATATATATATATATATATATATATATATATATATATATATATATACATACACATAGTTGGGATCTTATTTTTTCCTTTTTAGTATGCCTACATTCAGCACAAACAGTAGCCAAATCAATAGCAAAACAGTAAGTACCACAAAATGAGTATAAATCAGGATTGATGCTCTATATACTCTTGGCTCAAACATAATTGAGTCTACATACATACTCACTTTCCTTGTATGTAGATCCAGTGACCAGAACCTTGGGTTCTTGGGATACCATACATGACAGTGCGCCAGTAGGCATACAACAATACAAGTTCATGCAGTCGACAAAATGGTTTGTGTGAAGTTGCCCTAGGTGGATGAGTCTGTCTGCCTAGACTCTAAGCTGGGGTCTCTAACCTTTTTTACCCATAAGCCACAACCCAATGTTTCATTAAAGTGTTAAACTTTTGAATCTCAGGGCAATGGCAGACAAGACATTTTGCAGCCTGAGATTAATCTCAGGGACTGAAAGCAACAAAACGTCCCTTGTTTTCTTTTCAGCAGCTAGCATGGGACTCACGATGGGGAAACATATGTGGCGCAAAGCTGTCCAAAGCTACCTTGGGAGACTTCAGAAAGTAGCCACGCTGCATATGTTTTTCCAATAGCAATTCCATGACAATAGTCCCTTTCCCTTTATGCTAATAACACCAAATGACTAATGCTTGAAACCACCCATGGTGCCTCCCATCAAGGTCTATGGAAATTTGAGCCATTTCTTTACCTGGAAATCTACCTATGTAACATTAGCTTTATCCTCGCCCATGTGCATGTCCTGTGTTGTGACAGGTAAATTTGTGAAATCAGATTTACCGAGTAAATATTCATATTTGGATGAAAATCAAAGGTGACAAAACTCTTTCAAATGAAGATGTCTCTATGTAAGTTGTAATTTGGATGAGTGAGCCTTAGTTACAGATCTCCATTAATATTATTGTCATGTATTTTTTTTAAATCTGTTGCAGCAATGTTTACCCACCATCTCTGGACATGCCTAGTTCCAGGCACTTCTGCAGTCGGCAGTGTTGGCAACGATTGCGGTTAGTTCGGTCAATTAAACAGTTGCGATGGTGAGAACATGAGTAACTTGCATTGTTTTGCTGACTTCTTCTGAAAAAACCCTAGAAATAATAAATCATAACTCAAGGTCAAAATGTAAAAAGACATAAGATACCACTTATTACCAGCATATATATATATAAAAAAACAGCCCTAACATAGAAAGGATTTTAGATAAACCATTTAAATAACATGGCAAAGTGGGAAGATGCACTAGCATGGCTTCCCTTCAATATGTGAAATTAGGTATTTCTGTG
Source organism: Xenopus laevis (assembly GCF_017654675.1). Classification (NCBI taxonomy): domain Eukaryota; kingdom Metazoa; phylum Chordata; class Amphibia; order Anura; family Pipidae; genus Xenopus; species Xenopus laevis. The sequence continues at coordinate 88,607,132 of NC_054372.1, forward strand.
TATATGTTTTTTGCAAACTGACTATATGCTCACCTGGCACATCGTAAAAACATGTTGTTCTTTACAATTTTTCTGCCCAATATGCCCTGGCCAGATTCTGTTCATTGAATAGGAACACTAGCCAGTGCAGGATTTATTTGTAAGAATACTCCCACGGCCAATAAAATTCTGTGTTAGTGCCTTCAATCCAGTTGCTACAAATATGGAAGTCCTCAGTAAACACCTCGACCTTCAAGTATAGTATGAGATAAGTATACTGATACTAGATGTGTCCCAATTATTTATCTAAACGTAAAAGTGAGCTTCAGATGTCCATGTAGATTATCTTTTAATGGCACTGCTTTCTTACACTGAATACTAAAATATATAGAGTGCATGTTTTTACGATAAAATTCTGTGTTAGTGCCTTCAATCCAGTTGCTACTTGTTGATTCAAATATGGAAGTCCTCACTAAACACCTTTACCTTCAAGTATAATACCATAGTATGAGATAAGTATATAGATACTAGATGTGTCCCAATTATTTATCTAAACGTAAAAGTGAGCTTCAGATGTCCATGTAGATTATCTTTTAATGGCACTGCTTTCTTGAATACTAAAATATATAGAGTGCAGTGGACATCATTACAAAAGCTTTATGCACTTCTTTGAGACACTTCTTATCCCAGTTTGAGCTCATCTGTATGTATAGGGCTGGGCACCCTGAGACCGGCACCATCCTCTGCCCCTGCCTGCACCCCCCCCCCCAGGATCGTGCACATTCAGGGGAACGGGGCTCATAGGCAGGCATCTTCCACTGTCCTCCCCACCCTCAGGATCTTGTGCAATCACGATCACTTACAGAGGGTCAGTACCCCAATGCGGCTGGGCAGCATGCCACCCCTTTATCTGCGCCGCCCTAGGCCTGGGCCTTTGTAGCCTTGCCACATGTATAATGTTAGGAGCAGGTAGGCTTAATTGTTTGAATAGTGATTTATAGAAATAGATTTACAGGTACTGACATTTTCAAAAGGGAACATAAAGCCAGGCCTTAGGGCAGCACAAAAGGCAGTATCTGCAGTGCAGTACTACCAAGAGTGGAAGTGCAACTTGTGGGGGATTACAAATGCCCGATGAGAGTAAAAGCTACAGAGGCAGTTGGGGCAATGTGGTGAGAGGTGCCAAATCGTGGGGGCCTATGGGCTTGTAAAACTGTTGACTTTGGGGCCCTATCTGTACAATTTTTTATGTCTGTGATTAAAATGCATTTTCAGTGGCCATAAAATGATCACTGCACAGCAAGATTAATGAAGTGGGATTTACACAAATTAATAGTACATTTAAAGGGGTTGTTCACCTTCAAACACTTTTTTTCAGTTCAGTTTGTTTCAGATAGATCACCAGAAATAAAGACTTTTTCCAATTACTTTCTATTTTATATTTCGGAACATTTTTCTAATATTGATGTGTAACGTTTCATTTTTCTCCTTTAAAAGCAGCTCTGGGAGCAGTGTCACCGACTCGTTAACTGTTTTAAATTGATTCATTTAGTTGATACATTTGTTATCTTTGTCTCTGCTGAGCAGAATCCCTGAGTTTCATTAAAGGCAGCTGTTGATACAAAAGTTGCGAATTTTCCACTGATGCTGCTGAGAAATGTATCAACTAATTGTATCAACTAAATGTAGCAAATTGTAACAGTTCAGATGCTTCTGGATCACTGAGACACCAGAGACAGGAACATTAAACTTTAAACTTTGGAAATCAGTAAAAAAAAAAAAAAAGCAATTGAAAAATGTTTATGATCTGAAAACAAAAGTGTTTGAAAGGTGAACAACCCCTTTAAGATACCAGCAGATTCCATGTGTTTTGCTTAAAGGAGAACTAGACCCCCCAATTAAGAGAAGCCCCTACCTACTAAGCTATAGTCCCCCTCCCTGCTTCACCCAGCATACTTCAATAGCCCTGAAAATATCCCTAAAATATTTCTCACCTAACAGTGCAGAATAAGCTCAGAGGAGCTTGTGGGCACCATATTCCATATTGCCGGTCTTCATTTGGAATAGAGCGCAGCATTGGCACATGTGCAGTTGGAGCAGTCTTCCAGTTCATACCGACTGTGCATGTGCCAAAAGTGCCAGAAATTGCTGAAGAGGACCTGAAAAAATCTGAAGATCCGAAAGATGGCACCCACAAGCTCAGCTGCATTAACTCTGCAGTGTTAGGTGAGAAAATATATTAGGGACATTTTGAAGGCTATTAAAGTATGCCAGGGGAAGCAGGGAGGGGGAGGGGGACTATCTAGATCAGTAGGTAGGGTTTTTTCTTAATTGGGGGGTTGAGTTCTCCTTAAACTAGAATGTGAAGTTTTGTGTTGAGTTGATGCAAAACACTTACCTTACATCCTTCACAGGTAATCACACCATAATGAATTCCAGATGATTTGTCTCCACATATTTTACATGGGATTACTTCTATCTGTGCTGTGAAAAAAAAATGGCAGGTGGTACATATTTATTTATTTATACCTAACAGGAACATTATTATGCATAGGGAAATATTGTTTCCTTTACAGTGGGGATCTAAAAGTAACAGAACCTGACTAAACATTCCACTTTTAATCTAAAAATGAAATACTTGTGAATTGGCAGTTTTCCACATGTCCACCAGATGTCCCTATTTTACAAATCATTTGGATTCATTGGCTGACCGATAAATAAATAAACAAATAAACATACCACACACACACACACACACACAGACACACACATATATATATTCAATAATTAATTACATTTTTTTATTTATCTAAATTCATAAATCTACTGTATATGTAACAATCACAGTCTTGTTTTATGTACTTTTAACCATAAACCATGTAAAGAGGGTACTGTGCTTAATTGTACTCATCCTTTTCTTTGTCTTAAAATGAGGGTATTGCATTAGCACAGAATTGGCATTCTTTTATTATTATTTATTATTATTATTAATAATAGCAAAAGATAATATACTGAATTCTACAAATAATTAAACAGCCTAAAATGGTGATGATGCTGCCAATGCACGCAGATTACAGAGACAACATTTTTATACTACTACAATATTTTTTTTTTGCCGTGCTAGGAAGCATTTTCATTTTCAACTTTGTCTTTATATTTATCATTATGTTCTCATCCTTCTTATTTTTCTGTTAGTATCTTCCAAACATAGCTGTCCTTCATTTTGCCCTGCAGAAAAAGTAACCATAATTTTGTACCTGGGTTTCCACGACACTCAGGTTACCAGATCATGTAAAATGACTGGGCCCCTACACCAGTGTACCAGATAGCTGCACTTCTTTACTGTCCGCACCCCTGTAACAAGACCCTTTTCACAACACCATCACGACTAACAAAGAAAACAGAGTAAAAATGTTTTAAACATTTTCCTTTATAGGTTTCAACAGTGCCTCTCTGTTGGTTTTTCTCCTTCACTTTTTAAAGGCATTTAATTAAAAATCGCAACTTCACAAGTAATGTACAAGTAATGTAATGTTCACATTGGCTAGTGAATATTATATTGCTAAGAAAAAGTTAGCGTTAACATCTTCTCTAGAGTTTGGTTAAATATTCATGGCAAAAAAATGTTATTACATACACTGCGAAAGCCATTTGGTTGCAAACTTTGGGAGGAAGCTATTGAGGTCTGTAATAGTAATGTAATTCATCTGTAATTCATCATCTGGACTGGAGTAATGGGGATTGGTGCACTGAAAAATTAAAAAATTATTGTATCTCCAGCGCATCCCCAATGTGGGTGTGGTTCGGCAGCATGCCGCCCCCCAAAATCCTGCCGCCCTAGGCCCGGGCCTAGGTGGCCTTTCCACAAATCCGGGCCTGCTTTTTTTTGTATTCTAAAACCTTCTATACCTACACCCTTTTGCGTTTTTATTGTTTGCTTCATTTTTCTCTTTCCCCATTTTGCTTGTGTGTCTGTGTCACACATGCTCTCAAAGGGCAATGATAGATGTGGTTCTTTGTGGCCAGCAGGAAATCACCTCACACAGATAACATGTGCCCATTAGTACATTTTGATCCATTCTTCTGGATGAAAATGTATTTTTGGGCACTTTGTCGCCTGTGAGGAAAGGAGGTGATACAACACCCTATTTGTCCTTGCCTTAAGGCTACTTATACATGGAACATATCAATGCTGTTATATCTTAAACACAAATATATATAGGTAAAACTAATGAGTGCACTAATATTGTGCATTTTTTAAACATTTCAGAATATTTTCAACCCATATACTATCTTTAACATGTGTCATACAATGGGAAATTATGGGTGTGTGTAAAAAACACAACTGAAAGGATCGTTATTCACAGAAAACAAGTGAATAAAGATTGTTTTGTGTGTTTACAATATATTAAAGGAGACATACTGAGCCAGATTCAATTCAGTGAGAAAAGGTTATCTCATGGTTTATCAAGTGAAAAGTCATGGACGAGATTCAATTCAAGGAAAAAAAACTTTTCTCCAAATTCAGTTCAGTTTTGAAAAACAAGAATGTGCCAGTGTATTATATACTAGTTTAAATAAATGTATTTTGAAATAGATGGTGGGATTTATAGAAAATTGCTGCAAAAAACCCTACCAGTACCACCCATAAGTCCCACTTTCTGCTGCCTCCATTACCAGGCTGTACTCAGCACTGTCAGATTGGGACCAACCAGAACTGATAGGGAACTGAAGCCTGCCTTTGCTTATGTGAATGCAGGCCTGTGATTGACTATTTCCCACCTACTGTGCTTGGGACATGCCCACCCTTCAGTTGAAAGAGGGACAGGGTAGTAACTACAGAGGAAGCAGACCCTGTGGCTGCAGGGGACCCTGGAAGTATAGGGGGGCCCATAAGACCCTTATTAAAGGGGTTGTTCACCTTCCAAACACTTTTTTTCAATTCAGTTGTTTTTAGATTGTTCCCCAGAAATAAAGACTTTTTTCAATTATTTTCCATGATTTATTTTTTACGTTTTTTCCAAAATCTAAGTTTAAAGGTGAATGTTCGTGTCTCTGGTGTTTCAGTCTGGCAGTCTGAACTGTTACAATTTTGCAACATTTAGTTGATACATTTCTCAGCAGCATCTCTGGAGTATTAGCAACTATTGTATCAATTCTAACAGCTGCCTGTAATGAAACCCAGAGATTCTGCTCAGCAGAGACAAAGATAAGAAATGTATCAACTAAATGTATCCATTTAGAACAGTTTACAGGATCGGCGACCCCCCCCCCCCCCCCCAGAGCTGCTTCAGAAGGAGAGAAATTACACTTTACACTTCAATACTAGAAAAACGGTCACACATAGAAAATAGAAAGTCATTGGAAAAAGTCGTTATTTCTGGTGATCTATCTGAAACCAACTAGTTGTTTGAAGGTAAACCACCCCTTTAATGAGCAAGTTTAATATATATTGGTAAAACAGGATAACCGGATATTTTGTTGTCCCTAAAATACGTTTGCTGTGGCGCTCAGTAACATGTAGTTACTCCACTGGACAGGACTCATAGCAGAGCTCCAATAAAGGGGCACTTCATTTTAAATTTATAAATTTTTAACCAAAAATAAAACCTGGACAATAAATTGCTCATTATTGCCTCCTTTAAAGCCCAGTTAAAAACTCATCTCAAACCCATGAAACCTGTGCCTTAAAGGAGAACTGAACCCTAAAAATTAATATGGCTAAAAATGCCATATTTTGCATACCGAACTTATTGCACCAGCCTCAAGTTTCAGTTTCTCATTAGCAGCAATGATCCAGGACTTAAAAATTGTCACAGGGGGTCACCATCTTGGAAAGTGTCTGCGACACTCACATGCTCTGTGGGCTCTGAGAAGCTGTTGAGAAGCTAAGCTTAGGGGCCGTCGCAAATTATCAAGCAGGAAATGAGGTTGGCCTGTAATATAAGCTGATGCTGCTACAAGGCTGATTATTATATTCTGATACTAATTGCACTGGTTTCTGCTATTATCTGTATTAATTACTAATCAGCCTTATATTGTGACATTTAAATTCTATGTACTATGTACTATGAGTATTGTGAGTCAGTCCCTAAGCTCAGTAAGTGACAGCAGCACAGAGCATGTGCAGTGAATCAGCAAGAAGGAAGATGGGGAGCTACTGGGTCATTTCAGAGACACATGTCTTCCATGCTAAAGGGTTTCTAGCACACTTCTTTGGATAAGCTTTATTTCTTCTTTAATTGTGTGAGCTCCATTATGTAAGGGGAGATTATCACTGCTAAAGAAAAGTGGTCATCACTGTATCCACACAAATGGTATATATATCTATATACCTGGCCAGTAACCCAGGCAACCAAACCATGATGAGCTTTGTTCAGCCAGCTGTACGTGAAACACTAAAAGAAAAAATGTTATTGCTTGCCTCAGGTTACGTCCCAGATGCAGGTTTGCCCAGTGTTTAAAATGAGCCCAGAAGTAAACATACCTGTAAGTACTGTACATAATAGTGTGTTTACTGTTAATTGCGGGTATGCAATGTACCAAGACTGTGCATATTCCATGTTGTAATAAGCTACATTGTTACACGTCCTTTTATTTCTTTAATGTAAATAATGCAAAAGGGCAGAAGAATGAAAAAGACAGGCAATAAAAAAATCATGAAGGAGTGGTTTGAAAGCACAAATATCATTTTAATATGGTATGTAAGGGGTAATTGGCTGCAGGCTTGTAGTCCCACCTCTGATGAATTATCCTGTGGTTATATAAAAGGCATCTGCTGAGATTATGTGGAACACAACCAGGAAACTATTTCCCAACCTCAATTGGTTGGCAGGCATCAGAGGATTGTAGTTTAGTGGTAGCCTAACCTGTCCATCAGGCTTTCTGTCCCACTGACACAGTTTATCTGACTCTGAATAACATTTTGTTACGTAAACCTGAGATTAGAGAGGTTAACCTTTTTTAGACTCAAGCTCAGAGAAAACGAATAAATTGCAGTAAAATAAAGTAAGACAATTACAGAATTAAGAATGATCATAACTTCCCTCTCATTTAAAGCAGGCAAAATCCCCATGTCATTTAGATGATAACATTTACAGTAACAGCTTGAAAATAAAGCATCAAAAAGTGGTTTACTTCATTAAAAAAAGGGTGGTTAACTTCCTTACGTGACAGTAAAATGTGCAGTTTCACCCATGGCCAAATGTATCTCAATTCACACTAGAATTTTGCCATGCCTTATGTTTTGCCAACAAAACATTGTCTGTTGCACCAGAAACAAAACACAGATATCATTATTATCCACCCATTGCCTTTCCCATCAACCAATGGGATAGGAGCACACCCTAGCCTTCTCCGTCACTCTAAGGAGCTGTCCTACAAAAGCTTAACTAGCACCCAACCCTAACAGCAAGATCCTATCCTTGGGAGCAGAGGAGGAGTGTATTTCCCCAGTCTGACCTGCACCCAACACTAAACCGCAATGATCTACCAAATTTGAACCTAAACCTGCCCAACTGATGGTTAACCTGTAGGTCACTGCAGGCTTCGGGGTCAACCCAGACATCACTACTGTCAAGGCTCCATGTTGGTAGAAAAACGAATCCCATGTTGCCATTTTTTTCCAAAGACCAGTTGTAGCATAATAAAAGGAGCTTATCTAACAAGACAGGGCAAGGTATATGCTATTACATAGCTAAAAACACATTTAAGCAAGGTTTCGTGGTTCTGTGAATGTATATGCGCCAGTTTCACTCATTTGTATTGATGAAGAAAAACTTCAAAATTCAATTTAGAATTTTCCTATAGACTTCAGTAGTGTTTTCATGATTTCATGATATATACTGATGAGGTAGGGTTTTCTCATTGCACAGAATCCGACCCAAATTAGCACTCACACTCACATATCACCCCCAACTCACAGTTGATTTGTATATATTTATTTCATGAAAGTATGGGAGGGTGCTTATCAAGCTCCATTGTGAAAGGTAGTTAAGTGCCAACACCCTTGCAGCACAATAATGCCTATAAGTCATGCTCTAACTGTACATAACTGTTGGGTCTCTTTAAGGGCTGAACTAAACGATGCGCCTTCTTTAGATCCGACGTGCGGAGAGGGAGCGCATTCGTCGAGATGGATGTGCCGAATATAATAAGTAATAGAAAGGCACCTACAAACTGCGTGCATCCGACATGACTGTCGGATGCGAACGTCTCACGTTTCGCCTTTATTCGACAGTCGTGTCTGATGCACGCAGTTTGTAGGTGCGACAATTATATTACTTACATTATATTCGGCGCATCCGTCTCGCCACATGCGCTTCCTCTCAAGCCCTTTGGATGTGAAGAAGGCGCACTATGTATTTCAGATAGTTCCGCTAGCTATAACAAGTATGTGATCTGTTATCTAGAAACCCATCATCCAGAAAGCTCCAAATTATGGGAAGGCCATCTACCACTGACTCCATTTTAATCAAATATTTCACTATTTTAAAAATGTTTACTTTTTTTCTCTGTTTTATGAAAACAGTGCAGGTATGGAACCTGTTATCCAGAATTTTTGGGGCCTGGGGTTTTCTGAATAATGGATCTTTCTGTAACTTGGATCTTCATACCTTAGGTCTACTAGAAAATCTTGTAAATAAACCCATTAGGCTGGTTTTGCTTCCAGGAAGGATTAATTATATCTTAGTTTGGATCAAGTACAATGTACTGTTTTATTACTACAGAGAAAAAGAAAATAATTTTTTAAAATTTGGATAAAATAGAATGGGAGATGGCCTTTCCGTAATTTGGAGCATTCTGGATATCTGGTTTCCGGATAAAGTATCCCATTCCATACCCCATACTTTATACTTGATACCAGCTAAGAAAAAATTAATCCATATTGGAGGCAAAACAATATTACTGAGTTTAATTAATGCTTAAAAGATCTGAGCGCCCCCAACGCTCCCCAGAAAGTGGCTGGATGGCATGCCGCCCCCAATATTTTGCCGCACCTGATATTTTACCGCCCCTAATATTTTGCCACCCTAGGCCAGGGCCTTTGTGGCCTCACCACAATTCCGGGCCTGATTGAATGTGAAGAAAAACAGATCAATAACACAAGAAAAATGGCATATTGGCTTAGGATAAGAATTACAAGGTAAGTAGTCAATGTGCAGTAGTGTTTACAGATTCAGTTTGGCAGTCAGATATTACTACATGGATAGTAATGGTTAGTTTCAGTGGTTACATTAGTGTTAGTACGTATGGTCATATGCTTGTAACATTGTACAAAAAAGCTTAAAATAGCAAAACCTAATTAAATATACATATTATTCAAGTTTCATATTGCATCACAAGCTCTGAATCCAATAATTACAGTCTGAATATTGGCCTAAAATACATGTCATGTAATGTAGAAGGGATGTATACATTTTGCTACTAGGATATAAATAAGTAAGTTTTTAAGGCAAGTAACAAACGTAAATTCAGAGCAGTATGCGACTGCTTATATATGTACAAAGGATGTAACATTAAACCTACAACCTTTATATAACATTGTTGATAGTTGCAAGTTAAGTGCTCGTTCAATAAGTGGTTGGTTACGGGAGGGAACTGTGGAGTATAGGAATATGTGTATAAAATTACAATTACATAAAAAAAAGTCAAAAAGTTGCCTCACATTCCAGAATGCTTATTTGATCAACAGTATAGTTTTGGTGATACTGACACTTCTATAATGATGGTGACATTGATGTTTTGCCATTAAAAGTATTTATTTGTGCAATTCAGTTTTAAACCTACCACAGGTTGGATATTTCTCCATGCAGAGTGAGTTTATTTTTGATTGATGGGTGCTTCCTACAATATGCCAACCCGCAGAAAATGCAACTCCTTAATACACTAGAAACCTGTCAGGGCCACTGAGCTCAGGACAGAATGTAATCACTTGATCTGGCCATACACTGATAGATCATTGTCCATTTTAGCCACCCACGAGAAAGCCTGGACTGATCCAAATGTTTTGCCCCAAGGCAGCCTAACTGGGAGAGGATCACATAATTGAACCAATGCGCTTTTCAATTATTGCAATTTTCTAACCTTCTTAGTCAGATACCGGTTGAGCAAGCCTTCAGGAAGCAATACGGATAATGAAGAAGCAGGTGCTGGGGAACAAGCAGGAAGGATTGGTTTTGTGTAAAGGTAAAACTGGCAAGTTGGGCAATCATGTCTCCTCTTCGATTGGGGTTTACCTGGTAGTTCAAAATAAAATGTTCTTTTTTGCAAAATGCCTAACAAACATTTCTTGATTGCTGAGATGCTTACTTCCAGTATGCTTGAACTTTTCGACTGGTTGGGGATAGAGCTGATGAAGGAACTAGAGGTTCTAGAAAACATGGTGCCAAGGCTGGTGAGAACACCTACCATTTTTAGAATCTGTTTGATGTTCATAAAGGCAGATATCTACATTTTTACAGAGTCCAATTAAATCCTTTATAGATCAGGCAGATTTCTGGAAGACAATTATTGAGTTTATCAGACAGCCCCTGTCAAAAGGCTGCTACCTACATAAAGTGGGGTGAAGTTGGTGCCACATGACCAAGAACATCAAAAACTTTGCAGAGCATCTACAAGAATGCACTGGCCTTAGAGAGCAATGAATTGTTCTTCTCCTAGTGTGGTCATACATTTACACCTATCGAAAAAAGGATTTGTTGTTAAATGTTAATGACAAAAAAACAGTTGTTAATCCTGCAAGATTCTTTCTTTTTTCCACTATTTTTCAACTGCCTTACTCTCTGTATGATACACTTTCACTTAAAGGAGAAGGAAAGCTACCAAACTAGTTTATTGCCAATAGATTAACCACACAAGTGCAAGCTATAAGGCTATATTTATTCTGCAGAATGCTATACCATACCTGAGTAAATAGCTCTAGAAGCTCTGTTTGTTAAGGATAGCAGCTGCCATATTAGCTTGGTGTGACAACTTCTGCAACATCATCCCCACCCCCAATATCACATCCACGCCCTTGTGACATCACTGCACACCCCTCCATCCGGAAATGGGAGAGGGGAAAGTTGGCAACCCTAAACCTGAGTTAGGTAAGCACCTAGAGTCACTGGGGATGCCTAATAACTTGCAGTGTTTCTACCTTCCATCTAATTTAAAGACTTTTGTTGTCTGGTCTCACACCCAACCCTTACACTCCAGATCCTCCACCCGACCTGCGGGAAGTATCACTGCCATCCGGCATACCACCAATGGCATTAAACGAGCAGGCAGTAACTCTTAATTGGAAATTATGGTGGCATAAAAATAGTCATTTATCTTGCTTTTATGCTTGTAACTTTAGAAGGAGCCCACACCCCACCCAATTCTCTATGCAAGGTGCCTGCAGAAAGCCTGCATAGTCAGGAAAACAGAGACGTTGTGCCTGAAACACTACCACTTTGCTAGTATTCCCCTGGCAACTTACCTGAGGCAAGACTCTTCTTTCAGTATGCATTATTAAAAGTGACAGGCAGCAGTTAACATTTTTGTTTGGGTGCCATTGGAAGCATTTGTGGAGTTCTACTATTTTACACTCAATTTTAATGGCTTGGATGTGATCTCTAAGTGACAGCAAGGCTATCATGCTGCACCAGCTCCGCCCTCATAAATATGGGTCAGTGGGACATTGTTGTGTGCTCAAGTAGGTGACCATGCTCCTTTTAGACACATCATACAAAAGATGGCACATTGTATACCTAATGCAGAGCCAAATGGGAGACTGAGGGATAAGATCATTATTAAATGAAAAATATAGTCTTCCATAGTAAAAAAAAATACATTATGCCAAAAAGTTTAATTTTACACATAGAAAAAGTAGTTGGACATGGAACAGCAGATGAACATGGTAGAGTGGTAACAAAATAATGCTTAAAATGCACCAAGCATTTTTATAAGGGTGTATTATACTTCTAGTGGTTCTTGAGCATTTATTACATAAACAGATAGATATACACACAATTATTTTAAGGATATGCCAAGTGAACATTGACAGGAATGCTTTGCTTACCTCTCATGGTGATGTTAGGATGGGGTTAATTCAAACATGAATGATATGTAGCTTTAGGTCGTGGGTTGGACTGTGAGTACCAGGGGCAGGGTGGATGAGCAACTTAGTTCTTTTCTAATGCTGTGCAACAGTAAAACAGCCTTAATATGTTCTTTAGAACAGCTACCAGGTTCTTTTTCTTGGAAACTTAACACGCTCTTGTAGCTTTCCAGTGCTCAGAATGATAAGGTTCCAGTAGGCACTGCTCAGCACAGTGATACACTGACAGCATCAGTTCTGTATGTCACACACAGTCTGCTAGGTTGGCTCAATCCTTTGCTAGAGTCCAGCTGATGCACGTACAGCTAGTGATAGTCTCGGTGGAACGCAGTATACAGCGCCTCTTGTTAATCTTAATAGGATTAGCACAGCAGGACTTGCATAGTCTTCCTTATTCCGTGCAAGATTTCTAGCATGCACCTCAATCCTATATCCTGAAAAGTAATGTCTTGGTCCTGTCCCCACTCCAGTCCTCTCAGCTGCCAAACTACTTCTCCAGTTTAGCATTTTCCAATTGGCAGTAGCGACTCATAGCAAGCACGCCCCTTTTTGTGCACCACACCGTTTCTTCTTTGAACGTAGTTGCTGGTAAACCTCCTCTACTGACGTGTGAGGTGCCCGGCCCCCTGTCAGCTGTTAGTCCAGTGTTCTAGCATGCTGCCTTAAAGGGGTTGTTTACCTTTTCTCACTGCTATCCAAAAAAATAATAGATTATGTTCCCCTAAACATGTTAACCTATGTTTCGGGACGATTATATCTTGATTAAGGCAGATGCACCATTTAAAACTTATTGTGATAGCCGCAATACTTTAAGAGGCACCGGAGAAAGTTTCCAAGGGGACAGATTTTTATTGTGTAAGCAGTATGGGCGACTTGGAAGATAGACCAGTGTTGGACTGGCCCACTGGGATACTAGGAAAACTTCTGGTGGGCCCATGTGTCAGTGGGTCTCTTGCTTCTAACCATTTGGCCTATTTCATTGGCATTCCCTATTTCTTTATGGAGCTTAATAATGGAAGAATATAGTATAGTTTATAGAGATAAAAAACTAGGTTGGGTAAGGAGAGGAGGAATAATAGTTTGAAAAGTGGGCCCATAGTCTAAGGAATTCTGGTGGGTCCCTGGCATCCCAGTCCAACACGGCATAAGACTCTGCTTTTTCCATAGCAAGCCCCACTCCCTCTCCCAGCATTTGTAGCCCATAGTTTGCATGAAAGAAAGTCACTCAGTGTGACAAGTGCTTTGAGTATGCTCCCCCCTCCCTCTTTCACAGCAGCAGCTGCTGCAGGCCTGCAGCCATTTACAAGCCTAGGCCCTTCACTATACAATCACATGAAGGAAAGGTAGCAGCTCAAATATACAATGGTAATCCTGTCGTTAAATAAAAATAGATTGTGCAATATCAATGTGAAGGTTAACTTTTACTTGACAAAGCTGAAGTGAGTTAGCAATAGCATAGCAACAGCAGTGTCCTATTCAGGGTTTCCAGATTTACATTTCGAACCAGCCAATAAGTAGCCCAAAAAATAGTCCAATTTGAACACTGAACAATCAATATGACAACAGCTTATAAAAGCAGCTAACTATATTTATCATTCTATTTGCATGGCACATGTAATAATCACATACCAGATGCAGTGGGCTGCAGGCTGTAGTACAGACAGGTTGGGACTGATGGGCTGAAACTGCAGCAAATAGAAATGGAGTTGCTTTCTACACCTTTCTACTCTGTTAACATTCTGGGTATTGTAGTCGCACATTTTCCTTGGCTGTCAGCATTTGTTGAATAAAAACTATATTACCCAACATGCACTGCAATGGCACACTGGGGGTAAAAAGCTTTGGCTAGCTTTCAAAGTACAAACCCGCCAAGGCTCCAAAACTAGCCCAATTTTGTACCTTGGCTAATTTGTACTTTGGAAACCCACCTGAGCTTGAAATAAATAGCCCAACATGGCAACCCTGGTCCTACTCTGTAGCACAGCTGCTAATCTTTGAAGGGGAAGAGCCACTTACTTCCTGTAAAGTTAATAAACCAATCAGAGGAAAGGCATGCAAAATAGAAAATAGCAGATAGAATACAGGCGTGGGCAGTAGATTTTGGAGCTCTTACCAGTATTAAGCATTACAGACTCACAAACACAGGTCCGGACTGAGAATTAAAATAGGCCCTGACATTTCAGGTACAAAGAGGCCCAATCAGCCCACACAGAGGCCAAAACAGTCCCCACCAGCCCACTAAATACTTACTTTCTATGGCACCTTATAGCAGCCGTCTGGCATTTGCCAGAACCCACAGATTGCCAGTCCGGGCCTGCACAAACATGCTGATACAGTCCTTTGTAAAAATAAAATAAAGGGGGGGGCAGTGACCACCTCCCCTGGTGCCTCTACTAACTCATGCCTTGGAAAGAAACACTAATTTCAAATACATAGTTCAGCTGCAGTTGCTGGAATTGTTAGTGAAATGCATGCTGTAGTTGCAGGCAGGTAAAACATTTTGGCGGGTTTTCAGGTTTCACCAGTTTGATTTGGTCAAAGACCAATGAGCCCAGACTCACTCTGTGTCCATCAATATTAGGTGGTCAAAACCAGGGTCACATTTTTTCCTGTATGGAGCGTAATGTAAAGTTGCTATGGTACCCACAATGGTTGCTTGCAGGGCCATATAGGGGTTATTTGGTTGAACCACCAGGAGAGGTAATAAAATTGAGAGGCTATGTGATATTGGTAAAGGTTAGGCAGACCCAGGCCTTGCCTTAGGTTTTGCCTTAGGGACCAAACCTAGGGACTTTGTAGTTCCACACAAATTATATTTGCATACTTTCAATTTCTAGTATTAATTGTTTGGGTATAAGCCTTGGGAAATTGTGGAAGATGTACAATAATTTGGGTAGGTCAGGAAAAGTTTAGACCAAGCGAGTTGCACATTACAGGAGCAGGTGATAGGCTGTAAATTATCTATGTTATACTTGGTTGCATCTTGCTTTATTATTATACCTGGGTATTTCAATTTGTGTACCCATTTGAGGTGGAGGCGGGGTTCTGAGGGGAGATATTGTTGTCAACTGGAAAAATGCTGGATTTATCCCAGTTTATGTGTAGTCATGAAAAATTTTCAAATTTGTCATTGAGCTGAAGGGCTTCTTGGAGTGGTTGCCCAAGACTCTCTAGGTATAATAATATATCATCAGTGTACAACAATATTTTTCCTTTACTGTCCCTATCTTGAGGCATGGGATGTTGGTTCAGTTCGGATTTGTATGGCAAGAGGCTCTATGTTCAATGCAAATAGTAGGGGGAGAGGGGGCAACCAGTAAAGGCAGATGAGCAGATGTTATTTACTCTCACTAATGCCTGCGGGGCTTGGTACAAGATTTTGGTCCATTGGATGAATTTGTCTCCCAGGCCAAATCTGTGCCATATCACTTGCCATAGGTAGGGCCATTCAACTGAATCAAATGCCTTGGTTTGAGAGGTGTGCATAGTTATTAGTATATAACCTGCAGATATTTATATTTGTGGACCTGCCTGGCATGAAGCCCGATTGATCCAGGTGGATAATTTCAATAATAACTTTACTTAGCCTACTAGCTAGCAGTTTTGCAAATATTTTTGCATCAGCAAGATGGGACAATAGGAACTAAATAGGGTTTGGTCTTTCCCTTCTTTGTGGATAACCACTATCATTGCTGAGTTAATGGAGTCTGGTAATTTCCCCTGCTCTATGGAATAAGAAAATACTTTCCATCCAGTCCATCCAGTCTCGTAGGGCAGAAAAGCTATGGCATCAAGTATTCAGTTACAGTATTTAGCTTTTTGTTCAGCAGCTCTCCAGTTTGGTACTTCAGCAGCCAAATTGGCTGTCTAGTTTACCCTAACAACAGTAGGCAGATAAGGAAGAAAGAAAGAATGTAACAATAACAATGAGATTGTAGGCACAATAGGTTTTAACTCCCAGGGTCAGTGACACCCCCCCCCCCATTTGAAAGTGGGGAAAAAATTAGAAGATGAAGGAATACAATTTCAAAAACTCTAAATAAAAAATGAAGACCAATTGCAAAGTTGCAAGGAATAGGACATTATATAAAATACCATTAAATTTAAAGGTGCCCCCTTTAATGATGGGGTACATTTAATATGTGTAGTCATGTGATTCATCCACTCAACTGTAGTTCAACTACTACATAATATGTTACAATGTAATTCAGTCACTTCTGGAGACTGAGTATCTTTTAAGTACTGACCATTTCCTGAATATATTGCATGAACAGTTTAGCCACTTTTATTCTTCAAAAGTGATTTTGCTAGGCTTTACGTGCATTTCCTTGATCTACTCCCTGCCTTATAATCTACTTGTGCTGCAATATAGCTTGCTTCGGTCTGCAAGAAGCAGACCTGCCTCTGCCTCCTTGGTCCAAACACTAGGACCAGTGGTTCCTGGGACTCCACGCCTCTTATGCTTTGCTGCATAGCCTGTGGTCGTCCTGCTCCTCTGTACTTTTGTATTTGTCTGTCTTTTCTAAGGCACATAAACCCTCAGTAGCACATAAAATAGCAAAAATTCATACTTTTCTGCCTACTATTTTTTTGTACGCAGAGTTCAGATTATACGGTATGTAATTATTTTTCTGGATTTTTTTTGTTTTTGCCTGTAAAATGTTACTCAGTTTGACAAAGGAGCCTATTATTTTTTTTTTATCACTGATAATGCTGTTGTAATTGACTTTTTGGATTAATTGCTTTTTAACTTGGTATTAACTAGGACTCCATCCCCTTCTTCCTGGAACAGAATCAGCATAACTATCTTACAGAAAAGCAAATGAGTTTATACTCTGGTCTTTTTCTTGTTGATTCCTGGTTGACCTTGAACCTCTGGTATATATTCTTGAACCCAACAATCTTCGATAGATTTTTCTTCAGATGCCCAAAAACCGATTCAACACTCTGGGCTCTTAGGCCTCCACCAACTTCTGAAAGAATTCCGAAGCTGAACTGTTCATGTGTTCAATTTCACGGACTCTAAAAAGAATGACGAACAAAATTCAAGATGACAAGTTCCTGTGTACAACTTTTGAAGGGCGCAACAATGCGCCACTGACCCCACCCACCCAGTGAAGAAAAAAAAAAACTTCTTTAGAGGGGACCAGCATGGACTATGATCCACCTGCCCCTCCTCCCAGGCCAATTGCATGCCATCTGCCCCATTGCACACATTTTTTGGAGTTAGCTGACCCCCATGATCTGGACCTCCCTATGCAACAGCCACCCCCCACAACTGTAAGGTCTGCTTCCTCTATAGTTGTAGCACTGGGATGAATAATTTCTGTTTTAGGGATTTTTATATAAAATATTGCATTTGAATATTCATTTTTAGGGTTTACTTCTCCTTTAAATCACTCTAAGGGCCCATGTGCCATTGTTCTAAGACAAAGTCACATTAGGTCAGGGAGGTCAGCCATAATACCAGTTGGGAGTAATGCTTATTTACTATCCTAGATACTCATTCAAATTATAGTAAAATCAAAGTTATAATTATTGTTTAAAATAGTCTATAATGTTGTTTATATCACACAGCAGACATAACACCTAAAAAGTCTGTAAAACATTTTTTTTGCATTTTTATGAACAAAACATAATAGCACAGTACCTAGAAACATTGTGCATGATTGTGAGAAACCTTCCAATAAGGATATGTAATGCTTCTTTCCCTTGTTATGTATTTATCATATCACAATTCATTCACGATTGCAATTGCACTCTGAGCTGGGCTACCAAATGGACCGATCAGATATCTTGGAACTTTATGGCCCACTGACCCAGATTGCAAAGGTGTAAGGCAATACAATATTCAAGTTACAAAACCAGTTTCCACAAATGAAAGGAAAAAAAATATCAGGCAATAAAAAATAAAATAACAAGAACACAGGGGTCTGAATAAAAGATAAACATAGATTGCTGGAGTGAAAAAAAAAAATGTGTGTGAAAAAAATTAAAAAAAAAAAAAGAAAAACAAGGGCTTCATTATCAGCAAGATTACAAGGGGAATATTTAAAAACAAACATGTAGCAATTATCAGGAGTGATCAGTTTCTATGGATCCATCGAAATATGACGATTCATTATCCAACAGGATAGCAGGTCCGATGCCAGTACTTACATAACAAAGAAAAAAATATAGCACTCCATTCCTCTTGTATTGGTTGTTTTTTGTTATGTTTTCTTATATGTTTAATGTATACACCCATTTATTTTACAATGGTGCAGAATATGTTAGCATTTTATAAATACTATAAATATAATAATTAATACATAATTAATAATTATAACAATTATAATTATATAATGAATAAGAATAATGCTCTGCCATATCTTCCCCTTCCTATAGTTACCTAGCATATCTACAGTGTATATTGTATACTGGTTTGATTTTCACTGTGTTACTGTAGCTTTAAATTATTTGAATGTGCAATAATGATTTCTGTAAAGTGCATACTCTGTAATGTTATGTAAGAATCTTTCAATAAACCTTTGAAAAAAGCAAAACAAAACGAATAAAAGAGGCCGTTGATTACTGTTTGTGCATTCTGAAACTGGAATGGAGTTATGCACTAAATGGCAGTGTGTTGGGAGTTTCCTTAACTGAGAAGGATCTAGGGTTTTTTGTAGATAACAAGTTGTCTAATTCCAGGCAGTTTCATTCTGTGACTAATAAAGCAAGTTTTGGGCTCCAGTAAAGATATTACCGGTAATGAGCTGAAGAGAGTGCAGTGATGTGCAACTAAACTGGCTAGAGGAATGGAAGATTTAAATTATGAGGGTAGTCATGGTTGGGGTTGTTTTCTCTGGAAAAAAAAAAAAAAGACACTTGTGAGGGGAAATGTTTATACTTTACAAGTACATTAGAGGACATTATAGACAAATAGCAGGGGACCTTTTTACCCATAAAGAGGATCACTGTACCAGAGGCCACCCCTTCAGACTATTGGAAAATAACTTTTATTTAAAGTAGCGTAGGTGGTTCTTCCCAGTGAGGTTGTGTAATGCTGATTCCGTTAATGCCTTTAAAAGGGGCTTTGATGATTTCTTAGACAAGCATAATTTTCAAGGCTATAGTGATACTAAAATCTACAATTAATTTAGATATTGGTATATATATAGTTTATGTGAGCACATAGAGTGGTGGGTTTCATTTGGAGGGGTTGAACATGATGGACTTTTGCATACAAAATGTTTTTGCATTGCAAAATATATACAGTACAATAATATTTTCTTAACTTTTACTTTAGTTACCATTTTGCAATTGTGTTTTTTCTTCCTATATTTTACACACCACATAAAACCAATCCTTTTTAAAATGGAATTCATTGTACTTTCACCATTATCTTTTCCTGTACCTCAAGTTTCACTTACAGTCGACAACATCAGCTTTAAGTCAACTACACAGGCTACTGCCTGTGATTATTTTAGACTCCTATTTGTTCTTTAAACACCCCAATTTCATCATCTTAACATTGGTTTATATGACCATTCCAATGTACTATTTTACACAACTTCACTATGCTGCTACTAGAATCATTAAATTATGTTCCCACGCCCATACTGGCAATCTGTATATTCTGGAAAAAGCCAGAGGGACTGCTGTAAGCTGCCATAAGCTGTCACTATATATTGGGCCTGTAGGAGGGTCTGGACCTCTGTATTGGGCCTGTTTGGACCTCTGTATACTTGTAATGCCTATGCCTGTAGGGCCTATTTTGAATCCCAGACCAGACCTGGATGCTCCCCAATGCAAAGCCTTTCACTGTCTCTCAAATCAACCTCCAATTAACAGTGAAGCCCCTCCCTATATCTCCACTTTGATTCCAAAAGACACTCCTTCAACTTGCTCTGCTTCTGACTTTTACTTCTTTTCCGCCATTTGATCCTATTTTCATTCTGTAACCTTTCTGTAAGTGGAGAGCACATTCCTAGTTCTTGTCAAATCACAGGACTCTTCTGAGGTCCTATGGGTCAGATGTAAAATAGGAGCTGAGGGATATCAAAAATATAATGCAGTACATGATATGATTGTATTAAATCGAATGAGTAAATCTATAGTATCTAACATTATAAGTGGGGGCTGGGGGAATGAGCAAGGAGGGTGATTAATTATCAGGGTTTTTAAGATGAGGAAATTGTTATGCAGGCAGACTTACTTGTGTTTCTGTTTCTACAGGACACATCTGACAATCTTTAGCGTCATCTGTTTCACATCTATGTGGATCTTCACTGGAAAAATTGGAAGATGGAAGTCACAGCAGCCAATATTGAAAGGAGAGGAATGCCAAGAAGAAGAATACTGCGCCCCAAGAGGTTCCAGGAGGACTGGGAGCTGTGTCAGATTAAAGTCAGCAGGCAGATGATGCGTAAGGTACATTTTTACCCCAGCGCAGGTGCCCTTCAACAAAGCCAGCTTGTAAGGGGAGCAGCGGTGTGAACACCGAGAAGCAGGAGAGAGAGGTTTGGCGCAAAGATGTCACTTCCTCAGCAACGAGTAAAGCATCGAGAGAGGTAAACGGGATG
Source organism: Xenopus laevis (assembly GCF_017654675.1). Lineage (NCBI taxonomy): Eukaryota > Metazoa > Chordata > Amphibia > Anura > Pipidae > Xenopus > Xenopus laevis. The sequence continues at coordinate 88,627,760 of NC_054372.1, forward strand.
CAGGTGAGTTTAACGCTGGAAATCTGATAGAGAAGGGGAATGAGCAATTCAGAGGCTCACAGTGGGGGTGAGAAAGGGAGCTGAAGCAAGCCTCCACTGCCACCAATGTGAAATATGCAGAAGGAAGTAAGAGACAAGCCTCCACTGCCACCAATGCGAAAAATGCAGAATGGAGTAGAGGGTTAGAGGACAATTCATGTGAAGGTGCATGGGGTATAGAGGCAGTCCCTACGCCCATAAAGGTGGCCGGCAAGCAGCACAATGTGAGTACAAATGGAGGTGGTAGCTTTAGATTAAGGGGAAATGTCTGACCAATTTATGAACAAAATGCGTTGATGCCTAGGTATAGACGAGGACAGCAGTATTGGCACTTCAATGATTTTGAGGATTATTAGGAGGAAGAGAATGATATTGAGGAGGACAATTATTAAGTTAATGATGATTATGAATACAAATTTTGTCATTCACGCACAAGTTCATGCAGCAGGATGACATGTATAGGAGAACTAACTGTATGCAAAGTTTCTATTTGAGGAACAGCGAAGAGGAAAAGAGTTGGTGACAATGGAGGAGAGAGAGGACACAGAAACAAGATGGAAATAGGGGTCAGCATGCAAGTCAGCAAGAACAAGCATCAACTTCCACATCAGCTCAACCAGTGCAGGATGAAGGCCCTAATGCAGCAGTGGCGAGTGGTACAGTTTCAGTACAAGAATCGGCATTGAGTCAGATTCTGATTCAGATTTGTCTGATAGCAAGAAAGAAGGAGGAAAAATCTTAGCATTAAAAAATATTTCCAAGGTAATAAAGGAAAAGGTTGACTTTTATAGGTATTGAGATAGATACAAAAGCCAAGAAATATAGGCTCCCCAGGGATAAATTAGAGAAGACAAAACAAGCTAGCAAAAAATTACAATAGCTAGCAAGGTATCCTTAAAAAAAATGCAGCAGTTGATGGAACTGTTGAACTTTGCATGTAGAATAATCCCCATATTCAATAGGAGGATGGAAAAATCCACAGCAGGGATAAAAAAAAATTCATAAGATCAGAACAAAGGAATTGAGGGAGGATTTGGGACAATTTTCTATCCAGGTTTAATGTTATAAGAATATGGATATCGGAGGTTAAGCTTAGCCAAGAGTTGGAGCTGCTCATGTACGCATCTGGTAGCATTGGTTTTGGGGCTTATTTTGCTGGGAAATTGTGTGCTGGTAGGTGGCTGCAGGAATGGCATATGATAGGGTTAACAAAAAATCTGACTCAACCCAGGTGATTAGACTGCTGAGGCATCTAGTGTTAATTTGCATGAAGTTTGATATATCACTTAAAGTGCAGCATGTTCCAGGTGTAGAGAACACAATGGCAGATGCTTTGTCTAGGGAAAAGCGGGATCTTTTCTTTAAGCTTGCTCCTAATGCATCAAAATCTGCTCATAAATACCCTGGTAATTTGTGGCAGTTAGTGAACCCCTGCAAGAAGAACTGTGGATGGTCTGTTTTGGAAAACTTTGGAAACTTTTGTTTGGAGGAACTTTAATGTACAAGCATGCTAATACAGGATAAGAAGATTCTAATTTACATTAGAAGGGTAAGCATACAAGAAACAAGGGAGACATCATTCCCAGTCAAGTTAGTACAGGAATATATGGCTGCACACCCACCAGGGGGGGCAACTGCTCTTAATACATAAAGATACATTCCCCCCTATCAGCTTTTCCAGTTCAGGCAGGTACTGAAGAAAGTGGTGATTGATAACGAGTGGGATTCAAAGAGGTTTGGATCCCATTCTTTAAAAATAGGTGCAGCAACTGAAGCAGCAATGGGGTCAAAAGTAGTGAAAGGATAAAAATGATGGTGAGATGGATGTCAAAAATACAAGAGAAACATAAGGCCCATAAATGACACAGTAAAGAGTCCTAACTTGTGATCTGTCTTTTTATTGCAGAAGGGGACGAGCCATCTTACGGTTCGGTAATGGAGGGTGCACTGCCCCATGATCCCTGCTCCATGGTTTACAATCCGGGCAGTGAGCCCACATTTTAATAGTAGAATCCGCAGCTGGGGTCAGGGTGGACCTAGTCCTTTTTGGCTAATTGTTAAATGAAGGCTGTGACCTCCACAGATTTTTTCACCATATATGTCTCTGTGTCCACCATGAGGGGATAGGGAGGATCCTTTGCCTCCCTGGAAAAACAGTAAGGGAGACAGAAGAGAGAAAGGCTCAGCAACTTCAGAACAATGGTTAGCCATCTACTGCACAGTAATCTGGGCAGGAAAATAGGGGCAGGATTAGCCCACACTGGTTAATTGTCCGCCATGAGTGACTTTAAAAAATGAATCAAATTTTGCCTTGAATTGACATTTTCCTGTAGTTTACATCACATGTACCCTAACTACCTGAACACAAAGATAGTACTGTACCTTCCGAAAGCTACATGCCTCTAAAGGTCAAACCATTGCCTAATAATGTGCATATTATATTGAATTGTTTGAGGTGGCAGCCCCAATGGGCCCCGGGCCCTCCCAATCAGACCCTATAAAGACATGTCATACCTATCAAGCAGCTATACCTTTGCATGTCCAATGCAAATGTCTTTCCTAATAAAGTGATTTTTATATTTCCTTATATGTTCATGTTGTAGATTATGAATGTATGAATTAAAACAAAAAAGGAAGATAATTATCTGTGCTCAACTAATATACAATACAACCCTTATACACAACCCTTATAGGCTTTCACAGCCTACCACAAACAAAGCATTTCATAATTTACCTTGCTTTATGTTTGCCCGTGTTACAAAAGCATTGTTTGTATGCCAGGTTATCACACATGCTGTGTTCTTGAAGGTTACTAGGTCAGTGTCTCTATTCCTCGTTTAGAACCAAGTATGGATAACAAAGATAAAAGAATTGACGCCATTTGTTACGTGGTGATTGAAGGTACCATAAGGGAGTGGTGTGGGCACAAGTGTCTTCTCTGTGATCTGCACCTGTAATACATTCAGGATAACCTTTTAGATACCAACCACATTGCCAAAACAGCTATTTAAAGTAACAATTTAAAATGTTTTATGATTAATAGAGGATCAGAAGACTAACATTAATTTAGGTACCCTCAACAGTTTTTCATTGTCACTCTTGCGGGTAGTATTTTATTTCACTGATATCCCAAACCTCAATCTGTCTTTTCTCATTTCTTTTTTTATTTTAGCTTTTATTATTTATTATTTTTTTATTTTAGTATAGTTGTTTGGCTTAGGTGCCTAGCTCTACATCAATTCACAATAAAGAGATAGTGTAGTCACACAATTACCTCTTTTATTAAAATTCAGTTTCAAAGTGTTGCCTTATTGGGTCAGTGCAAGTGCGCTCCCTGCACTATAAGAGCTGAATTTCCGGTTTAATTACTGGAAATTTGCTCTTAAAGTTACCAGGAGCAGTGTTTTCCCCAGTTTACCTTTCAGTTACATTTGCCAGGAGGAGTTGTGTTTAATGCAATTGTGGCTGGTGTGTCAAAAATGGATGCAGCGTGCTTGCACTTAGAGAAAAATCATAGTTTTCTAACTCCATGTGCACCCTATTCTTTGGTCAACTGCACTGCAGTGATTGACACAGGCCCATGTAGGAACTTTGGATAACTGCCTGGTTCTAAGATGGGGGTAGTTCCAGGGTTCCACAGTGGCCTGCGTAACAATAGGCACAACTGTGCTTTAAGTCACAACAGGGAGTAGAAGGATGGCACCAACGCCGAGAGCAACTCTATGGAAGTGCAAAGAGTGCATGTTGATGCAAGCAAGTACCTTTAATGAATGTGATTTTCCGTGCAACATAAACCTGTGGATATACCTACATTTTAAGATGTATCATTATCTGAGACCTTTAGTGGTTAATGCAAAATAGTCTCACTGCAGGATACAGGTACAACCATGAATCCATTTTTTTTTCCAGTTATCACCACCACCTTCTTTCTATGAAATACCCCAATCCTTCTTTGCTTATTCATGTTAACCAGTTCCTATAATATCTCCAGGGCAGAGCTCTCTCCGGTTCAATGCCTGGTGGCTGTATGAGGATATTTAAACATTTTTACAGCTACTAATCTTTTTTCTCCAAGTACTTATAAGAACTTTCTGAATGTGGAAAAACATTGGCAGATTACATTATATACTGTTCAATATTGCTGAATATATATATATATATATATATATATATATATATATATATATATATATATATATATATATATATATATATATATATATATATATATATTTTGTGATGTTTGGGGGATCACAGCGGGGTTTTTTTCACCAAACATGCAGGCCACTCCACGTTAAGGGAAACATTTACTTTATTTTCTTAAGTTCAAATAAATCTCTCACAGACAAGCAGTGGCATAAAAATCAAAACAGCTTCAGTTCAGCAACAAAATAAGTCCCAACAAAAGAGCCATGTACTTGCCATGAAAACTTGCAGTGTCCAGTCTGCCGGGAGTGAACTCCCTAGTCTTTTAGAAAGGAACTTTCTCCAACTCCACAGTGAGTAGCCACACATGAAAACCAAACTATTCAGTTTAACACAGCAGTGAGTTTCCACCCCCTCTCACCTGCTGCTCACCTCCATTAAACACCCCTTGGATGTCCAGCCCACCTCTGGCTGGTTAACTCCATGGTGTCTTTTTAAAGAGGTAATTTTAAAACCTAAAGAATGGGGATATATACCGGTCATCTACAATATATCCCCCCCAGCTTCTACAATATATCTATATCTCTATATCTCTATATCTCTATATCTCTATCTATCTATCTATCTATATATAAATAAATAAATAAAGCACTGCGTATCTTGACAGCGCTATATAAATAAATGATGATGATAGATATAGATATATATATATATATATATATATATATATATATATATATATATATATATATATATATATATATATATATATATATATATATATATATATAAGTTCAGAAAGTACCTGCACTTTAACCCTCTCAATTCGTAGTGGGTGCTCGGTCAAACGGTATTATGCAACTTTTCAAAATGGACCAGCACTCCAGTTTGTTCAATCAAACGTGAATATTTATTTGAATAGTCACTCTCGTGTCCAACGTTTCGGCCCACATCTGGGCCTTTATCAAGGATGTGTGAGAGTGGTAGTGAAGACATTTAAATACTTAAAATGTGGGCGTGTACATGACATCATTACCAATCAAATTAGTGCAAGTTCGTGAATGTAATTACATATTCTCTCTGTGTTTTTCCACTCTATGTCCTTCTCGGATTGTGCCACAAGATGTCGCTATTTTCAATCATTTTCATGTGTAATACAGTTTCGTGTTGAACAAATTATATAAAGTATATAAAGCATATAAAATGTATAGAGTGTACATCTCGTGATTGTGAATACAATATACATGGCAAAAAAGGTTAAAAGAATAAAGCATCTTACAGGTATCTTGATAATCTGCTTGTTATGTCCCAATACAGCAAAAAATTAAAGTCAACATCTAGGGAAAGAGGAAATCATATTTGTGTTATTATATACATTGTTACCATTTTCAATAAATTATGTTGCAAATTCATCTCTGCCTTTGTCTTATTTGGCTACTTTATATGTCACTGTCTATCGGGACTGTGGGAGATTCCAATCAATCTAGGAAACAATCGAGATTTAACTGCCCATTTAAACCCTTCGGTGTCACGCAATCCAACTGATGGATCCAGAAGGCTTCTCTTCTGAGTAGCTCCTTACCATAATCTCCCCCTCTCGATCTTTTTAGTATTTGTTCAATAGGCATGCACTTAAAGGTTGCGGCACTATGCCCTGCCTCTGCCCAGTGCTTAGCCACCGGTTGCTGGGAGATATCCTGCTTTTTGTCTTTCTTTTTCTCTGCTCTGTCAGGATCTAGGGCTGCTCGTATGCTTGCTCTATGCATAGCAATACGTTCCCTCAGTTGCAGGAGACAGAACTCCATCTGCACGGAGTTTCCCTTTCCGACTATTACAGAGAAAGCAGAGTACCCAGAGGTTTCAGGATTAATAATACACCAACCTTGGGGCGGAACAACCCTGACTTCTGCAGGCGTTGGTGCCAAGTGTTGGACAGATGTTCACTGGATTTGATGCTGCTTGTAATAGAGGAAGCAGGTCGCGAACTTAGGCTGACCCGAAGTGACCTCGCAAGTTTTGAGAGCGCTCATCTGAAGACTCTACAGAGCGACAAAGAAACAGACTGGCTGGGACGATTGGAAGAACAGATCGGTAGACACAGATCGGAGCTCCTAGCGTTCAAAAGTGCCAAGCGGTTACGAGTCATACAGGATTACAAAGAGAACTCGCTACACCGCTGGCAGCAAGGAGCGGAGCCACGGCGACGCAGAGGAGAATGGAGAACACGGAGATCTCCGGCACGATCGGCAACCAGCGCAGCCTCGGACAGCGAAGGAGAACCGAGCGCAAGAGGATCGCCAAACGTCCAGGCTCCTTTTTTAGGAGAGCGCCAGGGCAACACCAGGGACCCAGGAAAGCCACCCGCCGTGGGGGTCGGAAGCACCCAAGCAGAAGCGCAACCTCAGCGACAACGAATGCCGACAAGGAGAAAGACCTAATATTCAACCTATCCTCTTACCAGCTTACCGATGCGGATACCAGACTGTTGCAAAAGGGATTAGGATTCGTCCCAATGGTGAGTGGAAATACGTTTGCACATACTGTTGATAACTATAAGTTTTCTCGCCAGCTAAGACTTAGGGAACGATTCTGTAATACAGCCCCCCCACTACAATGCCCCAAGAATGGAGGGATAACCAGCGATAATAGAGATGTGGACCCTGTGGATATAGGATCCCCTCAGCTGGAAATATTTAATGGGAGCAGCTTAGCTGCAGAAGGGGAAAGGCCACGCATCCCAGGTAAATTTAAACCAAAGAGCAAATATGACCCTGTAAGCGTAAATCCATCCATCAGGACATTTAACCGCATGTTGGATATAGACATGTCTGCTTACCAAAAGTATAAGCATAAATGGAGAGGTAATCTCACCCTTGTCGAAAGGGAGGCTATGAAATCCCTCAAAGGGAATAAGGATATTATAATCAAAACTGCCGACAAAGGTGGGGGAATTGTAATTATGGATTACAGTTATTACAAATGTGAACTTTTAAATCAGTTGTCGGATGTATCGAAATACCAAAAGCTAACTTTTGACCCCACGGACAAATTTAAAGGGGAACTAGGCAGCATTTTGAGGATAGCTGTAAATAATGGATGGATCACAGACGATATGTATAACTATTTTCTACCGGCATGTCCAATTCGGCCAGTTATATATACATTACCTAAGATCCACAAGAATGCACAGAGACCACCTGGGCGACCTATAATCTCCTCCAGAGGATCACTAAACGAAGGCATAGCGGAGTATTTGGATGATATACTGCAACCGTGCATTCAAAGTGTTTATGGTTATGTGAAAGATACTACTGATTTTTTGCAGGTTATACAGAGTATTCATCTTGAGACTGCACACATGACACTAGTGACAATGGACGTACAAAGCCTCTACACGTGCATCCCACATGATGCAGGTGTTGAGGCAGTGCGAGAATTGATCACTGAAAATATACTGTACAAGGGGCCTCCAATTGAATTTTTGTTGGCACTATTGCAATTCGTGTTATACAAGAATTATTTTAAGTTCGAAAATGATTTTTATGTACAGGGGACAGGGACAGCGATGGGGTCCAAAGTGGCCCCAGCCTATGCAAATGCATACATGTACAAATTTGAAAAAGAACAGATATTGAACCATCCCCTATACAGACAGCATGGTGCCTTCTATAGGAGGTACATCGATGATCTGTTCTTCATATGGTTAGGACCCATTGGGGACCTAGAAGCAATGGTGAAACAATTAAACAATTTGGAGAGCCCTGTGAAATTTACCATGCAATATGACCAGCAATGTATGCATTTCTTAGATGTGGAAATATACAAAGAAGGAAATTCGCTGCAGACATGTATTTATACCAAACCTACAGACAGGAACACTTTAATGCATTACCACAGTAACCACCCCAGGCACCTACTAGACTCTCTTCCAAAGTCACAAATGCTTAGAGTGATAAGGATAGACAGTGTGTTTGAAAAAAGAGAGAGGGACTTGGAGAAAATGCAAAAAAAGTTTCAAGAAAGGGGCTACCCAGAGAAATTGTTGACAGATACAATGCGCTGGGCGCTTTCACTTGATCGCCAAGAGGTTCTGAAAGAGTGGCCCAAAAGAAATCAAAGTAAAATAGACAAAAAAGATCTTTACTATGTCAGCCAATATGACGCAAATAGTACATTAGTTAAAAAGAGTGTAGCGAAACATTGGCCAATAGTAGCCTCAGATGAAACAATTTCCAAAAACTTACCCGTGAGACCCAAATTTAGCTATAAAAGGGGCAACAATCTGAAGGAGACTCTGAGCCCCTCTGACCCTATGGATAAATATCAAAAATCAAGGGTACAGCACTTTCTGTCAGAAAGACCAGGGGTATATAAGTGTACTGGTTGTGTGACATGTGGAACCCTAATACAGGGGCAACACTTTACACACCCCAGAACAGGTAAGAAATACGCCATAAAGCAAAGGATGACATGTGAGTCACAGATGGTGGTATATATAATCAAGTGCCCCTGTGGTATGGTGTACTGTGGCAAGACGGTCAGGCAACTGAGGGAACGTATTGCTATGCATAGAGCAAGCATACGAGCAGCCCTAGATCCTGACAGAGCAGAGAAAAAGAAAGACAAAAAGCAGGATATCTCCCAGCAACCGGTGGCTAAGCACTGGGCAGAGGCAGGGCATAGTGCCGCAACCTTTAAGTGCATGCCTATTGAACAAATACTAAAAAGATCGAGAGGGGGAGATTATGGTAAGGAGCTACTCAGAAGAGAAGCCTTCTGGATCCATCAGTTGGATTGCGTGACACCGAAGGGTTTAAATGGGCAGTTAAATCTCGATTGTTTCCTAGATTGATTGGAATCTCCCACAGTCCCGATAGACAGTGACATATAAAGTAGCCAAATAAGACAAAGGCAGAGATGAATTTGCAACATAATTTATTGAAAATGGTAACAATGTATATAATAACACAAATATGATTTCCTCTTTCCCTAGATGTTGACTTTAATTTTTTGCTGTATTGGGACATAACAAGCAGATTATCAAGATACCTGTAAGATGCTTTATTCTTTTAACCTTTTTTGCCATGTATATTGTATTCACAATCACGAGATGTACACTCTATACATTTTATATGCTTTATATACTTTATATAATTTGTTCAACACGAAACTGTATTACACATGAAAATGATTGAAAATAGCGACATCTTGTGGCACAATCCGAGAAGGACATAGAGTGGAAAAACACAGAGAGAATATGTAATTACATTCACGAACTTGCACTAATTTGATTGGTAATGATGTCATGTACACGCCCACATTTTAAGTATTTAAATGTCTTCACTACCACTCTCACACATCCTTGATAAAGGCCCAGATGTGGGCCGAAACGTTGGACACGAGAGTGACTATTCAAATAAATATTCACGTTTGATTGAACAAACTGGAGTGCTGGTCCATTTTGAAAAGTTATATATATATATATATATATATGAGATCATGTATTAATTTTCATGGTGTTAAGTTTTAACAAATGCTGTTTACTATAACCAACCTTATCCTAAGCCCTCCAATTCCGGCCCCTTTCAGCTCTCCCTTTCAAGCAATATATATCCCCCCATTTGCTCTCTGTCCTCACTCTTCCTAATCTGCAAGATTTCCTCAACAGTAGGTTGGTATTAAGCAAGCGTAAGGAAGATGATTCTTGTTTAATCCGATTCCAAGAGATCTGAAAAAAGTACAGGGAATGAAACAAAAACATGAGGAAATGATATTACTTATTTTTCATTCAATAAGAAAGGGTGGAGAGAAATGCTCTCATGAAAGATTTAAACCAGCTGCCTTGTGTTTATAAACAAAAATGTAGGTCAGCATAATACATTCATATATATGGCATGCATCATTGTATTCATCCAAGCAATGCAATCAGTTAAAAGTTCGAGTATCATTCAGTATAGATGAGAGTTAGAGCCTGATCAATAACAACTAAAGTACAAGTGCACAAAACAGTCCCTTGTGCCTTCGTGTACCATATACATTAGGTGCTGGGTCATCTCTGCACTATACCTCCCTGTCCCCTGCTTTCACTGACCCAGTGAGCTCTGCTATTTTCGCTGCTAGGATTACTTGCACTAATCCGGATTAAATCAGATATACGAGTGTTACGTGTAAAAGGAAGAGGATGGGGGTTGCCGTCAGTAATTATGTGGCCCCATACTAATAAGTTAATGGGACCCAACCTCAAGGGGTCCCCGATTATTAGTTCACTGGTAAATTTCGCCTCTGGGTGGTAGGCCTGACAATAAGTAATGGAGACCCAAAGAAGATAGAAAAAGCCCCTTGCATGAATTACCATGTCGCTGATTAACCCCAGTCATGCCACAATTGTGCCCAAATTTTGCCCAAACTCTCCTACCCACTAATTTCCCTTTCAAAAGTCCTCTGACAGCAGTCCTGTTGAATTTTATATGCATAATATAAAAATGACAATACTGCCATCCTGTAATACTGGTATTTTGTTAAAGGTAAGGGCTTATTTTGGTATGCAAATTGAGGAACGAACAAAATAAAATTTAATTTTGTAAGAATGGTTTATTAATAAGTAGAATTTGCAAACATACAAGTTCAAAACAACACATTTAGACAATAAATAGAATATAAATATAGAAATTTTTTCATACTCACCGTAATTTCTATTTCCAAGTCACTTCCATGGCAGCATTCACCAACATGGGTTAATCCCGCCTATCAGGTCACTGGACAGTAAAGTGTTAACGATCGGTTTAAATACCTTGCTCCTCCCAGCAATCCTCGTCTAGTAACAAGCTCCAGAAGAAGGGAGGGAAGTTGGTGAATGCTGCCATGGAAGTGACTTGGAAATAGAAATTACGGTGAGTATGAAAAAATTTCTATATTTCCCAAGTCACCCATGGCAGACAATTCACCAACATGGGATTTCCCCAAGCTTAAAGAAGGGAGGGACCATTATCGATCAACCAAAAAACTTTATTTAGCATGAACAACAGATTGCAAAATCTTTCTTCCAAACTTTGCATCTTGAGACAACATCACATTCAGTCTGTAATGACGAATGAAGGTACAAGAAGATGTCCACCTAGCAGCCTTGCAGATGAGGTCTGGCGGGGCCCTGGCTTCCGCCGCCCAGGAAGTAGCCATGGCTCTTGTAGAGTGAGCCCTCAGGTCCTTAGGAATCTCATTGCCTGTCAACCGATAAGCTAGAGCAATGCAGGAGACAATCCAGCGGCCAATCGTAGATTTAGCTGGTGCCATACCCTTTCTAGGGCCCCTCGGAATCAGGAATAACTTGTCAGATTTTCGCCAATCCTTCGTTCGCGTCAGATAATGCGAAACGGCCCTCACCAGGTCCAAAGTATGCCATTCTCGCTCCTTGTTAGACTTTGGAGATGGGCAGAAGGAAGGTAGAGTAACTTCCAAATCGGCATGAAATTGGGAAATTACTTTTGGAAGAAACTCAAAAGATGGTCTCATAACCACTTTGTCCGGATAGACAACTGTGTCTGGCTCTTTTGCTGACAAAGCAGAAATCTCTCCAACCCTGCAAGCTGAGGTAATAGCGACCAGAAACAGGACTTTCAACGTCGCATGCCAGTCCGAGGCTTTCCGCAAAGGCTCAAAAGGTGAAGACATTAAGGCTCGTAAGACAATCGTAAGGTCCCAAGGTGGAACTCTGGATTTCTTGAAAGGACACACCCTTCTCATTGCGTTGAAGAACCGGTTAACCAGAGGCTCCTCCGCCCAGGAATGACCACACAATGCAGATAATGCGGAGACTTGACCTCGCAGAGTGCTCGTGCTAAGTTTTCTCTGGAAACCCACAAACAGGAACTGAATCACCTGTTGGACAGTAGGATCTTTTGGGTCAAACTTGTGTTGTACTGCAAATTCTGCGAAACACTTCCAGACCCTGTAATATTGAGCCGAGGTAGAAGCCCTCCGAGCCTTCAATAAGAAATTTACCAGATCATCCTGGAAACCATATTCTGCTAGCCTCTGCCTTTCAATTTCCATGCCGTCAGTGACAGGGAATCCACTCCCTCGTAGACCACTGGGCCCTGGGATAACAAATCCGGCTGAAGAGGCAGTCTCAGAGGTGGCTCTACTGCCAAACTCTGCAGGAGCGGAAACCAAGGGCGTCTCGGCCAATACGGAATTATGGCTATGACCAAGGCTTTTTCGACATCCACCTTTTTCAACACCCTCCAAATCATTGGAAAGGGCGGAAAGACATAACCAAATATCCTGCTCCAATCCTGGAGGAGTGCATCCACTGCTTCTGCCAGAGGACATGGTGCCCTGGAGAAGAACCTGCTGCACTTGTGGTTTTTGTCCGTGGCCATAAGATCGATTTCTGGCCTTCCGAACCTTTGTACTACGCCTTGAAAGGTAAGCAGACATAAACTCCATTCTCCTGGTTGCAAGGTGTTGCGACTGAGAAAGTCTGCCTCCGTATTCTGACTGCCTGGAATATGTAAGGCTGTCAGCCCTTCTAGATTTTCCTCTGCCCACGTCATTATTGGGGCCAGTTCTTTTAGCAGTCGGGCGCTTCTGGTGCCACCTTGCTTCTGCACATAAGACACAGTTGTAACATTGTCTGACTGAATCTTTACCCAGGCATGTAGAATCTTTTCTGAAAAGGCCAGCAACGCCTCTTTCACGGCCCGTAGTTCCAGAATGTTTGAGGAGACACCCTGCAGGTTCCAATGACCTTGAACACTGCGGCCTTCCAGTACTGCACCCCAGCCTCTCTCTGAAGCGTCTGTCGTGATCACCACATACGGGGGGTTTGCAAGGACCATCCCCTGAGTCAAGTTTCCTACAACCAGCCACCAACTTAAACTGTCTTTGGCGTCCTCTGAAACTACAATTCGTGAATTTAGTTTCAATTGTCTTGAAGCATTCTCCCTCAGGAAGAATTGTTGGAGAGGCCTCATGTGCCACCTGGCCCACTTCACCATCTGGATCGTAGATGCCATGAGACCTAGGACCGACATGCATGACCTTACTGAGACTCTTTGTTGTTCTTTGAACTGTCTTATTTGTCTCAATATATGCTGTATCTTTTCTTGAGGAAGTGAAACTATTCCTTCCTGCGTATCCAGGTGTGCACCCAAGAAGACCATCCTTTGTGACGGAAGTAAGCTGCTCTTCTCCCAGTTTATTACCCAACCGAACTGTTGGAGTACCAGGATTGTTCTGTCCCTGAATTTCAGAGCTTCCTCTCTTGATGAAGCCACCAACAGAATGTCGTCCAGGTAATGAAATATAGGCACACCTTCTACTCTTAGAAAAGCCACGACCGTGACCAGGACCTTCGTAAATGTTCTTGGGGACGTTGAGAGGCCAAAGGGAAGGCAGGTAAACTGGACATGTTGACCTCTGAAAGCAAATCGAAGATACTTCCGGTGTGTCTTGTGCACTGGTACATGGAAATATGCGTCCTTCAAGTCCAGATTTATTAGCCATGACTGTGGCGGAACTGCTTGTAGGATGGACGTCAGTGATTCCATTTTGAAGCGCCTGCAGTTGACAAACTGATTCAGAGGGCGTAAATCCAGTACCAGTCTGAATGCCCCCGAGGCCTTCCGGACTAGAAAGAGCTTCGAATAGAACCCTAAGCCCTGTTGGGACTTCGGAACCCATTCCACTGCCCCTGAGTTCAGGAGTTGATCTACATACTCCTGTAACACTTGGTCCGAACCTGGTACCTGCGGGACTGAAGACATCTTGAACACATTGCGAGACGGCACCCTGTGGAATTCCAACTGATATCCTTCCTGAATCACCCTCAGGACCCATTGGTCTCTGATTTTTGAGGCCCAGACCGCATAAAAGGATGTTAGACGTGCCCCCACTCTGCTGGTCTGAGCCGGCCTGATCTCATTGCTTCTTCTCTGTATGGCTTGAGCTGAAAGTAGAACTTCTCCTATTGGGAGGCCTACTTTCCCCCCTTGTGGGCTTCCAATTCGTCTGTCTTCCGGCAGTCCTTCCATATCTAGGCTGTCTTGAACCCCGAAAGGACCTGTTAATGGGGGAACTAGGCCTCCCCCCTTGACGCCTGAATCTCTTCTCCTGCGGCAAAAATACACTCTTGCCCCCGGAAGCCTTCTTAATGATGGAATCGAGTTTCTCACCGAAGAGCATCTCTCCCTCAAACGGTAACTGACATAAGTTCCCCTTAGAGGCTGAATCCGCCAGCCATGGCTTCAGCCACAAAGCCCTTCTTGAGGACACCGAAAGTGCCATAGTTCTTGAAGCTAGATGTACCAAATCCAGAGAGGTATCTGTCATGAAATCCACCGCTAGCTTCAATTCAGACAACATTTCACGTAACCCAGACCTTTTGACATTAGAAGAAATGGCATCTTCCAGGTTATTCAACCACACCTTCATAGCTCTTGATGTGGAGGTCATAGCTACTGCCGGTCTACAAGTTGCTCCTGCCGCTATAAACGTCTTCTTGAGATTGGTTTCGATCCGTTTCTCCATTGGATCACGGAAAGCTGCTGCATCATCCACTGGCAGCGTCGTCTTTCTTGCCAACCTTACCACCGCAGCGTCGACTTTAGGCGGATTGTCCCACAATTTAGAGAAAGACTCCTCCACCGGATACTTTTTTGCAAACTTCCCCTGGATAACAAACTTTTTCTCTGTTCTCTTCCATTCATAGCTGATGATTTCCTTAATTGAATCATGCACCGGGAAAGTCACCTGTCTTTTCCTGACCGATGGGAAGAATTTATCTGCTCAACTAGACCTAGGTAGCTCTTCCGAAAGACATAGCGTCTTCCTTACTGCCTTTACCAGATTCTCTATCGCTGTAGGATCAAATGCAATCTCTTCCTCAGAAAACACTTCTCCCTCCTCTGAGAGTTCTGAATGTGCGTCCCCAGGAGAATACAATTCTTCATCTGACACATCCGATAGAGACTCATATGGTAAATCTCTGACCCTCTTAGCTTTCCTCTGTACCCCAGAGGTAGAAGCAGTAGCCTCTTGCATGCCTTGTACTACAGCTTGCTTGATGATGGAGACCAGAGCATCCAATTGTGGGGCTCCTGAAGGCTGAGGGTCTGCAGACGCTACTGGGTCCGTAGCTGAAGCCGCTTTCTTTGAGAGAGTAGGCTCCCCTTTCTGCAATTCAGTTGACACATCAGCCACTAATTATCGTTCTCTCTCATTACATCCATATATCCACAGCCAGCTTACCTAGGACCTTTGGGCTGAGATCCTTTTCCAGAGCCAGGCTGATCCATAGTAACCTGTAATACATTATTCCATAAGCATAAATTCAATTACAAAAGCAAGATTCCACTGGAAAGGCACTCACAATCTGTAGCCGAGTGAACCAACGCTCTCCAACTTCCGGCGAAGTGTACTATAACATCCAGCCAAAACGCCAGCCTTGCACACATTGCCAGCGTCTTCTTATTGCGTCACTTCCTGACGCCGTTTTCCCGCGCGTCAGTCTGGTCGCGCCTCACTTCCGGGCGCGCGTCTTTCGTGTGCGCCATTCCCGGCGCGCGTCCATTTCCGGGCGCGCGACTTCTTTGAGCGCGCGTCTTCCGCGTGCGTCACTTCCGGCACGCGTCACTCCGTTCGCGTCAACTCAGGCGCGCGTCTTACACGCGCTTCCGCGTCCGTACTCGACGCGCGTCCGCGTCAGTATTGGCGCGTGTGCTCTTCCATGGAACAAACACTTTACCCAGCCTCGAATCCATCTGAAACGGCTGATCCTCTGGACTGCTTCGTCCTCCTCTCTACCCTTAGGAGGGAATTCTTACAGCAGCTCCAGCACATAACCCTGCCCAACGGGTTCTTCTCACCACAACCCGTATAGGGTGCACTTGGAGGCATCAGAGGGGAGAGAGAGAGAGAGAGAGAGAGACCCACTCTGGTATGGTAAGCTTAGCAGCCTTTTAGCCATCTGTAGCAGCCTGTAGCAGTCTGTAGCAGCCTGTCGTGACCTGGACAGGAAAAAAGACGAGGATTGCTGGGAGGAGCAAGGTATTTAAACCGATCGTTAACACTTTCCTGTCCAGTGACCTGATAGGCGGGATTAACCCATGTTGGTGAATTGTCTGCCATGGGTGACTTGGGAAAGTATATTATTATGGGAAAGCAGCCTAGAAAGGAGAAAAACAAACGTAAACAATGTTAGTAAGCTAATGAAAAGTAGAAATAAGCCAACTTTTTAATCCGGTACATTTTTACAGCAATTCTCATTCCATTACGTCCTACAGGCAGCACATAGAGGGTTAATCTCCCGTGTCTCCTGGTAGGACAGGTAGTTACAATTAATACAGCCTATAAAAAACCCCACAGAGGCCCTCCCCCTCATGTTTTTTCCTGTCCTGCCTGGGATAGGTAGAGAAGAGGATGACTTCCAGGCCGTTCCAAAGCTACCTGAGGGTGAGCGCAGGGGGATGTACATCCTATGGCAAAAGTGCGTCCCAAATGAATAGCTGACTGTTTCAAGCAGCTAAGGGACAAGGATTCCAGGCAGGACGCGCATGTTTCAAGAGCGCGTTGGAAGAGGTACACGCTGGAGCAATGCGAAAGAGCAGTGTTTCTCTTCCGGGTTGTGACGCGCTATGAAAACACTTCCGGGTTCGCGCACCAGGAAGAAGGATGCGCGGACACCGAGGGGGGGGTGTTTTTCTGCACGCACAAGTTGAGCCTAAGGTATAAATAACCCCTAAAGGGAGGAAAAAATGCACTTACTGCATGCTACCAGGCTGGATGAGATCAGATCATATTAAAAAGGTATGAATATATCTGCATTATGTAGCTCATGTTTTTCCCCTGCACTTTTATACAGACACAATTACTTATGATTGATGATACATTTATTTGTAGATGTCTAAGTCACCATCCAAACGTCAGCAAAAGTAAAAACACAGACTGATTTTCTTTGTGATACTGCAGTAGAAACAGTAAAACTATCAGCGTTGTCAGCTGTAGGTCGCAGGGCTTTGTGGGTAAAAAGCCTGGAAAGCAGATGTGACTTCAAAGAATAGTTTGTGCTCTCTTCCCTTTGAAGCAGGAAGGTTATTTGGAACCAAATTGGATTCATTGATTGAAAGTCTGCAAGTTGAAAAAGCGAAGACCTTACCACAAGACAGACCAAGGGGTTTTAAAAGACCATTTTTTCGTTGTAGATCCAGAAATGCTTCACCCAGAGCTAAGCAAACCAGATATTCGACTAGAAATAGAGATTTCTTCAGAAGACCAAGACATTCTAGAGGAAATGAGTATGACCGAAAAAATAGAAGAGATTCCATTGCAAAAGGTGGCAAGAACAAAAATAGGGAAGATTGTAACATACTTACCGTGATCTTCCTTTCCTGTACGAACTCCATGTCAGTACTTACTGGGTTATCCCCTCCCCCATGCTCCCATCAGAAGGACCCTCTCCAAGTCTTAAAAGACCGGCCACACCCACCTACCGGCGTCTTTGTAACAAGCTTCTAAAATCACTTGAAAAAGGGCGGGCCGTACTGACATGGAGTTCGTACAGGAAAGGAAGATCACGGTAAGTATGTTACAATCTTCCCTATTCCCAGTACTTACTGGGACGTAGCAAGCTAGTATTTTCCCAGTGGGAGGGCAATAGGCTCTTAACAAGAATCTGTAGCCATAGATGGCAAGACTTTGAAGAGCCCAATTATGCAACTTCTATAAGTGAATGTTAAGATTCCCAGTGAAAGCTCCAGAATAAGTAACAGGGATAAGAATAGTCTTATATCTATACCCCAGAAAAAGAGACGTTAGCCCAGCATCAGTGTGAGGAAAAGATGAATTCCATAACAGCTTGACTCTTCCAGAAGAAAAAGAGAGAGAGTGATGAAGACCTCCCTTCACCTGGCAAACTCAACAGTTTAAAATACTTACTCTCCTACTCACCAGAAAGCATCCATCACATGTATGCTTAGTTTCAGTGCAGATTTGTAAGGCACCTGTAAAAAACACTTGGTAGGAGTTAGAATCCCAAACAGACCCCTTTGTATGTGTGGCCTGTTTAGAATATAAACAAAAGTGCCGGGCATAAAATGCACAATGAGGCATTCTTGAGGCATGTACTATAATGCCTAACTATCTGATTGGCTAGCAATTAGATCTGCTCTAACTGGAAAGCAAACCCAGAGAACAGAGACATGGGAACCTGAAACTTATCTGGGGTGAGAATTACTTACTCCATGAATGATCCTTACGATGGAAACACTGGTACCAACCTCCTGATCTAGAAGATAATGCCAGTTGGAGACAGGGCAATTACCTGAAGAATAAAACCCCGGTTGGATGGCAGAGCATAGCCTTGTGAGACATAGAACTGGTAACCCCTAGAAGATTTCGGAGTCAGAATAAAATAACCCAAGCAATACTATGATAGCCACAAGAGTCACAGAGGCAGGTTGTAGAGTAACCTGGAGAGATGCTCAGAGTCTCATGAGACCAATCAGATTTCCTCCTTCCAGCAAAGGAACATGTGTACATGTAGGAAATTCAACCATCCTATATCATGCTAACTTCCTCAATGTTCTGCATTATTAAAATGGCAGGGCTTAGCCCTGCGGCCATATGTCTTTTGTGTCAGTTTGTTCCTCACATTGACTATATTCGAGGAAGCTGAATCCTCTTACATTGAGTACCAGGCTGCCCACCATTGGGCATGCAGAGGATGTGCGTAGGCATCAATTGCTCAAGTACTTAGGACTGGACTGATCATAAGGATGTTTGAGTAGCATCAGAAGGCTTCCAATCCACCAGACTAGACCTACTGTGTTAGATGAATGAATGAACCTCCTGGTCAGATGACCGAGACTTGCCGGGTCAGATACTAGGTCCAGTAAACTAGACCTAATGGTATAGGTGAACCAGACCTACAAGGAAAGGTGAACCATCCTACCGAGAAAGGTGAACCATCCTACCGGGAAAGGTGAACCATCCTACCGGGAAAAGGTGAACCATCCTACCGGGAAAAGGTGAACCATCCTACCGGGAAAAGGTGAACCATCCTACCGGGAAAAGGTGAACCATCCTACCGGGAAAAGGTGAACCATCCTACCGGGAAAAAGGTGAACCATCCTACCGGGAAAGGTGAACCATCCTACCGGGAAAAGGTGAACCATCCTACCGGGAAAAGGTGAACCATCCTACCGGGAAAAGGTGAACCATCCTACCGGGAAAAGGTGAACCATCCTACCGGGAAAAGGTGAACCATCCTACCGGGAAAAGGTGAACCATCCTACCGGGAAAAGGTGAACCATGCAGACTGTGAACTATGCACACTGGGTCAGGTGAACTATACATGCTGAACTGGGACAATTTCGGTACCGATGACTTAATTTCCCCAGTTATGCACCAATGAAATAGAAGTAAGAGAAGTGCACACACCTCAAGAAATGCAAGACTGAGATAATCTTTAAGACAGTCTTTAAGATGTTATGTTGTGAGGCAATAAAATGGGTAGAACCCGTAGGTATGTAACCGTGATGATGCAGATTCCATAATGGTGGTTCAGGAGGACACCGATATAAAGAGAGGGAAGAATCAACACTCACTAGATGCTTCCATCATTTGCAGTCTAAATCAGTACCCATATGGTATGCAGAACATCTAGCCTCAAAACATGGATACTCCATTTTTTTTTTTTTTTAACTAGGAGACTAGACAAACAAATGGACAACTGACTCTAAGTCTGTCTTCTAGACACAGAGCAGAAACCTGGCTTTTGGGCCACAGAGATGTTCTGCTTTGCTGGTAGTATGACTAAAACCGCAACAGCAATGTTCAGCCTGTATCATATTTTATAACACGGCAATCTAACTGCCAGGAGAGCTTACATAGGTAAGATTTAATAACAATTAAACTTAGTTATGCAACCCTAGTGACTGAACAAAGGTCATCTCCGAGGGGTGTGATGTGTGTGTTATGACAGCAGGTTTATTTGAAGTATGTGCCAATGCATAATTCTGTGTGGCAGGCACCACCTACGGCCCTTAGGAGGGACTAAGGAGCTTTCCAGCTAAGGGCACAATCGGGTCTGGACCTCCAGGTACAGACATGGACGTAACTACTGAAGAAGCAGACCCCGCGGCTGCAGGGAGCCCAGGAGGCATAGGGGCCCCATGAGGCCAAAATAATGCTTGATCTCAACATGCATTAGAAAAAACAGAACCTCTGGACATGCTGGGGGCCCTAAATCAATTTGCTGTGGGGCCCGGAAACATCTAGTTACACCACTGTACACAGGGGTCCATCAGTTCCCCACCAGCCCACTAAATAGTGACTTTCTATTGCCTCTTAAGGCAGCCCTTCTGGCCTTAGCCAGAAGCCACAGATTGCCAGTCTGGGCCTGGGCACAATGCATATAGGGTTATTTCAGCCAAGAAAAAATAGTTGCGCGCTTTCTTGCCTTATTTCAGTCTCTGTCAGGACCAGTAAAATCACACATATCCTCCCCCATGCACATATATGCAGATGGCCCATACACTTATATACATATATGTATACATATATACTGACATATATACACACACACACACATGATACGCACACATGTAAGACTTATGCAGAACACTTACACGCTACAGTTAACCATTGGTTAAGCATTCATTCTGAAGGTATTGGCTTTCTTAGGATAAGCATACTCCTTGGATGATTAGACGACTTAGTCTTATATAGAGCCACTATAAGTGATCCTTTAGAGACCACCAACAGGGTGTAGAGCCATGGTGCTAGCATGTATTAAGCCACATGTATTATAATGGCAGATAATTACATAGGCCTTTGTTGAGGACCTAGAGATACTGCTCTCTGGGAGAGTATACTGACCAACCCCAGAGCTCCAGCTATGGATATTGAATACTGCCTATTTGACCGGAATAAGGAGCAAATTGCCTTGGCCCTCCAGTAATGCCGACAGTGAATTGCAACACAAAACAGGGAAAAACTTGCAGAGAAGGGCCCCAAACATTGTGTTGTACAATTAATACCTGTAATCCATATAGCAGACAGGCTTGAGCCGCTCCTGCTGTGTATATCAGAAAAAATATGTAAACTCACCTAGCACAGGGAGAACATTAACCTGATATAATTCCATGTTTAATTGAATTAAATAATACCTTAACATAGAAGAATGCATTGCATTATAAGACATTCGGATGTAAGTGTATTAGATCCTGCAAAGCAAAGATACAATCACAGCAACATGTTATACATAGTTTGGATTAGCTGCTGTTTAGAGCAAGCATACCGTATATCAGAGCCTAGCCGCCAGCCAGCCCAGGGATGCATTCATAAGTATGGTTCCAGGAGAGCAATACTAGAGAGCAATACTGATTCCAGGAATAGCAAAAACCTCAGCACATCACCTCATAGAACAAATAGCAGCATTCATTAGGGCTATTGTTGTCAGGTATGCAAATGTACAGGACTCAGTACACTGTAGTTTTGCATAGGGTAGTGTTAGCCACTAGAACTATTGGAATAAGGTGAGCAATTAGCCAGAACTCAGTATACACTGTTGGTTTCAGGTGGGCAAAAGGTCAGAACCTTGCACAGTGCAGATCAGCAAAGGATTACCTCAGTACACCTCAGAACAGAATATGAACATGTTCCCTAACTGTAGCTCCTAATGCCAGGCTGTAAGTAGGTCTCTAATGCCACATATTGCAGGACACCAGGTTCATTGTTAACAGGCCTCACAAGTTTACTGATAGCAGTACTTACCAGAGGCTCCTGGACAGAAGTTCCAGTCTGCAGAGTTAGAGAGTGGGTGGGGCCATCTCCACTTACTATAGCTGGCAGTTGCACAGGAATCACCTGATTATACTCAGCTGGTGTCTGCACATACAGAGGAATCCCATAATTGTGCTCAATGGGGGGTCACTTTACCAGTGGAACCCGCTGATTAAACTCAGCTGCTGTCTGCAGAAGTAGGTAACCAAAAGCAACTGCTGTGGTTACACAGAGGCAAATTGGATAATTGGTATCTCCTAACAGAGCCATGCACCGTTTCTAGCTGAAACCTATAAGGCAGGCATTTTTTTTTTTTTTTTTTTTAAATGACCTCTACATTAGAAAAGTCTGCTGAGGGAGGCAGCTGGCCATGGAACCTGCCCTCCATTTAAAAGACAAGAAAAAAGAAAAACAGGAGGCAGTAAGGCTCAGGCCCCTAACTAATTTTGCCTAATAATTGGCTGACCCTTTAACTGCCGCCTCCCTCGCCCATCCATAAAAATAAAGGGTGTGTAGGGGCCACATACACCACTGCCCCTGGACGCCTTTTGGGCAGCTCAGGAGGGCACACCGGATGGGGGGATAAGCACTTGCCATCGAATGCTCTGACAGCAATACAGAAATGCAATTGAAACACAGGCAGACCAGGAGTAGCAAACATTGCACACCAGTGCCTTACCTGATCCAGAAGCTGAAGCACAGAAGACTCCAGGATATGAGGCCGAGTGCTGGGGAACAAAAGGTCCCATGGACCAAAAACCCCTGTCCCTAGGACGCCTTATGGGCAGGCCTATGCTTTCCCAAGGTTAAAAGAAAAACATTTTTGCTTCCGATGAGAGCAAAATGAGAAGGAAAAAAAGATGCCGGTAGGTGGGTGTGGCCGGTCTTTAAAGACTTGGGGAGGGTCCTTCTGATGGGAGCACGGGGGAGGGGCTAACCCAGTAAGTACTGACATGGAGTTCGTAAAGGGAAACTGGGTTTCTGACGCCAGGCCTTGTTGCGAAGAAGTGGGAGGCAGACTATCTTTCTTTTACGATCAATGGAAAAGATCAACAACAGACAAATGGGTTCTAAATTCAATAGAAAGTGGATATCAAATAAAATTTTGCCATCATCCAGTAGGAAGATTCTTACAATCTTTTCAAAAAGAAGAAAGTTTTCAAGAAGCCGTGGAAGAATTTATAAAGTTAAAAGTATTGGAAGATGTCCCAATACACGAATGGAAACAAGGGATTTATTCAAGAATGTTCCTGGTTCCAAAACAAGGAGGAAAAATGACACTAGTCATAGACCTCAGATATTTGAACAAATATATTCAAAAAGAATCATTCAGAATGGAATCGATCAAATCAGTACACAGTATCCTCAACAAGGGAGACCTGATGGCTACAATAAACTTGAAGGATGCTTACCTGCATGTACCAATACATCGCAGAAGCAGAAAATTCCTCAGGGTAGCAGTGAAGATCAGAGGCAAAATAAGACATCTTCAGTTCAGAGCTCTGCCGTTTGGTCTAACCTCAGCACCAAGGGTTTTTACCAAAATAATCATGGTTATAGCAGCAGCTCTCCGGAAGAGAGGAATATTTATTGTACCGTATCTAGACGACTGGCTTCTCAAAGCATCGAATCTAGAGGAAATGAAAGATCATCTGGAACAAACACTGTTTTTTTCTAGAAGCAAATGGATGGATTATAAACAGAGAAAAATCAAATCTACAACCCTCCACTTGTGTAAAGTTCCTGGGGTTAGTTGTAGACTCAAGAAAAAATATACAATATGATACAGGAAATTCAAAAATTACGGCAGACCAGAGTGGTTTCAATTTGTCAAGCAATGAGTGTTCTTGGACATATGACATCAGCAATAGAGGTGGTTCCATGGGCAAAAGCAGGAATGAGATACTTACAGAACAAGATATTGAATGCGTGGAATCGGAAGAGCTCAGGTCTGGACAGAATGATGAAAGTGTCGGTCGGTCTAAAGAAATCATTGAAGTGGTGGACACAGGTTCACAGCCTCAACAAAGGCTTGTCTTTCCATCTTCCCCCTCCAGTGGTGGTAACCACAGATGCATCTCTTCGGGGGTGGGGGGCTCATGTGAAGAACCTTTCGGCTCAAGGCCTGTGGTCTTCACAGGAGAGAAAAGAATCTTCAATTAAGGAATTGAAAGCTCTGTAGAAAGCCTTGAAAGAATTTCCGGAAGGAAATCAACAACAACAATGTCCTGATTCAGTCGGACAATATTGCTGTAGTCTCTTACATCAATCACCAAGGTGGTACCAGATCGATGAGATTAATCAGACTGTGTTTGCGAAGATGATGCGATGGGCTCAAATAGAATTGATGCACATATCAGCATTACACATCAGGGGAGTGAACAACAAATGGGCAGACAGACTCAGCCGTCAAACAATCATTCCGGGCAAATGGTCACTGGATCAAGGGGTATTCTGTCAAATAATGCAGAGATGGGGTTATCCTCAGATAGATTTGACGGCAACCAGACAGAATACCAAATGTAAGAAATTCTGCTCGATTTACCGACAAGACAGACCAACGCATTTGGATGCCTTCTCCATAAATTGTCATCACTTAGCTTACATATTTCCTCCAGTCCCTATGAGACAGTGGGTAATAAAGAAAGTGGAGGATTGAGCAAAGGTAATAGCCATATTACCAGGGTGGCCCAGGAGAGCGTGGTTTCCGGAACTGTTGTATTTGTCGCAGGGGAATTATTGGATACTGCCCTTGAAGCCAGATCTGATTTCACAGAAGGGGATATACTTCCCGGAAATTAAACGCACGACATTGCTAGAGCAAGGGCTGTCAGAAGAAGTGGTGGAGACTATGTTGTCAGCCAGGAAAAAATCTACAACAAATTCCTATGAAAGGATATGGAAAAAGTACAATACCTGGTGTGCTGACAAAGAACTAGTTTCATCACAGACAATACCCCATATTCTTCAATTTTTGCAAGAGGACTTTGACAAAGGGTTGCAGCCCAGTACATTGAAAGTGCAAGTATCCGCATTGTCAGTGTTCTTGAGTAAATGACTCTCAGTGAATCCCTTGGTGATGAGATTTTTGAAAGCAGTGTCTAGAATAAGACCGCGCTCAAAGTCATAAGTGCCTTCCTGGGATCTAAATCTTGTACTTAAAGGAGAAGGAAAGGCTGGAGACACTTGGGGGTGCCAAACGTTAGGCACCCCCAAGTGATTGTAGTGACTTACCAAAAACCCAGGGTCGGTGCTCCTATCGGGAGAAATCTGCACTGGCCCCGGGTTATAGGAGCGAGCACCATTGAGAGATCTACTTCCGTCTTTGCGCAGCTGCACATGCGCATTAGAACTAAAAGCCGAACTTTAACTTTAAAGCCAGCTTTTTCGTTCAAATGCGCATGCGTCAGTCCGGGGAAATGCGCAGCTGCGCAAAGACGGAAGTAGATATCTCCCCGGTGCTCACTCCTTTAACCCGGGGTCGGTGCAGATTTCTCCTGATAGAAGCACCGGCCCTGGGTTTTTGGTAAGTCGCTACAATCACTTGGGGGTGCCTAATGTTTGGCACCCCCAAGTGTCTCCAGCCTTTCCTTCTCCTTTAAAAATTTTGTGCAATGCCCTTTGAACCATTGAACGGAGTCAAGATTAAGATGTTAACTCTTAAGACGGTTTTCTTGACAGCGATTACGTCGGCCAGAAGAGTTGGTGAGATACAGGCATTAGGAGCATCAGAAGCATATATTCAATTCTGTCAAGACAAAGTATGTTTAAGGACATTGCCATACTTTGTACCTAAAGTACCTACATCTTGGTGTGCAAATGCGGAGATAAATCTTCCTACATTTTGTGCAGAACCAAGAAATGAGATGGAAGAAAATTTACACAAGTTAGACTTAAAGAGATGTTTATTAGTCTACTTGGACAAAACAAAACTCTTCAGGGAGTCAGATCACTTGTTTATCCTGTTTTCCAGAAAGAACAAGGGAAAGAAGGCATCTAAGTCCACAATTGCAAGATGGATAAAAGAGGCAATCCTGTTATGCTATGAGTAGGAAAAAGTCCACCTGAAGTTTTAAAGGCTCATTCAACAAGAGGAATGGCAACATCGTGGGTAGAGCGAGCTTATGCTTCACCGCAAGAAATCTGTAAAGCAGCCACATGGTCCAGCCTTCATACTTTTGCAAAGCACTACAAATTAGACATCTTGTCACAACAAGATACAGCCTTTGGTAGCAAAGTACTCCAGGCGGTGCAGTCAAATAAGTCATAATCCCCCCCAAATCAGGGAAGCTAAAAAATCCCATCTATGTGCTGGACGTAATGGAATGAGAAAATTGGTATACTTACCATTGAAATTTTCCGTTCCATTAGTCCGTAAGGCAGCACAAATATACCCTACCCAAATAAATATATATAGAAGCATCAAATGTGTGTGTGTTTATTGTGAATAACGAGCTAGAGAAATAACATGAGGGGGAGGGGCTCTGTGGGTTTTTTTTAAAGGCTGTATTAATTGTTACTACCTGTCCTACCAGGAGACACGGGAGATTAACCCTCTATGTGCTGCCTTACAGACTAATGGAACGGAAAAGTAAGTATACCAATTTTCTCATTTTTCACAGTTATGAGGTTTTTTGCAAATTTGTGCTAAAATTTCTCCATGTGGACTGTTTTGTTAGAAATAGCAGAAATCACGAATCCAATACTTGCGTTCCACATCTGTTGCTTCTTTGCACTCAGGAGAGAGAGTTGCTTTCATTACAGTGCATAATTAATGGTATATTAATAGGTTAACCTGATTAGGAGAATTTCTGGCCTGAGCAACTGGAAGAAAAAAATGGTATGGTTTTTTTATATGAAGAACAGTGGTCGAGGAGTGAAAAGGTAGAACAATGTATATGCTATTGCAGAGCTACCTTAACTACAATGTTATTTGCTCAATTTTGCATAATTTTCCACAGTTTTTTTCTAAATATTATGCAAAGCAAAACCCCTGAGTTCATTTATCACTAGCAAAGGCAAACAGGAGATTTCACAAAACAATTAAGCTTGTCATAAGCAGATTTTCCATTGGCATGGAAACACTTGAAACCTCCATCCGCCTCTCACAGACTTAATCGAAACTACCCATAAATGCTGTTCAGGTGGATTTTACCCCAAAGGTCAAATACTACCTGCTCTAACAGGTGGCTTCCATTCAAGTCTATGGGAGGTGGCATGGATGGTTTGTACCTGCAGATAATCTGTCTAGTGTGATATTTGCCTTACTTTCATTTGTAACCCATAATAAACAAAATGCAAGAGAAAGAATTAACGCTTTGCCTTCCAAGCATGTATCCTTTATGTGCTGACCAAAAGCTCCAAGAATGTATACATGTTCTTTGCAGATAGAGCATTTCTCTCTATCCTGGCAACATTTGCCACCAGTGCAGAGGGTTAGGCATGATGAAAGCCCCCTGAGCAACCAGCCAAGGGGCATTCATGTCAGTCCTGCCTTGCAGCTTAGTTATTCTGAAAATAACAATATAGTTTTCCAAGGTAAACTTAACGGTTAAAGCATGTATGGGAGAAATTGAGGCATGGTGGATTTTGTTTAAGACTTTAGTTACATTTTATCATTTGCTTAGCAATTTTGAAAAAAGGGTTTAAGAAAATACTCCCAACTAACAGCTTCTACAAGGATTACTCCTCAGTTACTAATTGCTTACCTCTTAAGCCCAGACCAGCTGTTATGGACTGGGATACAACATAGACCCTGGCATTTCAATTACAGTCAGTCCACCAGCCAAATAAATAGTGACTGTCTACCAGGCTTGGACTGGCAATCTGTGGATTTACCTTGACGTGGTATGGCGGCTTACCAATTTTATGATCATAACTTTGTAACAAAAAACCCT
The DNA here is from genome assembly GCF_017654675.1 of Xenopus laevis. Lineage (NCBI taxonomy): Eukaryota > Metazoa > Chordata > Amphibia > Anura > Pipidae > Xenopus > Xenopus laevis. Next base: position 88,655,623 of record NC_054372.1, read on the forward strand.
GTTTTTCTCTTTTAAGACAGGGGATTATTGTATTTAAATATTTTTTATATGGCCTTAGGAGTGCACCCACAACCCCCCTCTTGTACCTGAATCTGTGGATTCTGGCAAATAACAAAGAACAGCTTTAAGATGCCATAGATGCTCACTAACTATTTAGATGGCCAGTCTGGGCCTGCAAGCCAGCACTCGTCTTACATGATGAGCACTGGCCTATGGTAGTTTTCAACAGGCTGGGTGACAACAATCTACACCTTACTACCCATACAACAAAGCTAGACTCACACTTGGAGGTGTTCTGTACAGAGCATATGCCAAATTTATAGAGGTGCAGGATATGCCCATGTAGATAGAGGAAGATGACAACCTGCACTGTTGAAAACGACTCCATACTAGCACATTTTGCAGCATTGGTCTGAAGTTATAGGTAAGCAAGCAGGCACATGCTTCAATATATACCTGCCCAGCAATAATCAAAATTTCCCCCGATGTATACTCTCCACCAGTCCCTGTTAATAGCTTATGTCTATTAATTACACAACTGTAATCAGAGCAGCCTTGCAAGCAATGTCAGATTCTGGGAGTCTTGATAGGCTAGAGAAAAAAAATCCATGGGTCAAATTTGCAAAGATTACTTAGTGCTGGGCACCTTTATATGATGGCACATAGGTTTTTTTTATTCACTGAGGCAGATTCAGGTTTTTACATGTCTTTACCCTGGATCAGCAATGCTCTGCAGCCTGTAGTTTTTTTCTATAGGTGTGTGCATAGCTTTCCTAGTGATCCCTAGCCTAGATTAAGGGGCAGATTTATCAAAATGTGAGTTCAGATTTTAATAAATAAAAATTTACCCTATTCATTCCTAAGGGATTTTGATATTTATCAGGAACTCACCATTTGATGAATATGCTGATGAATAGAACATGGATGCATGCATTTTTGAACTGAGAATGTGTCTTCCCTAGGAGGCTTGGTTCCCAGAATATATTATGTCCCCACTATACATTTCTGCCTCCAGCAGTTTAATCAATTTCCAAAATATCCATTTGCCAGGCATGAGGCTCAGCAAAATAAGCATTTAAGTGACAGTTTAAAGGCAGGCATATAGCCTTGACAGTGAATCTGAAGGAAAGGCAAGGCTATACATTTGCCTGTAATATATTTTGCATTCAAATATTATCTTGGCTACTTTCAAAGCACCCTGCCGTTGTTTGTGTATTGTAAGACCCCCTGCCAGTAAAATTATCCCAGAAAATCATATAACTTTGAAAAGCACACATTCTCACAAATCCAAAATGGAAACAGGCAAGCAGGGTGCCGTGCCAGGTTGTATTTGCGTACCACCCAACATCTGAAAAATGGAAAGAGGCCGGCAAAAAATGTTGACCCCGCCCATTTAATAGCCACACTCCCTAATGGCCATGTCCATTTTACAGAATTTGGCTTTTTATGAAAGTTTGTACACATTTTTAGGAGTTTTAGGGTCATGTTTTATTGTGTTATTACAGTTTTGCTAACAAAGGTAAAATTCCCCTTTAAGCTGCTAGTCTCAGTTTTCCCATAAATTTTATCTTACAATTGTAACTTTGCTGATCTTGAATAGTTACAAATGTAGTCTAAATGCAGGTGCATTTAGTCCTCACCATGTATTCCTCTTCTGTGCAGTGTTCCTGTCCCAGTCCTTTTGCTGCAACTGCTGTTCTCCAAAATATGTCCCTGGTCCTAGTTTATGGACTTGTATTTGTTGCTGCCTGACCTCTTGGCAAGGCGCCCAGCCAGTAAGAGACTAATATACGTATACGTAATACTATACGCATTCTGACTAATAAATGCAATACATATTCTCTGTATCCATTAATACCTAATATGACTGGGTATGACACCAAAATACACAAACATCTAAAAGACAAACTACAGACATTTACATTTATTGCTTACAGTCTAGTTTAATTAAATCATCCACATCAATTATATACTGTAAGTAATAACACAGTGTTCAATATACAACTAGTCACACTGTTCAATCAAATATTTATTTCTTAACAGAAACCGCAACAATGCAGGGCTAAAAATTAGATTCAAATATTAAAAGGCCAAATGTGTTGCAAATCAAATGAAAACAAAATTAGAAAACCTGACCCATTAGTCACACTTTGCTATAAATAATAAAATAAGACACAAAACTATTTTAACAACATAAACACACAAGCTATACAGAGAGAGAGTTTCTGCCTACTCATACACTCTACTATTTACAGGTGAGGGTACTCTGCCCAGGCACCTGACTAGACAATATTTTTTTACTGAGATCACTCTGAATTTTAAGAGGAATACATAATCTTTCCAGCATTTTTAGAGTGCCCATGCCACAGCATATCATGATCATGTAGTGCTGTGTTTTGGCTTCACTGGTATCTGGAGCATTTGGTTTTAGCATTGTATTCTTGAGTTAGTCTTGCAGAATGCTCCACCTAGTGGCAGGTGCAGGATCTTGCAATACATGTGAAATGGGTTTTGAAGAAGCATTTAATTCATGCCCCTAGGCCCTGCTGTCGTTCATTACCCCCATACCATCCCCTTCTTTTGTGCACATGCGCACATTTTCAGCATTGGGTCTGGAGTACTGGAGATTGGCCCATTTATTTGAATTTATCTAAACAGCATATCTGAACTGCAAGTTCATACTACTGTAACTGTAAGTGTATACTACTATGGAGCCCAAACTCTTCTAGCTAATTGTACAACATGCATTCTGCTGATTGAAACACTATGAAGTTGATTCATTTATTGCTAAATATCACCTGGAATTTTATTTTCTGTTTTAAAATGCATTTTTAAGTCCTAGAATGATAGGTTATAGAGTGGAAAAAAAACTGACTGAATCCTTAGGCTATGGACACACATGCGGAGATCCATGCGTCATGGTTTTTAAAAAAAGCCGACCGACACTGAGCGATTTAAGCTTAGGCAATGATAACTTCCACTAGCATATTTACGCTGCTTTTTTTTAAAAAATCCGTAAAACGCGGCGAATCTCCACATCTCCTGAAAATAGTACCAACAGATTATGGAGGTTTTAAACACCCCCCCCCCTTAAATTGTCCTCCTTAGACCAAAAATGTCTGTAGTAGCAACGTTTTCAAGTTCGATATCTTGCCTTCTGACAGATTCTAGAAAGATTAACAAGGTCATCTCTTAAAGTACATAGTCACAACTGTTGTAATTTCAGCAAGGAAAGTTAAACTAAAGAAGTAGTTAGAAATGTTGGACATTATGTTTTGGGTTTCTGTGCCAGCCCCAGGCAACCAAATCCCTTTAGCAGGGAAGATCTGTCTCCAAATATGTCCCAGTAGCTCCCCATCTTCTTTTCTGCTGATTCACTGCCATGCTCTGTGCTGCTGTCACTTACTGAGCTTAGGGACTGACTCAAACCATACAGTACACATACAATATAAATGTCACAATATAAGGCTGATTACTAATTAATATGGATAATTACTACATGGTAGCTCAGAAACCAGTTCAACTAGCATCAGAATTTAATACTCAGCCCTGTAGCATCAACTTATATTACAGGCCAACCTCATTTTCTGCTTGATAATTTGCGACGACCCCTAAGCTTAGCTTCTCAACAGCTGCTCAGAGCCCACTGAGTGTCACAGACACTTTTCAAGATCGTGACCTGGAGTCATTGCTGTCCTGGATCATTGCTGCTATTGACAAGCTGAAACGTTAGGCTGGTACAATAAGTTTAGTATATAAAACATTACATTTTTAGCCCTATTCATTTTTAGGGTTTAGTTCTCCTTTAAACCACATGGCAACATATTAACTGATTTCAGTCTGTTGGTGTGTACCCATAGGAGCAGACATCAACTCTGCTCTCTCTGGCATTAATGTCCACTCCACCCTTGGACTGACAATCTGTGGATTCTGACAAATACCAGAGGGGCTGATCTAAGGTGCCATAGAAAGTAATTATTTAGTGGGCTGGTGGGGGCTGTTTGAGTTCAATGTACTTGGAATTCCAGGGCCTATTTTGATTCCCTGTTCAGACCTGCTGAGAAACAGCCCCTCTACTCCAATCTACTCTTTGGTTTGTCTATACCGCGTTGGCCTTGGTGTAGATTTTGGTGCATAAACACATACTCATGCATTTCAGCACAAAAAACTGCTCCATGTCTGCACACAGGCCAACATTGTGTCTTAGGGTACAGACCAGTGCAGGTATTGTGAGGCGTTTCCTATTCGAGTGAATGAGGGGGGCTAAATGGACTGAAATACCCATGTTCCATGAGCCAAATGTATGTGATTTTACGATGCCCTGATAACTTTAAGAGACAAATTTCTGGTTATTAAACTGGAAATTCAGCTTTTGTATTGCAGAGAGCGCAAATTCGCCAGACCCCCCATTGGCTATCTTAAGGTAAGCGCGATGAGCGGAAGGGGGGGCATCATTGAGAACACTGCATTACTGCCCTAAACGCGCATGCTTAAGGTATGAAGATCCAAATTACGGAAAGATCCATTATGCAGAAAACTCCAGGTCCCGAACATTCTGGATAAAGGGTCCTATACCTGTATTACAGAGCATTTTTTTTTTAGATGGAGCCAATGACCCCCATTTGAATGCTGGAAAGAGTAAGAAGACAAAGGCAGATAAAAGTCCTATAAAAAAGAAATTATGAAGACTTAAAGGTAAAACACTCCTTTAAAGGAGCTGTTCACCTTTGAGTTAACTTTTAGTATGATGTAGAAAGTGATATTCTGAGACAATTTGCAATTCGTTTACATTTTTTATTATTTGTGGGGGTTATTTAGCTTTTATTCAGCCACTCTCCAGTTTGCTGTTTCAGCAGTCTGGTTGCTAGAGCCCAAATTACCCTAGCAACCATGCATTGATTTGAATAAGAGACTGAAATATGAATAGGAGAGGGCCTGAATAGTAATAAAAACAACAATAAATTTGTAGCCTTACAGAGAATTTGTTTTTAGATGAAAGCTGAAAATAATCAGAAGGGGCCAATTGAAAAGTTGCTTAGAATTAGCCATTCTATAACATACTAAAAGTTAACTTAAAGGTGAACCACCCCTTAAAGTATTGCTCATGTTGACTGTAACTAATTAGGAGGGTATGCTGCCTCAGGTTAGATTTCCAGTCTTGCAGGTGTTAAAATAGATTAGTGCTTATTATGACAAATGTCTGTATCGGTCACTTCAGAGAAGTGCTTATTATTAACATTAATGGGCAAGCTTTTGTGCACTACTCACACCGGCTGGGTAATTGGAAACTCGCAATGGATCACGTTTTAAGTCACGTGAACATTCCAAAACCTTGTCCGTTCCATCCCGCCTACCTCGTGTGTTATCCCTATTTCCCTGTGTTTCCCTTTAATCGTCACTTCCAGTCTGCAGCACACAGTCACATCCGGCAACCGGGAAAACAGAGACAGTCACAGATCAGAGGACACATCTTGTGACTTATAGACACAGCGGCACTTTATTCTGACTACAACCGGAGGAGAGACGTTGATTTATAGAATGAGACCGAAAAGACATCTAATGGGCAGCCAACCGTACTTGGGGACACCCTACTAACTGCGGCGCTTGCTGATCCTGTCACTCCAGTTCTGAGCACACGGAATAGTATCCTCTGTTGTGCTAACACAACAACACTCTGTTTCCTCCTAGATCTTTTTCGATGCAGTGCCAGTCACCTGTCTCTCTCGCAAGAGGCTGCTAATGTTTTATTTACTGAGCAGAAATATGGAAGTACTTGACCACAGCAGCAAATCTGGCTTTAAATCGTACTATTTCGGCTAATCACTTTGACCATGGGTTTTTATTGACAACCACTGGTTTTATTTATTTTTTTTAAAGTTAGCAATAACATAATCATCTGTGTTATAGTTGTTATTACAGAATTAGGAAATGAACGGATTTTCCTTTAAGGAGCTGTGCTGCGTTTTTTGTTGCCCGCCATGTCCCGGTACAATTGCTGCAAAATTGGCTTTTGTGCCCCCCCAGCCCACCTATACTATATTACCAGAGCCAGATGCCCTGCCAGCTGGAGGGAATGGACGAGTTGGAACTGGGCTCCATGGCCGATGGAAACTACAACTCACAGACCGGGCAGATTTTCAATACACTCAGCGGGAACTGGACAGCATAGAGGTTTTCATGACCAAGAGCAGTCGGGGAAATAGAATTGCCTGCATGTATGTCCGTTGTGCTCCTGGTGCCAGGTACGAAGGCAGGGCAACTACTTTACTTAGCCCTGTCATTACTGGAGCTTCAAAAAGCAATGTTTTGTTATGTTTTGTAAGTCACAGCCCCCCTCCCCCCAAGACAAGTGTTAAACTGGTATGTAGCCTATATGAAGACCATCTGGATTTATATTAGCAAAGTGTGAAGGTGTCATCATTGTGACTGCATAAAAATCAAGTGCAGTGCGTTTGGATGTGAGCGAGTGATAGCTGTTTCAAAATTTTGTATTCAACCATTATATTCAGTTATTGTAAGTATTCTAATTATCCTAATTGTATTGGCCTGCTTGACGTATTTTAAGCAGTTTGAAAACGTATAGGCTATATGAGCATTATATAGGCTATAAGTATAGGCTATATGAGCATTATATTGTATTGTAAATGACAGGCAATGGAAAAGATTAATTACAGATTAATACAGACATCTTTTAGTTCTTTACTTCGCAGTTTCACCCATTCATTGACTTCATGTTTAGTAGGATGTGATTTCTAAAGGTTGTACATTGCTATTGACAATACCACAATCATAGTTGAGTATAGAATACTTTCAGGAGAAAGAGATGTGGGCTCATTTCTGTTGTGATCCAGTGAACTTTTTCTACTCTTGTCAGTAGGGTAGTTTAAGAGATTCATCCCTGACAACCACACTGTACTAAACAGGATAAACAGGAAAGCTAACTTAATCAGAAAATGAATAAGCATCTTATATTAATGACTCCCTTTTCAAGTGTAATCGATATGGTATCTATTATCTGGAAACACATTATTCAGAAAGCTATGGAATATGGCATTTCAGTTTGCCATAGAGTACTTTATAAACAAACATTTCTTCAACAATTTACTTTTTTTATTTGGTAATATTTAGACTTTACTTTGTACTTGAAGATAGGGATCCACTGAATCCATGATTTGGTTGCATATGCAAATTCGGGTTTGGAATTTGCCCCAAATCCTTCATAAAAGAATCAGGATTGGAGTCCCTACTTTGATGGTAACTGAACTAGCATAAATCAATACTGTTGGAGAATCAGTCCTAAAGTTTTCATATTAAGGGGCACATTTACTTAGCTCGAGTGAAGGATTAGAATGAAAAATACTTTGAATTTTGTTTTTTGTTTTTTGGCTACTTCGCCCTTCGACTACGACTTTGAACCGAACCATTTGAACTAAAAATCGTTCAACTATTCGACCGTTCGATAGTCGAAGTACTGTCTCTTTAAAAAAAAACAATGTTAGCCTGTGGGGACCTTCCCCATAAGCTTTCTAAGCAAAAATCCTTCGATCGATGGATTAAAATCCTTCGAATCGTTCGATCCGAATGATTTAATCGTTCGATCCGAATGATTTAATCGTTCGATCCGAATGATTTAATCGTTCGATCCGAATGATTTAATCGTTCGATCCGAATGATTTAATCGTTCGATCCGAATGATTTAATCGTTCGATCCGAATGATTTAATCGTTCGATCCGAATGATTTAATCGTTCGATCCGAATGATTTAATCGTTCGATCCGAATGATTTAATCGTTCGATCCGAATGATTTAATCGTTCGATCCGAATGATTTAATCGTTCGTTCCGAATGATTTAATCGTTCGATCCGAATGATTTTTCCTTTGATCGTTCAATCGAAGCATTAGCGGTAAATCCTTCGACTCCGCTATTCGAAGTCGAAGGATTTTACTTCGAGGGTTAATTAACCCTCAATATTCGACCAATAGTAAATGTGCCCCTAAGTGTTTCATTGGTAACTCTAAGGCACAGAAATTTCCATATGCCAAAAACTCCAGATCCCAAGCATCTCATAGTTCTCATAGTTGTACAGGTATGGGACCTGTTATCCAGAATGCTCGGGACCTGAGGTTTTCCGGATAATGGATTTTTCCGTAATTTGGGTCTTCATGTCTACTAGAAAATTATTTAAACATTAAATAAACCCAATAGGCTGGTTTTGCTTCCAATAAGGATTAATTATATCTTTGTTGGGATCAAGTACAAACTACTGTTTTATTATTACAGAGAAAAACAAAATCATTTTTAAAAATTTGGATAAAATGGAGTCTATGGGAGCCAGCCATTCCGTAATCCGGAGCTTTCTGGATATCGGGTTTTACCGGATAAGGGATCCTATACCTGTACTAACACTTTGCTTGCTCTACAGCAAGCGACACAAGGAATGATGATTATACAGGTGTGGCTGTTGTAAAGCAGTTTCATTTTAACTATTGTAGAGAAAAAAAAGTGGGACAAAGTTAATCTTAAACAACATTTTTTTACTTTACAGAGATTCTATCACATCTTTTCAAAACAGATATGTTGTGGAGCTCTGATGAAAATGATGGGTTTGTTTTTTTTGGAGATGCTTTTGTTCAAAAGATAGTGCTGTAAGAAAAAAATCACTGAAAAACAGGTTAAACGAATATCTGTTGCATACCAGTTTTTCACCAGAGTCAGATATCAGCTGATGTTCCATAGGGTTGCTACAGAATAGTGCCTATGACTCCATGTACAGAGATTTGAAAATAAACAACCCTTTTAATTACTTATGACTGAGACAGATTTTCCTTTCAATAAACACAATTGATTTTCTGTTTAGTAAATCTTTACTTATTCTAACACATTTCTTTTATCTTTGCATCACCTGTCTATGAATTTCCTTAAGGTTCACCCTACTATTTTCACATGGGAATGCTGTGGATTTGGGACAGATGACCAGCTTTTATTTAGACCTGGGTACTCGCATCAACTGCAATATCTTTTCTTATGATTACTCTGGATACGGGTGTAGCTCTGGAAGGCCTTCAGAAAAGAACTTGTATGCTGACATTGATGCAGCATGGCATGCTCTGAGGACAAGGTGAGTTGGAGGTAGACCTTACATTCTACATAGAATGATCCTATAAATTAAAGACATGTATGGATTATTTGGTTTTTCAAAGATACAGTAAATTTATGTTTATAATGCTTTACGCAGCTTATTCAGAACTGTTTTAAAAGATGCTATCAACCTCCCCAAAATGACTTGTTGTAAACTGGACTGATGGTATGATGCAGATTAGGTGCTTGGCTGGACTTCTCTATCACTGGACTGTAGGTTGTACTTTAACGAGAAGATAATAGCTTTTCCTTTTTATGAAACTATTGCTATTACACGTAGGAAACAGTAATCACTTGCCACTGTGATTAACAACATGTAGATATGTTAGGTCCCTTATATAAATACTGGATAGTTTCTCTGCCCTTTTGTGTCCAAATTTAGGTCTTATTACTCACATGGCTTTTTCACTGCTGCTCTGCTCTAAGAGAGTTTGCATTGCCTTGGCTGTCCCTGAGATGGCTGTGACAGTAAAGATAACATGAACCATAGCCCATAAAGTTTAGCTCAGTGTTTGCATTTCCAGGCTTCGTGGGTTATAAGACTTTACTATGCAAAAAAACATAAAACAAACATGTTACATCTATGTCCAGAGAGCTGTAAACTGTAACGGTCACATTATCAGGAACCTTGTTCAGTGGTAGTACCTTCAGACGCACAGGTGGACCCTGTGGGTTCTGGTGTTCACTGACGCCCTTTTGGGGCCCTGGGTTTCCTGCTGCGGAAGCCAATAAGGAAGTGCATAACAAGTCTGTAAACGAGGTACCGACAGGGCTAAGAGAAGACGTAAATCTACTCGCTTTCTATTAATTTCTATGAGCTTTTTAGAATCGTATTTATCAACAGCTGATAAGAGTTCACCATTTGATAAATACAATTCTTAAAATCCCATAGGAATGAATAAAAAGTGAATTAATTTTTCTGTGGTCAGCTCTAAACACACATACATGCCCCTTATTGTAGTGAAGAAAGGTTGGAAAGGCACATATGGGGGGGGAACTGGTTTTATATAATATATTCACCCAAATGCTAATATTGCTGCATTAATTAAGCAAAAACTAGCAAATTAATGCAGATATGAGGTAAAATAAGGTTTCTGTCATTTATTTTATGTTGGCAATAAGCTACTTTATATATATATATATATATATATATATATATATATATATATATATATATATATATATATATATATATATATATATATATATATATATATATATATATATACAATGTTATAGAAAAGCACTTGCTTTAATATCTTTTTAAAAATGCTACTAAAGCTTTTTACACATTTTGCTGTTGTATAGTTAGAAAATGTATAGACAGAAAATGAAGCTTGTACCTCGACGATAGGCTGAAATGTGCTAATGAGCTCCCTATTTTGCCACTGCAAACCAGGTGAATGGTGAGCTTGTTTAATATGTTTGGATAATAAGAGGTTAATGGATGTGGGTTAACATTTTGCACAGTGGCCATGTAGTTACACTACTGACTAGTTTACTAGTGACAGAAACATATTTAATTGACTGTTTTATGTTCAAGGTATGACATCAGCTCAGAAAACATCCTTCTTTATAGCCAAAGTATTTCATTGAATGTTTTATGTTTAAGGTATGGAATCAGTCCAGAAAACATTCTTCTTTACGGGCAAAGTATTGGCACAGTCCCAGCTGTGGATTTAGCATCTCGTTATGAATGTGCTGCTGTTATCCTGCATTCAGCGATGACCTCTGGTATGCGGGTCGTCTTGCCAGACACTAAGAAAACCTACTGCTTTGATGCCTTTCCAAAGTAAGATCTTATTACAACTACTTATTATATATATATATATATTATATGTGTGTGTGTGTGTGTGTATATATATATATATATATATATATATATATATATATATATATATATATATATATATATATATATATATATATATATATATATATATATCACCAATATTAAAGTCCTTACAATTTCTATTCAGAATGCTTTTGCATAAATTAAGGCTAAGGCCAGAAAATCAGCCTTCTGAAATACACAGGCTGAAAATCAAGAATCAGCCCCTACGCTGGCATTAGCATCCTGTCCTGCCTGCACCCAGGCACTACAGCTGATTTTGGTGAAGAAACACAAGAGTTTGCATTCTCGCTCCAAAATCAGCTGCGTGTACCTGCACCCGGGCCAACACAACTGTTCCGGGGTTAGGATGCTAATGCCAGCATAGGGGCTGATTCTTGATTTTCAGCCCCATCTGGCATTAGCCTTAGAGGACAAAAAAAAGCTTAGATTCAACTTAGTCATTTTTTATTATTAGCAGTAATAGGGCTGCTGTGCCACACCCAGTAAAATGTAAAGCCTGCACTTCTAAATTGGCACCAATGTGCAGCATTTCATTCATACTGTCCATCCGGGACATCCTAATTAACTGATTGCAGGTTGTGAGCAATTAAAAAGCAGCAGCTTTAGGGGGATGGCCTTCGGGTCCTTATCTGGTAAATTAAAATTTGCAGAAAAATTCCTTTCTCTGTCCACCGGGCAAAATGCAGTGCTGGATGTAAATTGAAATAGTAAACATACAGTTCTCTTTCAGCGAGGTCCTGTTGTTTCTGACCCAAAATGATTTACAACTAATTCACTAGGCTTGGTTATTAAAGAGCAAACTGAATTCACCCTTTAATTCTGTGACAACATATGCATTTGCCTGCTTCTCCTATATTATATTAAAACTGTAAACAAGAAGTAACTGTGGCAGATTGAAGCTCCTTGATGTATTTTAATAATAAAACTGAACTGCTAGATGCTTGTATATACAAACCACTGCCCTTTATTGGTCAGGTAGCTGTCACTCTCCCTGCTACCAGCTGGTTAAGGTGCTTGCTTATGATTAATTTTAGGGCTCGGGTGCCACTTCTCATCAACTGACCCACTGGCAAATAGGGAGTGAGAGGGGTCATATGACAAGGAAGACCTAATTATAAAAACTAGGGCCAAAAGTAAGGGGGTGAGTGCCCATAAGAAGAAATTTGGCTGTAAAGTTAGAGGGATACCAGTAGAGCGTTTGGATTGGGAGTGCAATGCACAATCCTTCTGCAAGGCAACTAAACCATTGTTCCTATTTTACCGGACATTACCCCCCCAAGCAAAAAAATTATATTAGCTACTGTGCTCAACATGCATTCATAATAAGGTTTCCTTGAGCCAAAATGTTATTCCCGTGCAACTTTGTTCAGGGAAGGCAGGACATATCTTTATGTACTATTATTTTTTTAAATGAACCAATTGTTTGCCCTAGGTCTAGTCAATGAAATCCGTTAGTAGCAGGAATGTTCTACTAAGTAATAAATATGCAATAAACACTGCATGCTGAAGGTAGCATTCTGCACTATTAATGTGTTTCTGAATTGATTTGAATTTTTAGTCTGAGACTTCAAACATTCAGAAGGGTTCTGAAGTAAGCATAGCATTTAATATATTTTAATGTCAGAATTTTTAATTAAATTGCCAATATTATTTCTTTCAGACAGCATGCTTAAAAACCATAAACCTTTGAGTCAATATAATACTTAGCCTGCTGCAGCCTTTGATATGTGCATACTGTATGTTCAACCCTGTTTTGGATGAACTTTTCCCACTCACTTTCTGCAACTTTTTTTCTCCTAGCATTGAAAAAGTGTCAAAGATAACTTCCCCTGTACTGATAATGCATGGGACAGAAGATGAAGTCATTGATTTTTCTCATGGCTTGGCACTGTATGAACGATGCCCCAAGACTGTGGAGCCTCTATGGGTAGAGGGAGCTGGACATAATGACATTGAACAATACAGTCAGTACTTGGAGCGTCTAAAACGCTTTATCACACAAGAGTTGGTTTCTCAAAACAGTAACTGATGTTCAGCTCAATTCTCAGTTCTCCCTATTTTGATTAAACCCAAAACAGACTTTCTGATTTTATGATCTGTATCAACATTTTCTGGTTGCAATGTTCATGTTTTCTGTAAATAAAAGAAAGATGAAAAAGACATCCAGTTTCCCAACTTTGTTCAAATGGAATCATGGTAACACTGTTAGGACAGTCACTTGATTTCTCCCAACCCACTTCAATATGTCCTTTAAGTTATAGTGGCAAAGGAAATATTATTAAAAGCATCAAGTTTGTAATTTATATTTAAGTTCTAAGATTGTTAACCCTGTGGGCAAGAATGTTTGTAAGTTGTGTTTTTCTGGCACATACATTGTGAAGCCTGTTTACAAATTCTGTAAAATGCACTTTCTTGTGTGCTATGCAATTTCACATAATGATATAAATGAGCCATGCAGATTTTTTTTGTGTCTGCTGAAAATATATAATCCATTCTTGTTAAATGTGAATTTGATGCATACATGCATTCATTCTCAAACATACTGCAATGTGTTTGAGTAACTCAAAATATCTGTGACCCAATAAATTCTATTTTTAAGGTGTAATTACTTGTAGTAGCCATTTGTTATATCTTGCGCAAAATGTATTTTTAAAAATGCTGCATAAGTGGAGTGCTTTTATATAGTAGATGTAATAAATTAGTTGCACAAATAATCTTTATTTTTCTTTTCCTAAAGTTTGAGATTTTGTTTTTTTTTTATTAGTGATTTCCCTCATACTTATGTTAATTCTTGTTGCAGACAAGTCTCTCATGGTTGGACTTCAAGACTATATCTGAGAAAGACTGATAGGAAGATAGTACAGTGTTTCAGTCAGTGTTTCTCCTGGTATAATAAACTGCTGACTCTAACTTAGTAAATGGAATGCTAAAAGGGGACCCGTCACCCAAAAAAATTATTCAAAATCCTATTTTATCATATTATTCAAGCAAAATGAACTTTAATTACACTATATAAATTATTTGAATCTTGTTTCCTTTAGTCTGGGAATTCATAATTATAGCAAGCAGGCAGGGGACATTTTCTGGATACTGTTATTAAGGCAAGCTTTACATCATCTCAGAATCTTGTTTGTGCACCAGAATGGGAGACCTGATGTCCATGCCCTGGCTACACAATTAAACGGTGAGAACAGGGTAATGTGGGGAGAGCAGCGACATCTAGGAAGTGCTGAATGGAAAGTGAAAGTAATTGTCTGCCCCGCCTCTATGCCCAGGGCTGAGACAGCTGAGATTTTTAAATGAGCTTACATCTTACAACAGTTATAAATGCTTTAATAAAAAATAGAAATTGGATTTCATGTTTAATTTGAAAAGGATTTTTATTATACAACTTTTTGTGTCTGGGTGACCGGTCCACTTTAACCAGTTTATGAAGGAGTCACTACAGTTACTGACCGTTCCCTTTATCTCAGCCACTGGTGCCATAAAATGGTTTCTTTTCCAACTGTATATACTTTCACACACTATTACACATATGTAATGCTGGTTAGGTTAACCTTTGACAGTTCATCAAACGGATACTGTCGTGGGAAAACATGTTTTTTCAATAAACATCAGTTAGTACTGCTCAAGCAGAATTCTGCACTAAAATCCATTTTTAAAAGAGCAAAGAGATTTTTTTTTTATATATTTAATTTTGAAATTTGGCATGGGGCTAGACTTATTGTCAGTTCCCAGGTGCCCTCAGGTCATGTGACTTGTGCTGTGATAAACTTCGGTAACCCTTTACCATTACACTGCAAGTTGGAGTGATATCACCCCCACCCAGCAGCCTATCAACAAAACAATGGGTAGCTAACCGGATAGCAACTACCTGACACCTCTGTTGAATGCTTTTTTTTTTGCATTGCTAAAGGTGCACCCTAAAACCCTGTTTTTTCCTGTACATCATTAGGTAGTGCTAGGGAGCTCTACCTAGGTTGTGGTAAAATACAATAGGAAGGGGAGAAACAATAGCTGTCTCAAAGTAGTTCCATCTTGAAGTTCTGGCTCCTTCTCATTTAAAACAACACATTTGCTTCTATTGTACAGTATTAGCTGAGCTTTAGGATTATGAATATTTTGTGTAGCCCTGGGGCTCTGCACACTCCATAGGTTCATTCTTACCTTAAATGGATACTTGATACTGGTGGATTTGTATAAATAATCAGATATTGGACAGGATAACACAGTATATCCCTGCGCTACTACTGGCCTTAATCTAGGAACTGGTTTTTAGATTTGTATTAATTTATTATTGAATGATGTACAGTATAATTTCTGTAAAGCTCTGCATAAATAAAGGATAATATTTTATATAGTGCCACAATATTTGCACTTCGCAGCACTTTATGGAGATTATACATCACTCACATCAGTCCGTGTCTTATTAACATTATTGTCCTTAACCTGCCAGTTAACCTGCATGAATGTTTCTGGAGAGCAGTAGTACCTAGAGAATCTCTATGCAGAAACAGGGAGAACATAAAAACACCTTGCACACCTTAATGGTGTTTCATCAGTAATGTAAAATATGTTGATCATATTTTAAAAGTGGTGCATTAGAAAGGAGCAGACTTGACAACTAAAGCTGGCCATAGACGTGCAATAGTGATGTGCGGGTCTGGCTCCGTGGTACAAACAAGATCACAATGTTTATGCTGAGTCCACAGACGGTCTGAAAATCGAAAATTTATTTTGTATGATTATATCTATGCGGCTATAGCCAGCTTAAAGGAAAACTTTACCCCCCAAACAATGTAGGTCTCTATAAAAAGATATTGCATAAAACAGCTCATTAGTGATGGGCGAATTTGCGGCGAATTTGCGTGATTCGCGGCAGGCGAATAAATTCGCAAAACGCCCGAGAAAATTCGCGGAAAAAATTCAAAAACGGGCGCCGGCGTCGAAAAACGAGACGCCGGCGCCGTTTCGCGCATTTTTTGCAATTTCGCACGAAATTCACGATTTTTTCGGCAAAGCGAAATGGCGCAAATTCGCCCATAACTACAGCTCACATGTAGAATCCTGCTTCATGTAAATAAACCATTTTCATAATAATATACTTTTCTAGTAGTATGTGCCATTGGGTAATCATAAATAGAAAATTGCCATTTTAAAAAATAAGGGCCGCCCCCTGGGATCATAGGATTCACTGTACTGTATGTTAGGTCACATGAGCCAATTAACAGACAGAGTTGTGTCTTTTGCTTCCACACTTCTTCCTGTTACAGTTAAAGTTGAAGTATTTCTGGTCAGGTGATCTCTGAGGCAGCACACAGACCATCACGAAATGGTGGCTCAAGGCAAGAGATGTAAAAGGGCAATATTTACTTAAATATATATTCCAGTTTGGTAAGATTCTTTAATATGCCACTTAATATGATATGAACTATCTGTTGCTTAAGTGTTCATTTTGGGGGTATAGTTTTCCTTTAAACATACCTGGGTTGTTTCTCTACATATATGGCTAAAAATTAAAAGCTTTGCAATCATTGCAATGGGAATTTTAATTTCTACATCTCCGTAATGTGCAAAAGCAAATTGAGATTTGTCTGTAATATAAGATGATGCTACAAATTATTAAATTCCGGTTCTAGTTACACTGGTTTCTGTGCTGCCATGTAGTAATTATCTGTGTTAATTACTAATCAGCCTCATATTGTGACATTTATGTTCTATATGTACTGTATATTGTGCATCAGTCCCTAAGCTCAGTAACTGACAGCAGCACAGAGCATGTGCAGTGAATCAACAGAAAAGAAGATGGGGAGCTACTGGGGCATCTTTGGAGGCACAGGTCTTCCCTGCTAAATGGCTGTGGTTACCGTGGGCTGGTACAGAATACTAAAACATAATGTACAACATTTCTAGCCTTTTAGCTAAGCTTTAGTTCTCTTTAGTTTCTCTCAATTGATCACGTTCTATGAATTATGTTATATAATAATTGATTACGTTTATGTTTTTTTTTGTGTTGAGAAATCATGTAACATATAGATCAGGAGTTTTGACCACTTACCACTATGGGCACTTTTTAATTTTATCAATTTGAGTTATATAATGAGCTTGCTGGCACAGGTACAGGGGGTAGTATGGTTGCTGGGGTTGTTGGCACAGGGGGTAGTATGGCTGCTAGGCTTGCTGGCACAGGTACAGGGGAGTAGTATGGCTGCTGGGCTTGCTGGCACAGGGGGTAGTATGGCTGCTGGGCTTGCTGGCACAGGTACAGGGGAGTAGTATGGCTGCTGTGCTTGCTGGCACAGGGGGTAGTATGGCTGCTGGGCTTGCTGGCACAGGTACAGGGGGTAGTATGGCTGCTGGGCTTGCTGGCACATGTACAGGGGGTAGTATGGCTGCTGGGGTTGCTGGCACAGAGGGTAGTATGGCTGCTAGGCTAGCTGGCACAGGTACAGGGGAGTAGTATGGCTGCTGGGCTTGCTGGCACAGGGGGTAGTATGGCTGCTGGGCTTGCTGGCACAGGTACAGGGGTAGTGTGGCTGCTAGGCTTGCTGGCACAGGTACAGGGGGTAGTATGGCTGCTGGGGTTGCTGGCACAGGGGGTAGTATGGCTGCTAGGCTTGCTGGCACAGGAACAGGGGAGTAGTATGGCTGCTGGGCTTGCTGGCACAGGTACAGGGGGTAGTATGACTGCTGTGCTTGCTGGCACAGGTACAGGGGGTAGTATGACTGCTGGGCTTGCTGACACAGGTACATTGGGGCAATACTGATGACTTCTGGACTTGCTGGTACATTACGATGTGATAAAATTATCCTATTGAAGTTTCCTAACTGTAATGGTGAGGTGGGAAATGATAGGAACTGTTCAGTGTACAAATAAAAACTGGGTAAATAGATAGGCTGTGCAAAATAAAAAATGTTTCTGATATAGTTAGTCAGCTAAATATGTAATGTATAAAGACTGGAGTGACTGGGTGTCTAACATAACAGAACATAGCCCAACTTCCTGCTTTTCAACTCTCTTGGTTTTTCACTGACTGGTTACCCTTGTTACCAGGCAGTAACCAAACAGAGACTTGAAGGGGGGCACATGGGCCATAACTGTTGCTTTTGAATCTGAGCTGAATGCTGAACATCGATTGCAAACTCACTGAACAGTTGTGTCCCATGTGGTCCCCCTTCAAGTCGCTGACTAGCTTAGAGTTATAGAGGAGCTGAAAAGCAGGAAGTAGTGTTCTGGCTATTATGTTACACATCCAGTCACTCCAGCCTTTATACATTACATTTTTTGCTAACTAACTATATTAGAAACATTTTTTATTTAGCACAGCCAGCCTATCCATTTTCACAGTTTTTATTTTGAAGCTGAACTATTCCTTTAACGGGTTGGGAGGGGATTAAAGCCCTTGCCTAGGGTGCCAAAATACCTTGGCCCGGCCCTGCATTTTGGCTACTATATTAGAAACATTTTTCATTTTACACAGTCTATCTATTTACCCAGTTTATATTTTTACACTGAACTGTACCATTAAAGGTGAACACCCCCCCCCCTCCCTTTAAGGGTCCTGCCTGCAATGAGCTGGTTGTGTCAGTCACACTAGGTTGAACCCTACCTGATCCTATTTCTTTTCATAGGAATGTGTCACTATCACTTTCAGGTTAACAAATGTACTTGTGTCCACTTGTCCTAAACAATTGTAATCTCCCAGGACACCCCAGAGTTTTCCCATGGCTTTAACTTCACAAAATGTAGAGGCGTTTGCATGCTTTCCCTGGTTTGCAGCAACAGTCCACGGTTTTCACTCGATGTCCTTGGAAGTAAACAGTAATGCAGCACGAATCTGTGTATAATTTGCACAAACATATAAGTAAACCTCACAGAACTTTTAATTTCTCGTGTTAATTTATGTACATCGCATTTGTGATTCGCAACTCCAGTCAGAGAAGGCGTGGGCGACTAAGAACTCCGGGAATTGTTGTTCACGAACTAGCGTATTCAAAATGACATAGTATTCTCAATTACAAACTGATACTGTAACTTTATCAGCTGGGGGTGATTTAACAAAAGTATACTAGTTACACTAGGCTGCAGCAAGACATTTTGGGGAAAAAAATCACAATTATGACGATCTTGTTCTTCCGCATAGGCATACCAAGAAGACAGCCCAGTTTGAGGACCCAGTTGATCCCGCCCCTGGGCTTTAAATATCCAAGATGGCGGTGGTCTGTTTGTCCCGGTGACCAAGTCCCATAGATGATAGGATGCTGAAGAATACCGGCTACTTCCGGGGGCTCGAATGCCCATTTAGGGAGTGTTGTCGGCGCCCGTACTGTCACTTTAGGCACCGGGGGAGGGCAGCCGGGAACGTAGTTCCTGAAGAGACCCAAGTCGGGGCGGGTGAGCAGTTTTTTTTTTGCTGTAGGACAAATTCTACGTGCCAGACTTCAGTATAGTTGTGTCCTTAGGAAGATGGACCTCTTTGTCCTGACAGCTGTTTGTGTAATAATACATTTTATGTTGCGCTACGCGCGCCCTTTTAGCGCCTCCTGACAAGTCCTTTGTTGTTGTGGTGCAGCTTGGACGAACACAAAACAGTCACGATTCGAATAGCACCCCCAATACAGTCCCTTTGTGCTTTCATATAATGCTAGTTTTTCTTGCTGAGGAAAATAAGTCTGTTTTCCCCATTAGGTCCTGGGCTTCTTCTTTTGCTACATTTCTTTGAGTGGGAACATTAACCTGTGCAGCAGTTGAGTACCAATATCAGCTGGTGAGCTGGATTTGTCACCATAAAGTGGCAGAGCAACAAACCTGGAAGGCTCAGCTTTTTGAATCTCTGAAATATATATATATCAATTTAAAAGGTGAAACACATAGCTGACATAAAGTGAGTTAAATATACACTGGCCAATGTGTAACACAAGCTCTGGCCCGGACTGGCAATCTATGGATTCTGGAAATGTCAGAAAGGCTCCTGTAAGGTGTCATTTATTGGGCGTGTGTGTGTGGGGGGGGGGGGGTTGTTTGGGCTTCTGTGCACTTGGAATACTGGGGCCTATTTTGACTCAAGTCCAGACCTGCACATGCTACTATCCAAATTGCCAAGTACAGACTCCATTGTTAGGCAGTTGCCGACAGAACAGATCAGGCCAAAAAGAGTTAATCACTTTGATTATTGCACATATGTAGTATACTGTGTGCTTATATGATTGTATGTTTGATTTAAACCATATTGCCACCAGAAAGAGATACTCTAGACCTGAATACATTTAACAGGAAAACAGACCCTGCAACTTATAAGTTTGTTCTTGAGCTAGGCATCTCTACTGTGGCCACTTGCCCTTTGTTTCAACTTTAAAGATGATACTTGATAGTAAATATTAGCCCACCTTTTTTTATACGCTGTGTGTGTCATGACTGACTGCCATGCTTACTTCAATGCAGGATCTAAATCGCTTTTAGAGTTGCCACAATCTCTTCTACTTTCCAAAGAAGCATGGTTGTGGATTATGTCTGTATCTGGCAAACTAAAAAAATGTATACCGGTAGTTTTAGATTTGATGTCCAAAAATACTTCTAGTTTAACCAAAGTTGTCACTGATTGTGTTGATTTCAGTGGTATAATGACCAGGCATATGATCTGCCCTAAATATCTCTTAACCTGAATTGTCTTTGACAAATATTAGCTATGAATATTGAGACATGTTTTCAAAAGACAGGTATAGCATCTGTTATATAGAATGTTTGAGACCAAGGGTTTGTTTGTTAGAGGATTGCTTATTCTAAGATAATTTTCAATTGCCCTTTTTTTTCTTTTATAATTTTGCAATTATTTGCCCTCTTGTGACCCTTTTGAGCTTTCTTATTGGGGTCACTGACCCCATCTAAAAAAAGATGCTCTGCAAAGCTACTGATTTATGTTACTGCTACTTTTTATTGCTTTTTTTTTTTATCTAGGCTTTTTTTTATTCATACCCTAGTCTCTATTTCAAATCTATGCATGGTTGCTAGGGTAATTTGGACTCTAGAAACCAGATTACAGAAATTGCAAACTTAAGAGCTGTTGAATAAAAAGCTAAATAACAAACCACAATTAAAAAAAAAAATGTATACCAATTGCAAATTGTTTCAGAATATCACTCTCTACATCAAAATAAAAGTTAATTTAATGGCGAACAACCCCTTTGATTAAGATATATCTGTAAAAGTAAAGCCGCATTCTACTTCTTGGCCCTCGGTGAGCAAGATAAAAACAATTTAGCAGTCCACCAAGAGCCCTCTGTATAATGGGCTTCTTTTTTTTTCACAAGCTTTAAGGGGAACTCCGGCTTCCAAACCAAAATTTGATAGAGGCCCACATAACACAAACCCCTAATATATCCTTGACAGTTACCTGTTTCTTCAAAAAGTATGAATAAATGCCATTTTGAAATGCAGCTGTTTACCAGTTCTTCTCTTTCGACATCATATGAAATCCTGAAAGGGAAGGAGAGACTAAAACATTGATGTAACTAAAACACTGATGTTACAATTTGTAACAACTACTCCACAGTTTACAGACAGCATGCAGGAACTACATAACCCAAAATGCATTGCACTGTGATGTTCTTTTCCTTATTGAAATTATGTGTGCAGGGAAATTTCTGGTTTAGAGGATGTAGGCTGAAGACAGATGGCTGTTGATACAAAGTAACAGTAGTCTGCCAGCTCAGCAAAGTAGTCAAAGATCAGCAGGAGAGCAGGGGGCTAGGCTTAGGGAACTGTCAGAAACCATTAAAAATAATGAAATGTCTGCATATTTTTTAAATTATTATATTTTATGATTGTATATTGCAAACTTGCTTGAAATTGTTTACTTTTCAAAAAGCTTATGCTTTTGAGGAGTTCCCCTTTAAATAATGCAACTGGGTAAATGGAGGGGAATACTGGTATGGGATGCGTTAACCGGAATCCCGTTATCCATAAAGTTTCAAATTCTGGAAAGGCAATCTCCCATAGACACCATTGTAATCAAATAAATCATTAAAAAATGATTTCCTTTTTCTCTTTAATAATAAAACAGTACCTTGTACTTGATCCAAACTAAGATATAATTCATCCTTCTCAGAAGCAAAACCAGACTGTTGGATTTATTTAATGTTTACATGTTTTTTAGTAGACTTAAGGTAAGAACATTTAAATTATAGAAAGATTCGTTATCGAGAAGACACCACGTCCTGAACATTCTGGATAAGAGGTTCAATACCTATATATACCTAATGGCCGCTGACTGTACTGTTGATTTGTTTTGACCTTTCTCTTTGGGGCAGAACTTTCATTTTCAGATTGTGTCCTATTTTGGGGAAGCAATCACAAAACCCTTTTTGCAAAACAAATAAGTAAAGAAATGCACAGATGCTATAAGAAATGCCATTTGTGTAATTATGAGGTTTCTTGATAACCGTTTTATGAATAATAGATCCCCTAATTTTATTTGTATGTCTGATTTGGCTTCCAGCTCACCAAAATTACTTTACTCTTTCAGAATATGACCCATACAGCCCAGAGCTTCAAACTCTGCTGCCAGGCAGTGCTGATGATGTTGTACTGGGGGCTATTTCTGAACCAAGATTGGATATTCTGGAGCTGGAAAGAGTCAATAAAGCTATTGAGGCAGTAAAGAGTGAAGTGGAGAGAGAACAAAGAAAATATAAAGAGCTGCTTGAGACAAAAAAGGAGTACAATGCTTCCTCAAGCAGTGTTTCACAGACTGATGCTTATTCTCCATTGGAATATAATCCAGGGAGTTGCAAAAATGGCACAACAGACTACAATCCCACACCACTATCAAAACCAGACAAAGTATTTTCCAAATATACCCTGAACGATTCTGGTGAAGGGAATAGCAAGGGTAGGTTTATGGAGTATGTTCCAACTACAGTTGCACCGGCCGCAAAATACAAAACAAACAAGTATGTCATTGATAATTCTAAACCACCTACATATCTAGAATATGACCCTATGTCCAATTACTCAGCTAGGCTGTTAAGCAAAGAAAGAGAGCAAAAAGGGACCAAAATATGCAGATTGGAAAATCAAGAAGAAATGTACTCCCCTTCAGTCAAAAAGGTTTGCAGGAATGCCTCTGAGAATTTGGTTGACGCTCAGTTTTCTGATTCTGGGGACGAGACTGAATCACAGTATTCTCCACTTAAAGACCGAAAACTTACATCTAAAATAAAAGAGGAAGCCTTGCCCATAGAGAGGGCCATCAAAGCTGAAGGAAAGGACAGGTTTTCTGGAGAGGTGAAGGAGATGGCTGTACAGTACAATATGGAAGATATTGGCCAACTGGTTACGGCTATCCAAAGTAAAGTTACTATTGTCAGCAAGAGTGACTCAACCAAGGAGAAGGGGAAAGTACATAATTTTGTAAAGACAAAAACGGGTAAAGATGCTAGTATTGGAAAAGCTGGTAAAAAATCTTTTGCACTAAAGCAAAAACCCGAGACCCACAAAACAGAGAAGGTTAAATCCAAGAATCATAAAACGGACAAGAAAAGTTCAGTTAAATCCTCTGCAGAGTCAAACAAAAAGAAGTCGGGAAAAAATTTGAGCAAAGAGAAACCGTTTAGATCTGAAGAGGACACAAAGGGTGGAGTGAAAAATGGAAAATATAATACAAAGTTTACAAAGAGTGAAACAGCAGAAAAGTCTAGGATATCTACAGGTAGTATAAAGGCTAGGCCAAAGCGACGGTCTCTCAGTCATGCAGATTTATTTGGGGATGAGAGTAGTGAGGAGGATATAAAAAAGAAAAAACACCGGTCACGTGATTCTAGAGCAGGGTCAAATAAAGGAGGACATAGCGACACCGAGGAACATTGCAGTATACAGAATAGCAAGGTTCTTCAAAGACCTTCAACACTGTCTGTAGATGAGATTGATTTCTCACTGGTAGAAAAAGAGGTGGATTCTGACTCTGATCCAATGGAGGAGTGCCTGCGGGTATTTTATGAGTCTCAAGATGTAAAGACCGAGGACAAGGGCAGAATTGCAAACCAGGTAATCTACATTACATTTGTTAAATAATTTGGGTTGCATTAGCCTCAAAGTATGGGACCACCGGTAAAGGTAGAATAGCAAAAATAAATAAATAAATAAATAAAATCTGTATTGACAAAAAAGAATAGGTTATTAAACAAGGCATTCCAAATTCACAAGAAACTGATCTTAGTTCAGTGTTTAAGATTCTGATCCAATCCATGCTGCTAATACTGTTAACAGCTTCATAAAAAATATCCAGAAGTTTCTATATGAATGAGCATCTTAACATAATTTCTGGGTATAAATTTAAGATATGAGGAAAGCATGTTGCATTAAAGCTATGAAAACCTGCCATATAAATGCTTAAATTATACAATAAATTGTCTTAAGGTTAGCACCCACTAGTCTTTTGCAAAAGGCACCAACACCGATTTTTCAACTTGCCAACAAATCCAACTCATTAGCACCTTACGTGGTAGGTAATTCTAAACAGCAGTGTTTTGCTGCTATGGTTTATAAAAAAAAATAAGATGATATGTAGCCATGTTGGCAGGCATTTACGTTGACTTTGGCAAAAGTGCAATAATAAGCAAAAATGTGTTTCTCTTATACATACAGTATACAATACAGTGCTCATCGATTGACATTACAAAAAAATTTCTTCTGGCACTATGTTATGATGTGGCATTAGATGAAAATGCATTGTGCATTTTCATTATAGGAAAAAAGATATAGGGTAGGAAAGCTAGTATATTAATAAATCATGAACCCCCTGCTGCTTAAAACATTACCCCTAACTAAAACAATACAGTACTTAGTTTATATATATATTGCATGATGTACTCCTTGCAACAGAACTGGTTTTACTTAGTAGCCTTCCAACAGACTGCTCATCTGTTGTACATCGCCTGCGAGTGACAAGTTTTGATTTATGAGAACAATTCCCAATCCAACACTTGAATATGAAAGCAAGCATGTCTGTTTTGTTGTGTAATGTTGCTGACTGCATCCAAATACTGTGGAGACCACATTTAAAGACCCCCTGCCTTAATTATCCAGTTATCTTCTAATAGATTGTTATGAGTTATAATCTCAAGTATGTAGGTATAAAATTCAGTAGTGTTTTACTTTCATAGGTTAGAGGAAGCTTTAGAGCACTTCGTTACTTGTGCCACTTTGCAATATGGCCTGGGATAACCATCGAATGCGGAGTTATAACTCCAGTTTCATGTGAGATGGACTATAGTCTGCCATTGATACTTTGAGTTCATTTTTACTTTATATACATTTTGTTATATGCCAGCCTCAAGTACAAAGCAAGATATCAGAAGAGACTTTGACCACTTTATTTCCTGGACAGAAGAGGAGAATTTCTCATCTCACCAACCCACCTAATGTAAGTGGTTTTCTTTTTTTTTGGTAAAAGGTGCTGTTAAAATCATTTTCGATTTTGATTGAAATGAATGGGATGATTCTTAGTTGGAGGTCGCTTAAGAAATGAAATTCCCCAAATTGCCTTGTGAATTACCTCCTTTAGAGGTAATGGTACATGTAGCACTTGTCACCCACTTGTGTAAGGTCTAGTGTTGTGTAAAAATACAGTTGGTGTCACTGTTTGTTTGCATACTGAAATAAAAAACTATACTATTAATTGATTATCATTAGTCTCTGTGTGTGGGCCCTTTATGACCATGTTTTGGCAGTAAATTGCCAAAGTAATCCGTAAATTGTACCTCACCTTTAAATTGAAGATGAGAAAGAAATATTCTGAGGCAATTTACAATTGGTATTTTCTATCTGGTTACTAGGATTGATTGAGGGGCTGGAAGATATATACGAGAGGCATTGAATAGAACTTAATAAAAAGTAACACCCATTTATTATGAAGCACTGCAGAATATGTTTTATATTATATTATATATATATAATATATATATATATATATATATATATATATATATATATATATATATATATATATATATATATATATATATATATATATATATATATATATATATATATATATATATATATAAAAATATATATATATATATATATATAAATATAAATACTTGTCATTAATAATAGCATTTGTTATTTGGTTTCTGGGTTCAGAGACCCACATTTAAAGGATGGTAAGAAGCAGAAGAGTCCACTTATGCATGCTAAAATGATCTCACATCCATGATCTTACTTTCTATATAATATATTTTGGTCTTACCGGTCAAGAGTTTGAGTATGATCCATGGGGAGGTTTATTACGAACTCTTACCCAGTAGGTTTAACTTATAATAGCAGATGCTATCATTTTATTTTTAATATATTCCATAATTTATATGTGAGATATTGATTTTCCATACTGATAGGAAGAAGTTTCTAGCAAGCCTGTAAGCCTACCATGCCGCCGCTCAACACCTCAGGAAATGTGTTATCTACGAATCCAGCGAGCACAGGAGCAGGCTGTACAGCTCCTTGCACAGCAGGAAGTAAAAAAGTTGACAAGCACTGCTCCTAAAACCTCACTGTCTCAGCCGGGGGCAAAGAAGAGAATAGCGCATGTGCCTGATATTCCATCATCCAACAGTCAGGCAGTTACCCCAGGTGAGTCACAAACCTGCCCCTGCCCTAATTGACTTTTCCCAGGACACTGACGCTGCTCCGTTTTTGGTCCTTTTGAGACACATAATTGGTTGTGGAGGTTGAGCCCTTTTGGAAGTTAAAATTAGAAGTGCGCTAAAGAATATCTAATGTTTGTAGATTACCAGGGCACAGATAATCCTCTTTCATAATGGCTATGGTGGAAGAGGCAACTTCAGAAAGCTGAACTGACCCATATGTTTTACCACCAGCAATTCACTCTATCACCTGTGAAAAAGCATTGGGTGAAAATTAGTTACCCACAGAAGGGGTTATTTGTTGTGGGTGTCTGATCTCCTCATCTACTATTGCCTATATGGACTATTGCTAACAAAAAAGTCACAACAAAGGGGAAGGGAGGGGTTGTATACAGATCTGGACTGGGGTTCAGAATATGCCCTGGCATTTCAAGTACACGGAGGCCCAAACAGGCCCCCACAGGCTTTATGAATAGTGACTATAGTCTATAGAATTTTACAGCAGAACCCTCTGGCAGAACCTACAGATTGCCAGCCTGATTAGTAAATAGTTGCCTTATTGCTAGAGCGAATGACACCCTAGCAATCAGCTGCTGAACAAAAAGTAAACTAATGCAAAAATATAAAAAACCAAGACCAATTGCAGATTTACTTAAAACACCCATTTGTGCTATGGCATGGATTAATGACAAAAACAATAATATAATCATAGAAACTCTCAAAATATTCAGCAGAATTGTTGGCAAACTAGACCTTCCACATTTCAAGTACACTATGTCCAAACAGCCCCCCTTTGGCCCAATAAATAATGACTATGGCATCTTACAGCAGCCCCTATGCCATTTGCCACAATTCCGCCCACCAGTCTGGGCCTGGTTGTAAACTGGTAATCAAATTATTAGCCTCACAAGCACAAAATATGGAGTAGCTTTAGTTTCCCTGTTTAGCTCAAGAAATAACAAAAATATAGAATTTCCATGATTTAAACAATAGACAAAAGGAAGGTTCAGCACAAGTCCTATTCATTGAAGTCATGTTAAACAAGAGGGTATACTGTTCCTTTATAGTAAGCCTCTTCTTTAAACATTCATGCTGAAGTACTGTATTGTTTTACAAGCAGTTGATAATTTTGTTGTTAGGACGATGCAAACACCAGTGTCTACGAGTGATTTGCTTTGTAGGCTTATCCCTTTACTTGTTCAAGTTATTTTTGTCTCATATACAGTGTACTGTATTTTGTTTAATTTAGAAATGGAGAACGCTGCTTCAGTTGGTATGGTTTCATCACCCAGTGGTTTATCCTCTGCAATAAATACTCGAACTCTGTCTGGCATGGCATCCAAAACCACCACCACAGTAGTGCAAAAGAGACAGGCACATGCACCATCACTACAGGTACACATTTGTATACATTACGGTCCATTCCCCAACTAAAGTCTGTTAAATTAGCCAGGCTCTCTTAAAGGAGAAGGAAAGCTACAGAGGCATTTTATTGCCTATAGATTAGCTGCAATAGTGCAAGCTAGAATGCTATATTTATTCTGTAGAATGTTTTACCATACCTGAGTAAAAAGCTCTAGAAACTCTCTTTGTTTGTTTAGGATAGGAGCTGCAGTATTAATGTGGTGTGACATCACTTCCTGCCTGAGTCTCTCCCTGCTCTGGGCTCAGATTACAGTAGAGAAGGGAGGGGTGGGGGGAGAGGAGCAAACTGAGCATGCTCTTGCCCAGGGCAATGAGATTTAAGCTGAAAACAGGAAGTCTGATACAGAAGCCCATGAGTACACAATAGAAGGAAAGAAATGTGCTGTTTCTTTTGACAGGGGACTCAGAGCAGTATTACTTTGGGGGTTTACTGGTATATTTAGATGGACCTTTCTGATAAGGCTTACTTAGTTTTAACCTTTCCTTCTCCTTTAACATCCTCTGATTTACTTTTCTACTATTTTAGATAATATTTTGTGGTTCCACCAATTTTTTTAATGCATTTGAATTGCTACTTTTTCTGGATCTTACGACATGTTTTTCTCTTACGGCTCGGGGGACACAGGAACCACGGGGTTAAGCTCCTCCTCCAGGAGGCAGGACACTGATAGCAAAGCTGAAACTCCTCCTTCTCCCTCCTCTATATACCGCCTGCTTAACTCCCCTAAATCAATCAGTTTTTTCAGTGTCCTGCTTCCAAGGAGGTAGGGCCTAGGCCTCTAGGAGGCCCTACTGGTAGTGAATCTACGGTCAATGATTAGCATTGACACCCGGGGTGAGACTGGAGTCAGGGACAGTCCTGTTCTCCATAGTTAGCCCCCATCGCGGGATTCCTCGGCTGGGGTCTGTAAGTCTTGCTGCAAGCTGGCCATCCATCACGTAGGGCCTGCCAGCACGGCAGGACCCTGACTGGCCAGACCGAGAGGCTCCTGAGGGGAGTTCTGGGGTCCCTGGAAGAATGGTAAGTACACCGCTGGTGCACTTTCAGGGACCGCACTTAACCTGCAGTTCTCCCACCGACGCACAGGGGGGAAGGAGAGGCAGCGGTGAGCGGCTCGGTGCAGGGCGCCGTCGGGAGTGGGGCATTAGGACCCAGAGCAGGCGGCTTCTGATGCGTCTTGCCGTATGACGTCACTTCCTTCCCGGCTCCTCGCGCCATTAGGACGGCGCTTCAAGGCAACGTCTTGCGCACTGGTCTAGCGTTCGGTTGCGCCATTAGTGTGCGCGCTTAGACTTATCCCCAGCGGGACGAACCTTGCACGGGTGGCTGCTGCTTCTCCATCTCCTTCGTCTATCAGGGGCAGTTGGTGGGGGAGGGGAGTAGTTTGGAAGTACACGTCCCAGCGGCCTAAGGCTGCAGGGGGGCCATGTTTCCCAGGGGAGGGAAGACAAGGGCCTCTGCCTCAGTAACTTACCTTGCCTGCGCTTCATGCAGTGCCAAATTTCCCAGGGGTCAGGGGGACCCGACCTGTGCAGCCTGCACAGCATCAGGGGAGACTTCTAACCCCTCCATAGCACTGGAGGTGTCAGATTTGGCAAATGATGCTCCTGCTGGGGGCTCTTCAGGGGCTTCAGCTGCCCATGCCTATTCGGTGGGGGACAGTCCTCCTCCTTGGGCGCTTCAACTGTCCCAATCCCTGGCTAACCTACAGGGAATTGCAAACCTATCATCATCTCTGGATAAGTTTGTGTCTCACCTATCCGCTCAGCCTCAGGCTAAGCACAGGAAGGCCCCGAGTAAGAGAAGGGTGCCTCTATCCGCATCATCAGGGGATTCTGCGGACGATATTGGTGACTCTGAGTTTAGCGAGGGTGAGATTTCGTCCGCGTCTTCAGAGGGTATTCCTGATCCGGACAAGGAGGTACCGCATGATATTCAAGGAATTATCAGAGCCATCAAGACTTCCCTTCAGTTGGAGGATCCATCTGGAACGGGGTCGGGAGCCAAGGGACCCTTTAAGCGACAGCGTAAACAGACTGCCGAATTTCCTTTTCACGATCAGTTGGGTGAGGTTATCCAACAGGAATGGGACTGCCCAGAAAAGAAGTTTCAACCTTCACGCAGGTTTTCTCGTTCTTATCCCTTTGCCAGGGATTTAACAGAGAAATGGGGCGTTCCTCCAGCAGTAGACGCTCCGGTGTCACGTTTGTCCAAGAATACAGCTCTTCCTGTCCCAGATGCGGCAGCCTTTAAGGATCCCACCGACAAACGCCTTGAGGGGTTCTTACGTTCAATTTTTATTTCTGCAGGCTCCACCTTTAGGCCTATCATTGCAGCGGCGTGGGTCAGCAGGGCTATGGCGGACTGGGCTCAGGAGCTCCTAGATGGCCTCAAGAATAATTTGCCCAGGGCAGAATTATCTTCCCTAGCTGATCAGATGGTGGATGCCAATGCATTTCTGGGAGACGCTCTTCTGGACTCATTGCAGGCATCTGCTAGAACATCGGCCACGGCAGTAGCAGCGCGCAGAGCACTCTGGCTGAAACATTGGACAGCGGATCTCAGCTCTAAGAAGGCCCTAACATCCATGGCTTTTAAGGGCAGACGTCTGTTTGGGGACGAGTTAGAGAAGATAATTTCTCAGGCCACTGGGGGAAAGAGTACTTTACTGCCCCAACACAAATCCCGCATCCATACCGGCCAGAGGCGCGGCAGGTTTTTTCGTGGCTAAACCTCCAGATCATCTAGAGAGGCTCGAACCACATCTTCTTTCCGAGCCAAGAACAGGTTTCAACATAAGAGCCGTCAGGCCTGGCAGCCTCGGAAGAACCAACAGAAGCCCTCCCCTGACAAGTCCTCTTCACAATGACAGGACAGGCCCTCCGGTGCCAGATCAGGCAGTGGGGGGTCGCTTGCTTTGGTTCCGGGAGGTATGGCACGACTTGGTGTCAGATGCGTGGGTTCACGAGCTGGTAGCGGAGGGGTACAAGATAGAGTTTCTATCTCGTCCCCCAGAACGATTCTTCCTTTCCAGGATTCCTCAGAGAGATCCAAAGAGAGAGGCCTTTTTCACTGTGGTTTCGGGACTTCTTCAGGCCGGAGTTATCGTGCCAGTCCCAAAAGACCAGATCTTCCAGGGTTTCTACTCAAATTTATTTGTGGTGCCCAAGAAGAATGGCTCTTTTCGACCAGTTCTGGATCTAAAGGGTCTAAACAAGTTCATCAGATACCGTCGATTCCGCATGGAGACTATTCGCTCGGTCATAAGATCCTTGAGCAGGGACGAATTTCTGGCATCCCTGGACATCCAGGACGCTTACCTGCATGTTCCCATCTGGCCAGGTCATCACAAGTTCCTACGGTTTGCTTTTCTCCAACGGCATTACCAATTTGTGGCTCTCCCGTTCGGACTATCTTCGGCTCCACGGGTGTTCACCAAGATCATGGCAGCGATGTCGGCGGTCCTACGCCTTCAGGGTATTTCCATCACGCCATATCTGGACGACATCCTGGTAAAGGCGGCATCCCTGGAACAGGCTCAGAAGCATCTGGCAATCACCATCAGGACATTAGAGCAATTCGGGTGGTTGATCAACCGGAAGAAATCCTTCCTAGTTCCATCCCAGGTAATGCAATTCTTGGGACTAATTCTGAACACACGTGCCCAGAGAGTAGTTCTGCCGCGGGAGAAGCAAGAGAGGATGCAATTGCTTGCTCGGCAGCTTATCCAGAGCAGAACAACGTCGGTGCGGTTTGCCATGCAGGTTCTGGGATTCATGGTGTCAACCATGGAGGCAGTACCATTTGCGCAGTTTCATCTGCGACCTCTGCAACTGTGCATTCTGCGGAACTGGCGGAGGTCCTCTATGAATCAGAGGATCAGGTTGGATCAGGTGACTTTGCAGTCTCTACGGTGGTGGATAGATCCAGTACATCTAGCAGAGGGCCGACGGTGGGGGGATACTCAGTGGACGATTCTCACCACCGACGCCAGTCTGACCGGATGGGGGGCAAGATTCGATCAGAGATCGGCCCAAGGAAGTTGGTCTCCCGCGGAGTCCAGACTACCCATAAACGTTCTGGAGCTACGAGCAATATATCTTGCTCTGCGCCATTGGGAGGTGCCCCTGACGGGTCTTTCAGTACGAGTACAGACAGACAACGCGACCGCAGTCGCATACATAAACCACCAAGGGGGAACGCGCAGCGCCGCAGCCTGGTCAGAGACGGTTCAGATTCTATCCTGGGCGGAGGAACGGATACCAGAGATTTCCGCAGTGCACATTCCAGGCATCCAGAACTGGGAGGCGGACTACCTAAGCAGGAATCGGCTGGACCCAGGAGAGTGGGAGCTCCTGCCGGAGGTGTTCGACATGATAGTCAGCAGGTGGGGTCAACCAGAGGTCGATCTCATGGCGTCTCGACACAACAGGAAGGTTCCAAAATTTTTCGCCAGAAGCAGAGACCCGCAGGCAGCGGGAGTCGACGCAATGACCCTACCGTGGAGGTTCAAGATCGCATACATTTTCCCTCCAATTCCAATGCTTCCTCGAGTTCTAAGACGTTTTCGACAGGAAAGTTTGCATCTCATCGTCGTGGCCCCATTCTGGCCTCGGAGAGCCTGGTTCACGGACCTAATAGCAATGTCATCGGGAGACTGGTTCCACCTACCAAGACGTCCCGACATACTGCGTCAAGGGCCCATATTGCATCACAATCCAGGACTACTATCCTTGACGGCATGGCTGTTGAGACCGCTATCTTGAGGGGAAAGGGTTTTGCAGATACGGTGATTGATACAATGATCAGGGCTAGGAAGCCGTCTTCGGCCAAGGCATATTACCGTGTCTGGAATGCATACGCATCCTGGTGTGAGACCAGGGGAGTTCCTTTTGACCAGCTCGATATATCTCGAGTCTTGCTATTCTTACAGAGGGGGCTCGAGGGCGGTTTGAGTTTGGCTTCCCTCAGGGTGCAGATTTCCGCATTATCAGTGCTCTTTCAGGAGAGATTGGCACTAAAGGACGACATACGTGTCTTCCTCCAGGGGGCTGCCCATGTAGTGCCTCCTTTCAGACGACCGGTCCCGACATGGGATCTCAACCTAGTTTTGAGAGCCCTACAAGATCCTCCGTTTGAACCTCTAGGGTCGATTGAGCTCCCGGTGTTGACCTGGAAAGTCATTTTTCTGGTGGCTATCTCATCGGCCAGGCGGGTCTCTGAGTTGAGTGCTCTATCCATAGATCCACGATACATGGTGTTTCATTCCGACAAGGTCGTTTTGCGAACGGTACCATCCTTCTTACCCAAGGTGGTGTCTGCATTTCATGTCAACCAGCCTATTGCGGTTCCATCTTTTTGTCCGAATCCAAAGAACGAAAAGGAGGTTCGCCTACATTCCCTGGATGTTGTCAGGGCATTATCTACATACGTAGAGAGAACAGCTTCGTTCAGGAAGTCCGAATCCTTGTTTGTAATTCCCTCAGGTCCTCGGGTAGGGACAGCGGCATCCAAGGCCACCATTTCAAGGTGGATCAAAGAGACTATTCGGCAGGCTTACATAGCGGCCCACAAGAGCCCCCCGGAGGGGGTCAGAGCTCATTCGACTAGGGCCCTAAGCACTTCCTGGGCTTGGAGGAATGAGGCCTCCGCTGATCAGCTGTGCAAGGCTGCCACATGGTCCTCAGTACACACTTTCACAAAATTTTATCGTTTTGATACTTTTTCATCTGCTGAAGCGAGTTTTGGCAGGAGAGTCCTGCAGTCAGTAGTTTGTTCAGACTGAAGCAGGCAGTTGGTTTCTGTTCTTCCCTCCCTGAATTATCAGTTAATGGGACTGCTTTGGTAAGTCCCCGTGGTTCCTGTGTCCCCCGAGCCGTAAGAGAAAAGGAGATTTTTAGTATAACTTACCGTTAAATCTCTTTCTCTCTAGGCATCGGGGGACACAGGAACGCCCACCCTGAAACAGGTCGTTGTTGGCCAGACATGGGAAAGGTTCTCCCGTGGCCTTAACTTTTGTTACGTGTATATAGTTTTCTTGTTATCGTCTTGCTATCTAACTGATTTAGGGGAGTTAAGCAGGCGGTATATAGAGGAGGGAGAAGGAGGAGTTTCAGCTTTGCTATCAGTGTCCTGCCTCCTGGAGGAGGAGCTTAACCCCGTGGTTCCTGTGTCCCCCGATGCCTAGAGAGAAAGAGATTTAACGGTAAGTTATACTAAAAATCTCCTTTTCTGTGATTTTGTCCTGATTTTCCCCACACATGTGTGTCCTGTTATATTCAGTGAAGTTAAGAGGTTTAACTACTAACCAGATGCATCTTTAGACTGCATCTCATACAGCCATAAACAAATCTCCTTTTGCTTCATGTTGTACATCTGGCTGTCAGAAAGGTCTTGTACATGATGTCCCATAGTGTAACAATGTTGCAATGCTTAAACTTTGTCATTAACAAAGTAAAACTGACACCTGTGCTAAAATATTTTGCGTACTTAAAGGATATGTTGCTTGAAAAATGTCCCTGATTTTTCATTCTCGTGGAGTTTACACCTTTTTTCTGGCCCTCTAAAAAATGTGAAATTGTGGTTTTACTGTGCTGTGTTTAATTAGAAAAGAGAAAGTTGTAGCTTTTTTGTAGTTACCAGAAACATTGTGTAAAGTGACTTGAGGGGTGGGGGGCACATGGGTGATAAATATTTACTTTTAAATTTGCGCTGCATGCTGAGGATCAATTGCAAACTCACTGAACAGTTATGTCCCATGTGGCCCCCCTTGAAGTGGCTGATTACCTCAGAGTTAGAGAGCTGAAAGTAGTATTCAATTCTGTTATGTTAGACATCCAGTCTCTCCAGCCTTTATTAGAAATATTTTTTATTTAGCACAGCCTATCTATTTACCCAGTTGTTATTTGTACACTGAACTGTTCCTATAACTGTCTGCCATCGCCCCTCTCTCTCCCCGCACTGTGCATTAGATGGCAGAAGTGCCCAGGCTGCTGCGCTGCTCTGCATTTTACGGTCAGGTTTTTTTTCAGGGGTTTCTTTTCTACTAATGCACAGTGCGGGGAGAGGTGGGTTTGCTTCTTTCATTTAAAATAAATAATTTCATAAGCACTATTGTCTAATGCAGGGGTCCCCAACCTTTTTTACCCGTGAGCCACATGCAAATGTAAAAAGAGTTGGGGAGCAACACAAGCATGTAAAAGTCCCGTGGCATGCCAAATAAAGGCTGTGATTGGCTATTTGGTAGCCCCTATGTGGACTGGAAGCCTACGGGAGGCTCTACTTGGCACTATACATAGTCTTTATGCAATTAAAACTTGCCTCCAAGCCAGAAATTCAAAAATAACCACCTGCTTTGAGGACACCGAGAGCAACATCCAAGGGTTCGGAGAGCAACATGTTGCTCGCGAGCTACTGGTTGGGGATCACTGGTCTAATGTTTAAACATGATTTTTTTTCTCTTTCCTCTTAAAACACACCTAAACATTTCCATTCTGCAGTGCTGAGATCTGCTCTAATACAGATGGCACTGGTTTCTATTTCATGCCCATCTGCCCTACATGCTATTGATTTAGCTGTGTAGCAGTACCTTTTCAATTTACAGACATTGTGGATACTTTACTGGCTTTATGAAAGCACTTATCTTTATTGGTGTCCAGTTTAAAAGAGTTGATGTGGCAGTGTTGTCCCTTCAGAAACAGAGGCCTAGAAATTGTACATTTTGCTGATTTTAGTCCCTTATTCTGTCTGCTATGTTATCACCAAGACTTGGTTCTACCTTCAGTACAATTAACTGAACCCAAATTAGATCAAAATGAATGCTGAAATTTAGTGACCTGTACACTTTTCCCTTCCAAGTGCACAGCAACCCAACTTTCTAAAACAAAAATAGAAACTAACAGTATACATCAGATCTGATAAATAATCTTGCAGAATGAGGATTGTATAAGTGTATGC
The DNA here is from genome assembly GCF_017654675.1 of Xenopus laevis. NCBI lineage: Eukaryota > Metazoa > Chordata > Amphibia > Anura > Pipidae > Xenopus > Xenopus laevis. Next base: position 88,691,642 of record NC_054372.1, read on the forward strand.
ATACAAACTGGTAAAGGTTAAACCACCAAGCAAGAAAACTAAGAATATGGATATTTATTCTTTACAGATTGTCCTATCTTGATATTCATTCAGTTCTCTATGCAGTATCCCTTGACACAGGTTGGTTGTTTCCTAACTGCACACATGAAAAATACATCATTAAAAACATTTACATTTATCCTCTTATTTTCCGCTGTTACCACTGCTATATAATGTCTAATTCTCTCTTTCTCAATGTATTGACTATCATAAGAAAATCTCCCCTATGCAGAGTGCCACCTTGAAGAGACCAGTAATTCCTGCTGAATTTGGTGCTAAAGTTCCAACTTCTGTACGACAACGTTACCTCAACCTTTTTATTGATGAGTGCCTACAGTTATGTGCTTCACAACAAGAGGCATTTGACAAGGTATGGTTTGGAAGTACAGGTATGGGACCTGTTATCCAGAATGCTCCGGACCTGGGGTCTTCCAGATAAGGGGTCTTTCCATAATTTGGATCTATATACCTTGTCTAATAGAAAATCATGTAAACATTAAATGACCCAATAGGCTGGTTTTGCTTCCAATAAGGATTCATTATATCTTAGTTTGGATCAAGTACAAGCTCCTGGTTTATTACCACAGAGAAAAAGCAAATTGTTTTTAAAAATTTGCATTATTTAAATAAAATGGAGTCTATGGGAGAAGGCCTTTCTGTAATTCGGAGCATTCTGGATAATGGGTTTCCGGGATAACGGATCCTAAAACTGTATAATCAAGTGTTACTTATTCACTTCTGTGGTAAAGTCATAATTTCCCTTTTCCTTCAGGCTCTCTTTGAGGAAAAAGGGGTTTATAGTCGTAGCACAAGTCGTAATATTTACTTGAATGTGGCAGTTAATACTTTAAAGAAACTGAGAAATCAAGGACCAAGTAATAAAGCATCTTCATCTAGTGAGTATTTCAAGTATATACAATTTGAGGTTTTATGCATTCCTAATAAAGTGCTACATGTTAAAGAAACACGTTGTTTCTTTTAGGAATGCATGGAATCCTGCATTCAGTTTGGGATTTGGCCAAATCCAAGCCTTTTTTTCAGCAGGATTTGGCCGAATCCATGTGCTTGGCCTGGATTTTTACCCCATAACCACATTTCTTTGACAGGTTTGAGTGTTCATGATAAAATGAGTAAAATGTGTAGTCTTCCTTTTGTAGGTAAAATGTTGATTGGTAAAGATTTGAGTGACATTGACACACAATAAAAGTTATCCTTGGCACAGAACAAGAGATGAATCCAAGGATAAATATGACGAGAGAGAGATTTTTTTCCACAAAAATGGGCTAATCTCTGTTGCTCAAATGGCATGAAAATGCATTAAATTGCAACAATTTATATTTTTTTCATTTATTTTTACACTTTTAAATTATTGTATAAAGCATTTTGTGATATTTCCTAAATATTTTTAAAGCTGTGGAAAACTTGCAATGGAGATTAGTCAATTGTATTTCTCGTGTTAAATAAGATTTTATTATTAAATTGTATAAACTATTCCCGTTGTTTTGTGAAGACTCTGCTTCTCAAACATACTGGAACATTGATTTAATTATTCTACATTTATTTCTTTTTATATCAGAAAGCATGAACAAGAAAGCTGTATCTCATGAATATATCCTGGGAGGAAAGCTAGCAGCAAAAAACAGTTTTTCTGTGCAAAGCAACAGTGGTCACAGAGAGGAGAAACTTTCAGGTATTGACACTTTTAGGCGAGAATTACATTTGTATTCATAATTTTCATTTTATTTTGGACATTTCCACCATATGTAATAAAAGGCACTAAATTGGCCAGTAGCAGTAACCCGTAGCAACCAATAAGTTGCCAGTAAATGCTACCTGGTGATTGGTTGATATGGGTTACTGCTGCTGGGCAAACAAAGGGGTTAGATTTATCAAAGTGTGAGATTAGAACTCACCACAGAAAAACTCACTCACTTTCTAATTTCCCCAAATAACAACAGGACATTAACACCTGCAAAGTGAACATAAAAGAAGAAAACACATCAACATAGTTTTGTAAATAAATAGTTTTATGAAACTGGACTTATTTTGATTGAAAAAACAACAAAAAATTGTATTTTCAAAGATCACTGCTCAAATTAGTCCACACTGGCAGTAGCCTGACTTCAGTGCTAATAAATGAATTTTTGAGTGCAAGTACTGTTGAAAAACAGGCTTTGAGTACTGCAGAGGTTAAGCTGCAGTACCAGCCAATTTAGATCGAGTTCATTAGGGTACACCTTTTGAGTATTGTCACTAGCTCTTTAGCTTAAGTGTTGGGAAACCTTTCCTTTACATAAGCTAAAGTAGAAAAAGCTGAACTGTTTTTTAATAATGTAAGGACCCTATTTATAAGAATTGGTTAAGTTTGCATTCTACTTTGAAACCAATAACAATATAATGATTCAAGAATGATGCCTTTTATTTTAATTTTTCCGTACAAAATTGGAATAGTTCTGAAGCAAGGCCATATTAATGTAGTTAATACAGTAATAAGTTCAGCAACAAGAAAGGCATAGTACTACAGGTATGGTATCCGTTATGCAGAAAACTCCAAATGATGGTAAGGGAATCTCCCATAGACTCCATTTATTTTAATCAAATAATTAAAAAAATCATTTTTTTCTCTGTAATAATAATTAAACAAAACATTGCACTAAGATATAATTACTTCTCTTTCAAAGCAAATTAATCTTAAGTATTTATAGGGGTTGTTCACCTTTGAGATAACTTTTAGTATGATGTAGAGAGTGATATTCTGAGACAGGTTTTTGAGTTATTTAGCTTTTTATTCAGTAACTTTCCAGTTTGCAGTTACATTAATTTGGTTCCTAGAGCCCGAATTGCCCTAGCAATCATGTACAGATTTAAATAAATGACTGGAATATGAATCGAAGTGGGCCTGAATAGAAAGATAAGTAATAAAAATGAGTACATTTGTAGCCTCATAGAGCATTTGCTTTTTGGAAGGGGTCAGCAACGAGTCAGAAGAAAAAAGAAAATAACTATAAAAAATAAATAATGAAAACCCATTGAGAAGTTGCTTAGAATTGACCATTCTATAACATACTAAAAGTTACCTTAAATGTGATCCACCCCTTTAATGTTTTAATCATTTTTAAGTATGGCGATCCAAATTACAGAAAGAAACCGGAAATTTTTTTTCTCTGTTTTTGCATATTTTGTGTGTAGTTCCCAGGCATTAAATAAACTTTTCTCTGGTTTGGAGTCTTGCTTAAAGGGGTAGATTTTTTACTTTAAGTGGAATATAGACAATGATATTCTAAGATTTGCAATTGATCTTTATTTTTCTTTTAAGATTATGTAACTTTGTGTTTTTAATGCTCCATTTTGGAAAACGAACACAAAGCAAATTTGATTGCGAAATTCTCTTAGTACACCAGTTATCTCTATCCAATACATGGAATAGAAGTACATTGACTCAGAGGACCACTCTGAATAAGATTGAATTAGTTTATTTTTAAGATGTAAATCCGCTTTAAGATAACACAGAAACCCCCTTAGAGTGAAAATAATGGCAATAATTTAACATCCAAAAATATTATACTATAATATTATAAAATGATATGGTATGGGACCTGTTATCCAGAAAGCTCAAGACCTGGGGTTTTCCGGATAATGGATCTTTCCGTAATTTTTATCTTCTTACCTACTAGAAAATCATGTAAACATTAAATAAACACAATAGACTGGTTTTGCTTCCAATAAGGATTAATTACATCTTAGTTGGGATCAAGTACAAAAAAGGAAATAATTTTTAAAAATTTGGATTATTTCATTATAATACATGTCTATAGTCTATCGGAGACAGCCATTCCGTAATTCGGTCCTTCTGGATAATGCACATGATGCTTCTTGTGTAGATTTAAAAGGGATACTGACATGTATTGTACTGGAAACTACAAGTATGCCTTTATAAAGTGTGCCTGACATTAATTTAATGTTCTAAAACCAGCAATTTAGGTCCCCATCAAGAGCCAATATTAGCAGCCAATAGATTGTTTCGGCCACAACTTGTGAGCGAAAGTCAGGCAGATGTCGATTGGACAGGTTTAAAAAGCCCGTCAGAACGCTCGATCCAATCGTCCTTATTCTCCTCGTTGTTATCCGATCATAGGGCCCTATTAGGGTCACATGATCGGATCAGCCCAGCAACGTAACTAGAGGGGGGCGGGCCCTGGCGCGGGACGCGCAGCCGGGCCCCCCCTCCGTACGCCCGGAACTGGCCGGAATAAGTGGCGCCTGAGCTGCCGGGGGGCTCTTAGGGGTTCGGGCCCTGGCCCAATCGCACCCCCTGCTCCCCGATAGTTACGCCACTGGATCAGCCGATATCACTCACCTCAAGCGAGGACGCCAGATCTCTGTATGTATGGCCAGCTTAAGTCTCCTCCTCCTCAGTCCCCTATTTATTACATGTGCTAGAAAATAACTTTTTAAGCACGAAAAGGTATTGGAACACTAAGGGACAGATTTATCAAAGATTTATCAAAGTGTAAATTTAGAAGTCTCACATTTTGATAAATCTGCCCCCTAGTATGAATGTATATTGAACAAAAGTTCAAAAGTAAGTGTTTAAGAATACCAGTTGTTTCAAAGTATAATGCCTACCCCCTACCCTTTGTAGACCCCCCTTCCCTCCTCCCCCCCCCACCCTAGGTGGTACCTGGGGCAAATGCCCTAACTTTTTACTTACCCCGTGGTGCAGATTCTGTCCCCCATAGTTCACGGCAGCCATCTTCTTTTCTTTGTTAAACTTCGGAAGCAGACCTTTGTTTTCGGCACATGTGCAGTTGGAGTAATTTTCCAGACCCAAGAAACTGCGCATGCGCCGAAAGTCACAAACATTTCCAAATTGGTTGCTTCTGAAGTTTAACGAAGAAAAGAAGATGGCTGCTGTGAACTCCGGGGGACAGAATCTGCACCGAGGGGTAAGTAAAAAGAAAGGGGCATTTGCCTCGGGTACCACCTAGGCTGGAGGGGAGGAGGGAAGGGGGTTTACAAAGGGTAGGAGGGTAGGGGTTTTTATGTTACAAGTTTGTTTCTCCTTTAAGTATTAATGTTATTCTTTGTGCATATTTATTATATGTTAAACAGATGCTGCTTTGTATAATAAACTGAAAGATTATATGCTAAGTGAAGAGCAAATGCAAGAGCATGGATACCCGAGGGCTCATCCTGATAAAGCTGGAAAAGCCGTGCTTTTTAATACAGAGGAAAAGAGGAGCTCGGATTGTAAGTAAAATGATTATTCTTCTAAATGAAACAGCACATTAAACAGCAGCAATGTGTATAAGTTTGCTAACAAGCTGAGAAAACACCAGCATAAATAAGTTTGGTCTTTTTTACATGACGCAACTTTATTTTGGGTTGAATTATTTGCTAGCACAATTATGCCCCTTTACATTTGAGGAAGCCAGCGTTCACAGTAGGTAATGACACATGGAATATTTGTCACGTCTATGGGAGTAAAAACAACCCTTCTTGTCTATTATGGGTAAAATGTGAAACGTGTTTAAAATTATATTAAAGGGGCTGTAATATCCTTTTTTCAACATGAGTTTGTTGAATAAGGCTGTTCTGCATATATTTTTTGCCTATTCTTTTAATACATTTGTTTTACTACAGCTGAACAGGGCAAATAATGTACAGAACGTACAGTATTTTCTCTCACTGGACTATGCAGTGGTGTATTGGTTCAAACTGATGCACTGGGTTTTTGCAAAGAGAGGTGGTGACAAAAGTGTGGGTTTTTTTTAAACACATTTTAACATTTAACATCTGAAGTATGTTAGAGAAAGTATATAACTTTTTTTTATTCTTAAGAAAATAGGTTCCTTAACACTGCTTTTCATTTTTGTAGCTTCCTGCAGAGTGTGCTGCCGCTGTGGAGCAGAATATTTGGTGTCTACTAGTGGAAACTGTGTGCGCAGAGAGGAATGCATCTATCATTGGGGTCGTCTGCGCAGACAGAGAGGTGCCGTCTGACGAAGGGAGGGGCTGAGAGAGCCACAGACAGTGTGTGAGAATTGCAGGGCTGCAAGAGGAGTGATTTAATTGTATGTGTGGGGGTGGGGGTTAGCATTTGTATAGAAAAAGTCATTTTTGGATTATTAAAGAAGTGTGAGAAAGAAACAGGTTTGTGTTCTTAGAATGGGATTAGAGGCTAGGTGATCCTAGTATATTTGCATAGTCCACGGAAAAAAGGGCAACATAAATTTCCTTTTACTCAGTTTACAATTCTTTCTTCTTTGGTTTCAGTGCATGGCGGTTGGGAGACTCATTACAATTGCTGCTCTGGAGCTGTTGGATCAACTGGTTGTCAAACAGCCAAAGTAAGGATTTTTTAAACTTCTATATTATTTTATATTTCTTATAAAATACTTTACATAAATCATGTTTTGAGTTTTAATTCAGAACACGATTTAGAGTTTTAATTCGGAATTCCAGATTTAACATACTCTTGCATTTATATGCATTTATAAAGCACCAACGCGTTCTGCAGTGCTAAGTTGTTTTAACACCATCTCAGTTGTCATTGGCCCACTGGAAACTCTTTTATAAGGAAACCTAAGTATCTTCCCAAGGCATCATTTATATCTAATAAGTTAACAAGAGGGTTGGGTTTTTCTTTAGGGGGTGTTTTAGCTGTTTCTGCTAGTGTGGTATCTGAATCTTAACAACACCAATAACCAGTGACATGTCAATATCATAACTGAACTTCATAAGCTACCCTTGGAAGGATTAAAAACTTGTATTGGACTTCTTATCACCCCTAAGTCCTTCAGTACAAAACAGAATCATAAAAGTCACAAGTCTTACAAATAGTAGATAGGATTACCTAAACCAGATACAATCTAGAGACCCCAAAATATGAGTACTTCAGTGAATATTCATTGCCCCTACAAACAAACCACACTGCCCATGTTTTACGTACTGTAAAAGCTCTTAAGAGTTAACATAACATCATATATAATTTCGGTAACAAAATCTTCTGAATTATTCAAATAAGTAAATATGGCTTTCTACTCCAAACTATAGAACTGCAGATGTTTGCTATAGTGTTTCCTATATATATTTTCTAATAAAACATACTAGAAATGTATATATAGCAACGATACCTCTAAAACTGCACTTGCAGAGTATGTCCAGGATAGGTTACATTGTAGATATATATATATATATATATATATATATATATATATATATATATATATATATATATATATATATATATATATATATATATATATATATATATATATATATATATATATATATATATATATATATATATACACATACACAAAACATTAATTACATTAATGTTTGCTATAGTGTTTCCTATATATATATTTTCTAATAAAACATACTAGAAATGTATATATAGCAACGATACCTCTAAAACTGCACTTGCAGAGTATGTCCAGGATAGGTTACATTGTAGATATATATATATATATATATATATATATATATATATATATATATATATATATATATATATATATATATATATATATATATATATATATATATATATATATATATATATATATATATATATACACACACACACAAAACATTAATTACAATCATAAATACAAAGTACAGTTACAATAAAGATTAAGAGCTTTGTGTCAGAGACAAGAGAATGAAAGTGCCTGCCATGTAGAGCTTACACTCTAAATGGAGGGGGTATCTTACAGGGACAAATAGGAGCATATTAAGTGTTGCAGGGTGCCACTGCTATATAGCTGCCAGTTGTTAGCCATTAATGCAGCAAGCATGGGCGTCCACAGAGGGGGGCAAGAGGGGTCAGTGCCCCCCCCTGGGACCAGCAGACTGACCATCTGTTTATTCGGGCATTTGCCCTAGGGGCCGCTCTGTATTTTTGTAATGTGGGCCGCTCCTGATCTATAATGTTCATTTCAAACTGTGGGCTCTAGGACCGCTCCTCCGTCCCAGCTCCCACTGTGGCTCCGCCCCTTCCACTCGTCTCCGTTCTCATGCTGTGCTGTGTGCAGGCCTGCCTGCCTGCCATCAGGGGGGAACAAGGAAGAAAGTTTTGGGCCAGGCAAGGATTTAGGCTCAAAGGGGGATTAGCCAGCCCCCCTTACGAGCGTGGACATCACTGATGCCGAAGACGGAAGTACAGGAACTGATGTGGTAAGAAGGGGAAGCCAGCAGTCACTGTGCTTCTCAGGAATCTCTTTAGCCTGCACTCTGTCTCTCTCTACCCCTCTCTCTCTCTGAGTCTTTGTTTCTCTCTCTGCCTCTCTCTCTCTGTCCCTCTGTCTCTCTCTCGCTGCACTCTTTCTTTCTCTCACTGCACTCTGTCTCTCTCTGTGAGTCTCTGTCTCTCTCTGCACTCTGCCTCTCTCACTACACTCTCTCTTTCACTGCACTCTGTCTCTCTCTGCACTGTCTCTCTCTCTCTCTCTACTCTGTCTTTTTCTCTCTCTGCACTCTGTTGTTCTCTGCACTCTGTCTCACTGCACTCTGCTTCTCTCTGCACTCTGACGCTCTCTGTGAGTCCCTCTCTTTCTACAGTCTCTATCTGTCCACCAATGAAGTTTTTTTTTTAACTTTTATGGGGGGCCCCTATCCTAACCACCAATTGTTTTTTTTAACTTGTATGGGGGTCCCTGGTAACCAGTGGGTTTTTAGTGTTTGTTTTATCTCCCATGTTTGTGTGGCTTTTATTACTGTGGTGTTGGGTCTGGGACTGTCATCTAGATTATGTAGGTACCCAGCAGAATGAATTGTAAAAAAAGAACATGTGGCTACATGGGGTATTTATGCATGTACTTGCCCCTGTGCTATCTGTTTGTGAGTTCTGGGGGTATTTATACATGTACTTGCCCCTGTGCTATCTGTTTGTGAGTTCTGGGGGTATTTATACATGTACTTGCCCCTGTGCCATCTGTTTGTGAGTTCTGGGGGTATTTATGCATGTACTTGCCCCTGTGCCATCTGTTTGTGAGTTCTGGGGGTATTTATACATGAACTTGCCCCTGTGCCATCTGTTTGTGAGTTCTGGGGGTATTTATACATGTACGTGCCCCTGTGCCATCTGTTTGTGAGTTCTGGGGGTATTTATACATGAACTTGCCACTTTGCCATCTTTGTGTGAACTAGGGTTGCCACTTGTCAGACAACCGGTATTTTGAAGGGTTGCCCGGGTCAAATTAGGGAAAGTGTGCAGGATTCCCTTGATTGACCCGGCGATCGGCTGATCGCCGTGGCATAGCTCCACCCCTTGATGGCAGTGACACACCCACCTATCTCACAGGCCCGCCCACAGATGCCTCCTTGCCCCACCCTGGAAAATTTTCTGCGGACACCCATGGCAGCAAGTGCAACAATTTCAGTCTTCCTCTGCATTTTCAGCAACATGTGTATGATGGCCGCAAGGAGAACCTAGATGGATATGTGAAGACGTTTGAGAAATCACAGCCTGTTGATAGCAATCCTGGGATTTTTGCCTTGGATTGTGAAATGGTAAGCCAGTGTTATCGCCACGTTTACAGAAACATTTGACCTTGATGCAGTTGATGGGTGGGGTTGAGAACTGGGGTCTGCTCACCCTGCATTTACACCTCTACCCTTATGTCTTTCTTTTACTTACTTATTGAACTAGGTTCAGTGTTTTACCTATTATCTAAGATTTATATCTCTTGACTGTGTACACATTTTATAGACATTCAGGGGAATGTAATAATAGTCTCAAAGAGCAAAACAATTTGCACAAATAAGAATAAAAATTCGCATTTCGACAATGCTATACTCTTCCTTAAACTGTGATTGCATTGTGAATTTTAATTGAGCATTGCAAATTTTAATTGCGCATTGCAAATTTTAATTGAGCATTGCCCACTTTCAAGAAGTGCTTGAAGGAGCCAACCTTACTTTTTCAGTAAGAAGTTTTATGACACTCACTGCGCATTGGCCAAACTATAAAATTCCCTGTACGAAAGTGGTCACTAAACAGTTTCCGGGTTTGCAAAAGCTATATTAAATTCACGCAAAGGCAAATTTGTTCTCACACAGGGATACATTTTCACATTTGGAATATTTTTTCTGTTACCCACTTTTATTGTATTCCCCCATTTATTTTCTCAATACATTGTGTTTATGGGCCTAAAATGTATGCTGTTTTTATAATCATGTGATATTATCTAACATCACAGATTAAGTACATAGCATTTTTTATTTTTAGATAAATTACAATTCAGGTAGAAATCTTAGGGTGGTGGCACACAAGGAGATTTGTTGCACTCTGTTAAATGTTTGGTATTGCAGGTAGCAAATCTCCCTAAAAAGACTTTACACTGAGTAAGAATAAGATCCCTGCAAGTAAAACAAATTACTCAGGGGATCTGGTTTAACCACGGGAAAATGTGATGGGAGGCAAGCACAGTTATTGGCTGGCCCCTAACCAGACAGTTCTGGTTAATGGGCTAAAAAAGCAGTGCTCATGTATAGCAGAGAGCAGATATCTCACAGCGATTTATATTACTGGCCTTGGAGCCAGTTTGAACTTCTGTGCTTGCTCTTTTTTAATTAAAAAGTACACAGGGTATACATAGAGTGCCAGCATTAAGTATAATGGGTGTTCAGGGGTCCATGAAGTCTAACACATTGCCCTTCACTACTATGAATAGAGTAATAGTGTCCCTTTAAGTGCCATCCCTAAAACATATAAAACATTTACTTTTAGCAGTAGTTAAAACATTTTAACAAGGTCCCAACAGAGTAACCTATGTCCATACTATTGACTAGATTTAATTAAATTTTGGTTTAAAAGCGTGTGGTGTTAGATGTGTTATTTTAGGTTTCTTTTGTTCCTGCATGCCTGTTTTACACAAGGCACCTTCTCCGTATTATTGGTTGAATCCTATTTATTTTTCATTTGTAATTGTCGTATACAAAAATTTTTGTATTCATAATCTTTTTTTAAAACAATATAATTATGTGGTTTCATATTAAAATTTGAATTAGTCATTCTAATAGTAGAAAATACGTTCTTGTAAAGATGCTTGCTTGTAAGTGTTGGTCCCCGTGTTTAATGCTAGCCTAGAACCTAGCTTTTGTTAAATATGTTTATATATGTATATGTTATTTACTGTACAACAGTGTATTACAGTGGCTGCAAAATCTTTTTGGCTTATCCCATCAATCACAATTCTTGAAAAACATTGTTGGATTTAGTAACCGTGCAAAACATTGGACACCAGGCCTTTTTAATTCTGCCAACATCTGAAAGCAAAAATGAAATAAAAACTTCCTCCATTTCCCTGGTTTTGACTGATATAGCCGTAATTAAGAACTTTTTTCTTTTCACAGAGTTATACCACACAAGGCCTGGAGCTGACCCGTGTCACAGTCATAAACTCAGAACTCAAAGTTGTGTATGACACTTTTGTTAAACCGGACAACAAAATTGTTGATTATAACACAAGGTGAATACAAATGTTTGTGCCTTCTTTTTATTTCTAAAAACAACAACAATAATTGTATCTTTCAATCAAGGTGTTCGCATCCCTTAATATACAATATTAATAAGGAGACTAAAAACAACATACCCCTCACAGGGTTCTAAGTGGCAAGTCAATGTCCCCAGAAGTTGATGAGCAAATAGCCGAAATTATGTATAAAAAAAGATATGTATAATCTAGCTCTTTAGATATAAACAGTAAATTAACTTAACTGTGCATAGATCTACAGCAATGCTGTCCAACTTCTGTGGTACTGAGGGCCAAAATTTATGGTGGAGGGCCGATAATGGAAGCCGGTGTTGACCACTCCCTTTTTTTAAACCATACCCACTTTAAACCACAAACGTGTAACCATAAGACCATGTCCACATTAATGGTAGCACACCAAAAGTCCAAATGATTGGTGCTCATTGCACTCATATGTGAAAAAAGTTGTCATATTAAAGGAATTGTTCAGTATAAAAATAAAACTGGTTAAATAGGCTGTACAAAAAAAAAATGTTTCTAATTATAGTTAGCCAAAAATGCAATGTATAAATGCTGAACTGACTGGATGTCTAACATAACAGCCAGAACAATACTTTCTGCTTTGCAGATTTCTTGCTTTCCACCGATTGCTTACCAAGCAGTAACCAACAGTGACTTGATGACTATATTACATTTGGCTAACTAACTTTATTACAAACATTTTTTATTTTGCACATCCTATTTTCCCTGTTTTTTTATTTTTACATTGAACTGTTCCTTTAAAACCTACCCTCAAATCCATATGCATCCTCCCCTGTGGATAACACAGCATCCCCCAGCACATGATTGAACACCTTAGGACCTAGTGTTGCCACCCGGCCGGTATTTTACCGGCCTAGCCGGTAAAACACCAGCCAAGGCCGGGGCCGGTATTACACATTTACCAGTACAGCGTATTACAAATTAGATTTGTAATACACCTAAAAAAAGCCAGTGGCCTGCCCCCAGCCTGCTCCAAACTTATTTTTTTTCCTGGGCTTCTTGCCAAATTTGCAATTTGGCTCCACCCCCTTTGACGTCATGACCCGGCCAGCCAATAGCGTGTCGCGGGCCTGCCCCCTTTATCATCACGGCCCTGCCCTTTAACCCCGCCCCCTCCACCTGCCGGTAAAGATTATTTTAAAAGGTGGAAACCCTATTAGCACCCCCAACAATAATTTTCAAATGCTAACAAACCCCCAAAACAAATACCAGGCTTATGTTCCACTGGCAGAGCAGGGCACACACAGACAGAGTATGGCACACACAGGGAGCATAGGGCTGACAAAGATTATGGCACACACAGGGAAGGCAGAACAGAGCAGGAGACAGTTTTGCTACATACAGTGACACAGTGCTGGTGGCCCTGCATGCAGTTTGTATGAGTATGAACAGGTGAACAATGTGGTCAGTTCCAGTCTGTGTCTCATGTTTGAACAGTACAGGGCATTAGTGTGTGAAAAATAGAGGTGTCACATGTGTGAACAATGTAGGTGAGATTTCATGTGTGAATAAAACAGGGGATTACAGTCTGAATTTGATTAAACAATGCAGGGGCCAGTTAATCTCTGCAGTGATACCTTTTAAAGTTTACACATGGTAAACAGACACAGCAGGCAGACTTTCATGTGGGGGGTCACACAAATCCCACTGTTACCTATTTAAACCTAACCTATAACTAACATGCTAAAATCATGCAGCAGGTAAGTTACCCATGCAAGACCAGCAGTGTAGGGTGTATTGTGGATGCAATAGAGAATACTGTTTAGTTTACCTGGAATCCAAGGTGGGGTTTTCTCCTCTAAATTCTGTTGTAAATGCATATCCACCTTCTTATTCGTACTCTTCTTTTCTTGTTCACAGCCCCCATTAAGTTATTTCCATGTATTTTCCACTGCTTCATTATCCGTGCCTAGTTGAAAACCAAGCATGTCGTAGTATTTAATTATTCCCTGGCCCTCCATTTACTTGAATAAGCTGCAGAACATTAGAATTACATAGCACTCTACACTTCACATTTACACATAACTGTAAAACCATAGAAGGTTTTGTAATTGAAAAGATTGCTTACAATTAAATTTTTTGTCATTATGGGAAAAAAATATTTTTGAGGTGAAGACTCCTTATAAATGTTTCTATAACTAATGAATTGCATGTAGCATATATTTTTTATTTACCTACCTCGGCTTATACTTGGGACGGCTTATACTCGAGTATATATGGTATGTATATTTTTACAGTTCAGTGTAAAAATAAAAAAACTGGGTAAAAAGGATGTGCAAAATAAAAAATGTAATGTATAAAGGCTGGAGTGACTGGGTGTCTAACATAATAGCCAGAACACTACTTCCTGCTTTTCAGCTCTCTAACTCTGAGTCAGTGACTTGAAGGGGGGCCACATGGGACATAACTGTTCAGTGAGTTTGCAATTGATCCTTTAGCATTCAGCTCAGATTCAAAAGCAACAGTTATGGCCCATGTGGGCCCTCTTAAGTTACTGATTGGTTACTGCCTGGTCACCAAGTTAACCAGTTAGTGGAAACTAAGAGAAAATCAAGCTGAAAATCAGGAAGTAGTGTTCAGGATCAATTGCAAACGCACTGAACAGTTATGTCCCATGTGGCCCCCCTTCAAGTCACTGACTAGCTCAGAGTTAGAGAGCTAAAAAGCAGGAAGTAGTGTTCTGGCTATTATGTTAGACATCCAGTCACTCAAGCCTTTATACATTAAATTACTAACTATGTTAGAAACATTTGTTATTTTGCACAGCCTATCTACAGTTTTTACCCAGTTCTTATTTTTATACTGAACAATTCCTTTAAAGACACATTTATCAAACTTTGAGATTCATTGTTTGTGTTTTTTGTAAGCTAATGCAAGAGAAACATGGCCCCACTTGACTTGTGAAAACGTAGCCAATCAATGCATTGTAGTTTGAGTTTTTGCAATCCAGAACACAAATTTTGAGATTTAACTCAAAAGAATACAAGTTTTTTTTTCTGTTTTATGGTTCCATTTGAAATGCGTGTTACCTTGTACAAAGTGGTCCTTTCCTGGCTATAACTTTCAAGTATAGGTATGTTGTTCTGTGGTTAAAATCCTTCCCATTTATGCTGAGCTTTATTTCACCCATGAAAATTGGCCCATTATGTGGTATTAGATGACCGTTATGGGCTATGAATAATAAATCTAGTTTTTTTCTGCCATCAGTTGTCCCAAATACAGTACCCAAGTAGTTATGTAGTAACAATACATGCCAATGCAAAACCATTTATTGGTAAGTGAAATTGAACAAAGGAATGTAAGGAATTGAGAATATTCTCTGCATGCTTTCTCCAGCTTTATGTATAGTAGAAGGTTTGTGGAATATACCACTGTGGGATGAATAATCTGAGTAACTTTTTTTTATTTTTGTTTTGCACCCAGGTTTTCAGGTGTGACAGAGGAGGATTTACAGAATACTGCTATGACGCTGCGTGATGTACAGGCTGTCCTGCTCTCCATGTTTAGTTCTAAAACTATCTTGATTGGTCACAGCTTGGAAAGTGACCTATTTGCACTTAAGGTAATGTACCAACCACATTTTACTACAGGAATGGGATCCCTTTTGTCCAGAAAGCTCCAAATTAACTCCAATAGAGTGTCTATGAAGATTCTTATTTATCCAGGTCATGATATACAGTATGTAGTAGAATTAAGTCAAAGGCAACTGGACATTTAGAGTTTTTCTTAAAAAAAGGTTTCACTGCTCGCCGAATGGCTACTTCAGTTCAACTGAAGTGGTAGGAAATTCTCCAGCATTAAACCCTTTTAACGATATTAAAGCCACAGACATACAATCACAATGGTTCCATTGAACTTCAGTAAAGTTTTGGCTGAAACTTGCAGATGTGTGAGTGTGATACAGTCACAATGGTGCCATGATTGT